>NC_090646.1:626538543-626870291 GCF_040937935.1 Hyperolius riggenbachi
CGAGATCCTATCCTTTAGTGGTTGGGTCGTCATCCCGACGTACCCCAACCCACAAGGGCACTTAATCAGGTATACCACAAATCTTGATTCGCAGTTGTAACAACCATTAATGCGAAACGTGCGGCCACTCAGTGGATGTGTAAAGCAATCTCCTTTTAGCACATGACTGCAGGTGATAGATCAGGCCCCTTTAACACCGAGGAGGGGAGATCGTTTGAAGCTGTTGCTCACAAAGGAGGCGGGTTGGATTAGAAAACTGGGGACTATGGGAAGAGGTGGTCTGAACAAGGAATATGACTTATTGCCATGCATACTATAACTGCATAGATTGAAGGGTCTGTGTTCTCTTCGTGGTGGGGTATGGTTGTCTAATATTGTGTTTATTTTAACAGGCACTTTTTTGCCAGGGGATGCAGAAGGCCGTTTAACTGCCCAATAGACAGGACCGACCCGGATGTTCCTGATGGAGTGGTGAGTCTCTGTGCACTACAGCACTATAAGTATGTTTTCCCTTTTTCTCCTCTATTTTTGTGAGGCAGCGGATGTTTATATGCAGCGCCGTGCTACGGCTGGGTTGCCGTGGAGACGCGTGCATACGTTGCCATGGGGACGAGGAGGTGTATTGCCCCTACACGCCCCCTGGAGGTGGGAGCATGTGACTTGGTCACATGTAAACTGACGTCATTGGACGTCCGTATGCGGAAGTGCTTGATGTGGACGGAGAGGAGCCGCTCGATCCTGAACTGTGGGAATTCGGTGTGACAATACTCCAGTAAGTTCAGCGATGTTTCTGTATGCATTTCTCATCTGGAGATGTTTTATTGTAAGCAGAGATGTCGATCGCTTGTAATGAATATTTACCCTCCCTGTGTTATTATTGGGAGGATGTGCGTGGATATAGGTGGAGTTATTTTCGTCATGTGGGTGGAATAGTAATGGAATAATTTGCATGTTAGGGACCTCAGTTTCCTATCAGGTCCGTGCGAAGGCCTCTGCATTCTGATTGGCTTGGAGGTGCCTGTTTGTGATTGGTTGGAATATGGCAATGTGCCTATTTAAACTCACTGATTTTAATTTGTAGTGTGATGCACATTCTGAGCAGCTTGAAAAAGGTCTGTGGACCGAAACAGCAGGGCTGTCGCTGCTGACAGCATACATCATGCTATTTTACCAATAAAGAGCATAAGAATACTGGATGGTGCTGACTCTATTGCTATTGATATACTGGAGTTTCCTGTGCAGGGATACTGAGGGTCACAGCACATCCCGACATCCTCTCCTGGGTGCATGCTTCGGACTGAAGACTAAATATGATAGTAGTGATGATGATGAAGATGATGATGATGATGGCTGTACAATGGGAGTACCTTAGTGTGGAAAAAAAGGGTAGGCACAAATCTCACTATAAGCACATATGGGCCTCAATTCACTAAGCTTTATCAAACACTTTATCAAACGTTTGATAATTTACCTCATGAGTAAAATCTAATTTTGAATTCACTAAGGTGTTACCGTATATATTTATTGAATGTTTTATTGATAAAACATTCAATAAATCTATAACACCTTAGTGAATTAAACATTAGATTTTACCCAGGAGGTAAATTATCAAACGTTTGATAAAGTATTTGATAAAGCTTAGTGAATTGAGGCCATTGTATATGAAAAGGCAATTTCACAGCAAGCTACAGTATATACATTCAAATTAAAGATAACACCGCAACCTAAATAATTACATTTTAATAATAATATTAATTTATATAGCATCAGTATCTTACATGTTGCTGTACAACAGCATACAGGGTATAACAATACAAAAGTTAATAATACAAGGCAATGGTGGCGTACTGCTGAACTACAGATTTTTACAAAGGGGTGGGAGGTATGTACACATTACACAGCATTGTGAGACAAAAGGGGAAGAGAGCCCTGGCCAAAAGGCCTTAAGGTTTAAGGGATAGGAATGTAGGTGAAGGTAAGCTGCATATGAGGTGGTAGAAATGGTGGTCAGTGGCCGAAGTGTCCTAACTAGGTAGGCGATTATGCCTGCCTGAAGAGGTGAGTTTTCAGATTGTGCCTAAAAAGGGTAAGTGCGGGTGAGTGGCGGATGTGATGAGGCAGAGGATCAGAAGAAGTCTTGTAAGTGGGAATGAGTGACCAGAGTGGAAAACAGGAGAATATTGTTAGTAGAGCGGAGATAGGATGGTATCTGGAAATAAGTTTATTTAGTTCATGTCTGCGTTACTTCACAGTGTTTTGATACAACCATCCCCTGTTGTTACCTCTTTAGAATCTAAGTGAAGGAAAAGTTTGTTCCGCTGGAAGAAACTTTTAATTGGACCACCCTGATTAGCTATTTTTAGTGATTGTGGGTAAAGGGGGGGGGGTTTACATGATTGGAGACCACAGTGATTGGTCTCCGGTCTTTCCCTAGTTGCCAAGGCAGCAAGCTACAATGTGGCATTGGATATCAGTGCCTGCATGAAAGTATGCAGGCACACATAAATAAGTCACTCAGTGTGTGCTGCAGGGATGTTAAATTGCAGTGCAGCAGCTGGTAGGTATTTAGCTGGTCATATAGGAGTGGAGATTATTCAAAGAGAGAAGTTATTTACATACAGTCATAAGAAGATCTTGCTGTGCATGAAGGAATAAGCTGGACTGGGAAAGCACTGCTGCATATTAAACAGTTCCATTTTTACATTTGTAGCTGGTCCCATTGTTCTTCAGTGAAGATGCAGAATTAATAGACACTTCACTGTCTGCCTTGCACTGAACAGTACATACAGATTGTAAGCAAATAACCTAACCTATAAGAGTGTATTTGTTCAGGAAGAAATCTTACTTAAAGGATAAGACTTATAAAATGAATTTGTTAAAGCAATTACAGTGGCGTTGCTAAGGAGCTCTGGGCCCCATTGCAAGTTTTACATTGGGCCCCCCACGCTATACATAACAATTGAAACCAGGGCCGGGTCAAGGCAGAGGCGAGAGAGGCTCCAGCCTCAGGGTGCAGCGTAGGAGGGGGCGCACAACTCACTCAGCTATCATTCTCCTATTGTGTTTAAAGCAAAAAGAAATAAGAAAAGGGGATACATAGCAGTGACTGCAATAACTAGAGATTAAAGTGTTGGGGGGGGGCCTTATAGTGCCTCCTATTCTAATTGCAATCAGTGTGTGATGGCTGGGTTGGGAGAGATGGCGCACTTTGGTGTCTCAGCCTTAGGTGCTGGAGGACCTTGTCCCGGCTCTGATTGATACGGCGCACCAAAACCTGCCTAGGACAACCACAGTGTCAGAGGTGCAAGAAGGGGATGGGGAACAGTTTGTTAATAATTACTACTATTTAAAGCATCTATAGAAGTGAATATTACCAGTACAGGACCAATAGAGTGCTAATACTGCAGTTGAGGGAGGGCCTTGTTGCGGTCACAACCTACCTTATTGCCAAGCTACTGATTAATTACAATTTGCCTCCTTGTGAATAAGGACTGAGACCCCCTAGTGGTGCTTTGGAAGCATTTGCCAATCATCCAGCCATTTTGGAAGCGCCAATCGGCAAAAAGCGCTTTGCCAGTGGATCTCTATGGTGCTATTCCCTCTAGCAGTGTTGCGATCATGGAGCAATCACAAAACACTCCTGCAGCAGTTTGGGAGCGAGCACATCAGTGGTCAGTAGCCAAATCTTGATTGTTTCAAGAAATCTGTTATGCAAATTGCAGGTGCATTGCAATTCCACACAAAGTGCCAGTAGTGGATCCCAGCCATATTTACATGTGCTTCTGAATCTTACCTGCTACAGGCTGCACCATTGTATCCCTCCATCCTAAAAGCAGCAGGCACCTCTTTCCCAGCTTGACCTCCTGCACCTCGCGTAATCACGCGAGGTGCACAAGGACAAAGAAATAGCGAACCCCGGCTGGGGCTTAGCATGGAGGAACACATTGCGGGAGCCTGCTGCAGGGAAGACTGTTACGGCTGACCACTGCACCATACTCTGCTTAGGGGGACACAGAAGAGTGACCAGAGACAGGAGAGAGCGGCGCAGGTAGCATAACGACGGCACTGCTAGAGATCCAGGGTACCATAATGAGTGCTCTATGCCCTGACAATTGAGGCGCAGTGCGAGGAGATTCAGGGCACAAGCCCCACATCTTTGCGCCTAACGAAGCGCCTGAAGCATCAATAAAGTAAAAGTCAGGTAGAGTATGTGAAAAGAAACAAAAAATAGAAAATGCAAGGTGTTGTGACCACCTAATTAGACATAGTGCAATGAGAACTATAACTAATGTCTATATGATAATAGACGTAGTTCAACTCTATCTGAAAATTGATCAAATGAATTGCATGCGAGTCACAGGGCTAGCTAAAAATACAAAATTCTTTATTGCACATATTAGATTGAACAAACATCCACTAATGAATCAAGGATTGACCAGATGGCTAGGCAATTTGCTCACTATCTTAAAAACTCTCAACAACTGGTGGAGACCGCCTGCTTCCAGCTTCCAGGTAACACATGCACACCCACCTACGCATTTCACAGCCAATCAGCTGCTTCGTCAGGATGAAAAGATCATATAGGCCTAGGGTTATTATTATTATTATAATTTTTTATTTATATAGCGCCAACATCTTCCGTAGCGCTGTACATAGTACAAACAAATAATGGGGAACAAATATACATAAGAAATACAAGACACTGTACCGTCATGATATTGAATAGAGTAAATACAGATACATACATAGTTGATATGTGGTTGGTACATGTACATATGTTAAAATTACAGCAGTATGAGAAACACTAGGAGGAGGTCCCTGCCCTTGCGGGCTTACAATCTAGAGGGTAGTGGGGAGGAAACAAAAGGGAAGGAAACACAAGGATTAGTGGGTGAGCCAGTGTGCCTTCAGTGCTGCCTATAGCAAATTATAGGCTTGTCTGAACAGGTGTGTTTTCAAAGTACGTTTGAAGGTTTCCAGACTCGTGGCATGACGAACCGGCTGAGGGAGAGAGTTCCAAAGGAGAGGGACAGCCCGTGAGAAGTCTTGGATGCGAGAGTGAGACGAGGTGACTAGGCTGGAGGACAAAGGGGTCTCCTGTGAGGAACGAAGGGTCCGGGCGGGGAGGTATCTGGAGATTAAAGAGGAAATGTATGGAGGCGATAGCTTGTATAGAGCTTTGTATGCAAGTGTGAGAAGTTTAAACTGGATCCTTTGGGCAACTGGTAACCAATGGAGGGATTGGCAGAGAGGGGCTGCCTCAGAGGATCTAGAAGAGAGGTGGATGAGACGGGCCGCAGAGTTTAGTAGGGATTGGAGAGGTGCCAGTCTGCTTTTTGGTAGCCCACAGAGTAGGGTGTTGCAGTAGTCAAGGCGGGAGATGATTAGGGCATGTACAAGCATTTTAGTTGCTTCTTGTGAAAGGAAGGGACGGGTTAAGGTAGCAGTTTCAGAAAAGCAGGATCATGTTTTATTCTCATCTCTTCTGGTATGAGTGACAAAAAACGCTTCATTTGTAGATCCATGCTTTATCTGAAACATGGAGCAATTATGGCTACACACTTCTGCAGACATGGAGAGGATTCTTGGTATCAATGACCTAAAGTGGCATATCATTAAAATCTATTTCTGTGAACAGAACAGCAGTTCTACCGCTTGTGATAGCACGTAGGCTGAGGCCTGTCTGGACAGCTGGTGGGTCAAAGGATGACCTTGGCTGCCTTCTAAAGCGAGAAATGAGGAGAGAGAGGCAGGAAAATCACAATTTCACAAAATTCATCATCATTTAATGCTCCGCAAAGAATATTCTGTATTGAGAATTACACTGGTGTGCAATTTTCTTTATTTTTTTTTTTTTCAAATTCTTTATTTATTCACAGTGAAAAAAGATTCATGTACAAAAAATTCCCATACATTCTAAAATGAGCAATATAAATCCATCAATCATCTCTTAAGCTCAGTCAATAAACATAATTAATCTTCCTAACAGTATACCTTCATTATACAATATACAATATACATATCTACTCTCATCTCTAAATTCCATCAACTAATCTAAATTCCAATAAAACAAAGCGTTTCCATCCCATAGGTATAGATTCTCTAATTTACAGAGAGACAAAAGAGAAAAAGCAGACTACCACACCTACCCTATCATTCACATCACACTTCCATCTCCATTCCCATTTATTCCCTCACACTTCACGACCCGGGTCCAGTTCCCCTTTTCTCAGCATGCTGTTATATTTCTACATTTGTATCCCTCCCTCTTGCCTGTGGTCACAGGGCCCCCATTATCCATTTGTATTCATCTAGTTTAATAAATTCTTCCCATTTATCCCATATAGCTTTAAACTGTTGTTCTTTACCTCTCAACATATAAGTCAATCCTTCCATGCGTTGTATATGGAGAATCTCTTGGAACCATTCAGTTAAAGAGGGTGCTAGATGTGACTTCCAGTGTCTCCCAATCAATATTCTTGCTGCATTAATCATATGACAGTTTAAAGTTTTCCTATATTTATTCACACTGTACTCGTTATGATGTATTAAAAAAGTGGCTGGTTCGTCTATTATTGTTGTGTCTGTTATCTTAATTATATACTCTTTAACAGCCTTCCAGAAGCCTCTTATCCTTGAACAGTCCCAAAAGATATGGAAGAAAGTACCCTCCTCCTCCCCACATCTCCAACAAATCCCATCCACATCCCCATATATCTTATTCAGTTTAGTTGGTGTCATATACCATCTAGAGAGTACCTTATAACCGGATTCCTGTATCCTTGCTGAGATTGAAGTTCTATATGATAATTCTATTATTTTCCTCCACTGCTCATCTGAAAAAGAGCAATTCAGGTCTGTTTGCCATTTTTGTCTCAATTGGATCGTCTGATCTTCTTTATCCAATAATTCTCTATAAATTTTTGTCATCACCTTTTTAACTCTCTGCGTTGATCCACACATCTGTTCCATTTTTGTTAGATTTCTGGAGAACTCACCCTTCTTCCCCTTTGACACCACAAAATGGTGGAACTGCATCAATTTCCACCAGCTTAAATTAAGGGATGGGAATTCCTCCCCCACCTCTGTTAATGTTTTCCAATCCTCTCCTTTCAGTAATGCTCCCGCTCTAATTCCAAGTCTATCCCCCCCTTCTATTCCCCCTGTCTTATCACATCCTAACTTAAAATCCGGGTTATCTATAATTGGCATAAGTGGGGAAGGGGTGGGGGCTAAAAGATTTTTATCTCTAAATTTGTTGAATGTTTTTATTGTATGGTTCACCAGTAAACTCGCCGGGTGCTGACTCTCATATGAAGAGGTGTACCATAATATATTATATAGTGGGAATTCTACCATATTTTGTTCAATATCTATCCATCTCCTCTCCTCAGGGTTCCCATGCCAATCAACTGCTCTTGCCAAGACCGCTGCATTGTAGTATAAATATGGATCTGGGACCGCCAGGCCTCCCTTGTTCTTAGGTTGAGTTATTCTAGTAAATTTTTGTCTTGGTGGTTTATCCATCCAAATAAATCTTGTAAATTCCCTTCTCATATCCATAAAATACTTCATAGGTATAGGGATGGGTAGTGTTTGAAACACATATAGGAGTCTTGGCATAACGTTCATCTTTAATATATTAATTCTTCCAAACATTGATAGTTTAATCTTTCTCCATCTTAACAGATCTTTTCTTATATCGGTCAGCAAAGAGCAATAGTTTAGCTGATATATTTTTTGGATCTCACCCGAAATTTTTACTCCTAGATATGTAAATGCCTCCCCCATCCATTTAAATGGAAAATTTACTTTTATATTATTAATTTCTGTCATTAGTAAATTGATCCCCATAGCCTGGCATTTTTCCCAATTTATTCTAAAGTTTGAGATCTCCCCATATCTCCCAAACTCTAACATCAAATTTGGAAGCGAGATGTGTGGATTTCGTAAATAAAACAACAAATCGTCCGCATAAGCCGCCACCTGATGTTCTTTTTCTCCCACCTTTACCCCCATTATATCCCTATTGTTCCTAATTGAATTCAAAAATGGCTCCAAGACAATTGCGAAAATCATTGGTGACAGTGGGCATCCCTGGCGTGTCCCATTATGGATCATTAAGGGTTCCGAGAGAACCCCATTAACCCTCACCCTAGCTGACAGTCCCTCATACAGGGCAAGGATCCAAGTCCTCATGCTCTCCCCCAGGCCAATATGTATCAATGTCGCTTTCAGAAACTCCCAGCTGACCCTGTCAAATGCCTTCTCTGCATCTGTTGACAACAACATGACAGGGTCAGCTGAGGTCCCAACCCACTGCACAAGATCCAACGTTCTAATGGTATTGTCACGCGCCTCTCTATTTGGCACAAACCCTACCTGGTCCGCATGTATAATCCCCTGCAGCCAGGGAGACATTCTATTTGCCAGTATCTTAGCATATATCTTTAAGTCCACGTTTAGCAGAGATATTGGCCTGAAGCTAGAACACAAGGAGGGATCCCTACCCTGCTTATGTATCACCGCTATATGTGATTCCAGTGAATCTCTACCCCACTTACTCTGTCTCCCTCCCTGCTCAACCAGTGAGTTTAAAGCTCTTAACCAGTGAGGTTCTAATTCCTTGCTAAACTGTTTATAGTATTCCAAGCAAAAACCATCTGGCCCAGGAGCTTTACCATTCGCCATACTCTGTATGGCCATTCTTAATTCCCTAGCTGTAATGGGCGCCTCCATTTTATCTATCTCACTTTGATCTATTTTTTTCAAGCCTGAGCTTTCTAAATACCGCGTTATTTCTTCCTCACTAGGTTTCTTTGTTTTTAAATTATATAATTTTTCATAGAATCGCCTGAATACTTCAGCCTGGGCTTCACTACTGTGATGTTTTATTCCCTTAGGATCACATATATATGGGACATAGCTTGCTGTCTGTTGATCTTTTAAGGCTCTAGCCAACATCTTACCCGCTTTATCTCCATGTTCATAAAAATGTCTTCTACATCTCTGCGCTGCATAGCGTGCTCTTACGAACATCATTGATCTCAGTTTCTCTCTTTCCGCCGTCAGATTGCCCAGAGTCTCAGGAGTCTGCATATTTTTATGCTCACCCTCTAGAATAGTTATTTTATGTATACTTTCCAACATATCTCTCTCCCGTTCCCTCTTTACTCTACTACCCTCTTGAATTAATATCCCACGAATCACACACTTATGTGCCTCCCATATTACTGTGGGGGAGGAATCTTCCACATTATTAAAACCAAAATACTCCTCTATTTCTCTTGTTATTCTTTTAGCTGTTTCCTCCCTTCCCAGCAAGGATACATTAAGTCTCCAGCTACTGCCTCTTTTTTTCCCACCTGTGTTTCCCATTTCAAGAAACACCGGGGCATGGTCCGCAAAGGTAGTTACTCCTATTGCCGAGTCTATTCTTTCAGAGAGCAAATTATGTGAGACCAAGAAATAGTCCAATCGTGAGTAAGTACCATGTGGGTTCGAGTAGAAGGTGTAGTCTCTCTCTTTTGGGTGCTGAACACGCCAAATATCTATCAGCTGGGATTTAATCAGTCTCTGCCTTCCCCTGCGCACAGCCGCCAAAGAGAGACTAGACCTTCCAGTGGACGTATCAACCCCAGGGTCGAGAGTAAAGTTAAGATCCCCTGCTATAATCTTAGAGCCCTCTGCAAACCCATCCAATGCTTCCAGAGCTCTGTCCATGAACGATATTTGAGCCATATTTGGGGCATAGATATTCCCCAATGTTAATTTCTGGGAGTTAAAACTTCCCTTAATATATAATATTCTGCCCTCCCCATCCACATAGCTTTCAATGTTTTCAATTCTTACTGATTTAGCGATCAAAATTGCTACTCCCTTCGTCTTAGAGTCCTGGGAGTTGCTATAATAGATGTATGGGTATCTTTTATCAGTCAATCTAGGGTGCACCTGGCCCCTTAAATGTGTCTCCTGAATAAATGCAATATGTATGTGGGCTTTATGGAGATATTGCATCAGCATCGTTCTCTTTTCGGGAACGTTTAGGCCACAGACATTTAGGGATACCATCTTAAGTTGGCTCATTTATCGCACCATGGATCATCAGAGATAATGCAAGCATGGGGGGCTGGATCCCATTAGTCGTATACACATACCAAAACATAACCCCACCCCATTCACCCCACTTCACATTCATTTCAAGTATTGGCAAAAGCCAAACAACCATTCCAAGTGGATCACATCCACTCTGTCCCCTATGGGGACACTCGAGACCATATCTCTCCATAGGAGGACCTCCATATCCTCCCACAAGACCCATTTTCATGGTTTCTGAGGGTAGAAGTGTACCCATGATTTGGCCACCCGCTCACCCTACCAGACCCGCTCCTCCAACTCACCCCCCGCTATTTCTCATCTCCCCCCCCCCCCCGCCCCCAGCGCCAGGGGGCGGCAGGGGGTGGCAGCAGACCCCCGGCAGCAGACCCCCGGCGGCGCACGCCCGACCCGCGCCGGGACAATTCTCCCGCGCGCGCGTCGCCCGCAAGGCCCCCCCCCCCCACCATCCCCCAGGGGAGAGGGACCACGGGAAGGGGGGGGGGAGGGCCCCCCCCCCCCGGCCCCCCCGGGGGGGCCCCAGGGGAAGCCCACCCCCCACCCCACCGGAGATCATCATCTCACATATCCCTCCAAATTATAAATATACTATTATCCATTAAGCATACATGTGAAAAAAAAAAAAAAAAGAAAGAGAGGGAGAAAAAAAAAAAAAAAATTCTTATTAACACTTATCAAACATATACGTGCATATATTATCATATCATCTTCCCCCTCGCCTCTTTCCCAACCTATCCCTCCATCTTCCCCTCCCCCCCCCCCCCCATCTAAGTGCACTTATTTTATACCTATATGATATTTTTATCTGTGTTCATTTATTAATATTTGCAATTCACCCTGCAGTATTCTTCTCTTCATACCTTATTTTCATCCTAATTCTGTGTATATAATATATTCGATTTAACTCCCATTAATAACCATATCATACACCAAGTGCACCCCTATTCATCTACAACCTATTCATCTTAGTGCACTTATTTTATATCTCTACATCATTTCTATCCATGTTCACTTAGTAAAATTATGCTATCAATTCACCATACAGTATTCCTCTCTTAATACCACATATTCATCATATTTCCGTGCACATAGTGACTGTACATTACATAAAAAAGTAAAAGAAAGAAAGAGGGATAAAGGAAAAGAAAAGGAGAGAAATAATCCACCCCCTTAAGAGTCTCCGGGTGTCCCCCCCCTCCTATCTAAGAATATATCCTCCGGGTTCCAATCGGGCAGTTCTATTGCTGGCAACTCCATTGTCCTAATCATCTCTGGCAAATCAGATGGACGTTTTAAAGTAAAAGTCACCGGTCCCTTACGTGTTATCAATGAAAAGGGAAACCCCCACCTATATGTCACTTCAGCTTTTTGCAGTGCCTGTAAAAGCGGGCGCAATGCCCTTCTCTGCCTCAGCGTGATTCTGGTATGAGTGACAAAAAACGCTTCATTTGTAGATCCATGCTTTATCTGAAACATGGAGCAATTATGGCTACACACTTCTGCAGACATGGAGAGGATTCTTGGTATCAATGACCTAAAGTGGCATATCATTAAAATCTATTTCTGTGAACAGAACAGCAGTTCTACCGCTTGTGATAGCACGTAGGCTGAGGCCTGTCTGGACAGCTGGTGGGTCAAAGGATGACCTTGGCTGCCTTCTAAAGCGAGAAATGAGGAGAGAGAGGCAGGAAAATCACAATTTCACAAAATTCATCATCATTTAATGCTCCGCAAAGAATATTCTGTATTGAGAATTACACTGGTGTGCAATTTTCTTTATTTTTTACTTGATGATTACAGGCCTTATAGTATTGCTCCATATGTATTCCTGTCTCATTTGTGTTTCCTGTCATTGCGTGGAGTCTTGAGCCTTGCTAAGTGTTTAGTAGGAGCAATTTGCGACTGCTTTTCAGCTATTTTGTGTTTGTCTCACTTGACAGTCGGCATTTACAGAGAGAAAAGTCTTTGTAAACAATGAATCAATAAATGTTCTTTCGGTGTCTTGTAATGTAAAAACATCTCATGCTTTGGCAGAAGGACTTGACATTCCTCTGTACTTTATTAGGGGTTTCTTCCCGTCCATGTGTGAAAACAGTTGACTTGATTGCGCCTGAGCATAGTGATAGGGTAATGAATCGAATACATACTGATGTGCTTTCATTATATTTTGGATGATTGCTGGGTGAATTCTCAAAGTGCAACTCCAGGCGGCACCAGTGGCATGACAATAGGGGATGCAGAGGTTGCAACCACAGTGGGACCGCTGGACAAGAGGGCCCTCCTCTAGGCACCAGTGCCATAGCAATAGGGGAGGCAGAGTTTGCAACCACACTGGGACCCCTGGGCAAGAGGGCCCTCCTCTAGGCACCAGTGCCATAGCAATAGGGGAGGCAGAGTTTGCAACCACACTGGGACCCCTGGGCAAGAGGGCCCTCCTCTAGGCACCAGTGCCATAGCAATAGGGGAGGCAGAGTTTGCAACCATACTGGGACCCCTGGGCAAGAGGGCCCTCCTCTAGGCACCAGTGCCATAGCAATAGGGGATGCAGAGGTTGCACTTGCAACCATACTGGGACCCCTGGGCAAGAGGGCCCTCCTCTAGGCACCAGTGCTATAGCAATAGGGGAGGCAGAGTTTGAAACCACACTAGGACCTTGGGCAAGAGGGCCCTCTTCTTGGCACCAGCAGCATAGCAATAGAGGATGCAGAGGTTGCCACCACACTGCAACCCCTGCACCAGGGAGCCTTCCTCTAGGCACCAGTGCCATATTGTTATAATTTAAGTAGGCCTCAGTTATTTGGACTGAGTTAGTCAAAAAGGCTTGAGGTGCAGACCTGCCCTTTAACCACTTCAGGACCACAGTCTTTTCGCCCTTAAGGACCAGAGCCTTTTTCTCCATTCAGACCACTGCAGCTTTCACGGTTTATTGCTCGGTCATACAACCTACCACCTAAATGAATTTTACCTCCTTTTCTTGTCACTAATACAGCTTTCTTTTGCTGCTATTTGATTGCTGCTGCGAGTTTTAGTTTTTATTATATTCATCAAAAAAGACATGAATTTTGGCAAAAAAATGACTTTTTTAAATTGCTGTGCTGACATTTTTCAAATAAAGTAAAATTTCCTATACATTTGAGCGCGAAAGTTATTCTGCTACATGTCTTTGATAAAAAAAAAACCATTCAGTGTATATTTATTGGATTGGGTAAAAGTTATAGCGTTTACAAACTATGGTGCCAAAAGTGAATTTTCCCATTTTCAAGCATCTCTGACTTTTCTGCGCACCTGTCAGGTTTCATGAGGGGCTAAAATTCCAGGATAGTACAAATACCCCCCAAATGACCCCATTTTGGAAAGAAGACATCCCAAAGTATTCAGTGAGAGGCATGGTGAGTTCATAGAAGATTTTATTTTTTGTCACAAGTTAGCGGAAAATGACACTTTCTGACAAAAAAAAGAAAAAAAAAAAGTTTCCATTTCTTCTAACTTGCGACAAAAAAAAATGAAATCTGCCACGGACTCACTATGCTCCTCTCTGAATACCTTGAAGTGTCTACTTTCCAAAATGGGGTCATTTGTGGGGTGTGTTCACTGTCCTGGCATTTTGGAGGGTGCCTAATTGTAAGCACCCCTGTAAAGCCTAAAGATGCTCATTGGACTTTTGGCCCCTTAGCGCAGTTAGGCTGCAAAAAAGTGCCACACATGTGGTATTGCCGTACTCAGGAGAAGTAGTATAATGTGTTTTGGGGTGTATTTTTACACATACCCATGCTGGGTGGGAGAAATATCTCCGTAAATGACAATTGTTTTATTTTTTTTACACACAATTGTCTATTTATAGAGATATTTCTCCCACTCAGCATGGGTATGTGGAAAAATACACCCCAAAACACATTATACTACTTCTCCTGAGTACGGCGATACCACATGTGTGGCACTTTTTTGCACCCTAACTGCGCTAAGGGGCCCAAAGTTCAATGAGTACCTTTAGGATTTCACAGGTCATTTTGAGAAATTTCGTTTCAAGACTACTCCTCACGCTTTAGGGCCCCTAAAATGCCAGGACAGTATAGGAACCCCACAAATTACCCCATTTTAGAAAGAAGACACCCCAAGGTATTCCGTTAGGAGGATGGTGAGTTCATAGAAGATTTTTTTTTTTTGTCACAAGTTAGCGGAAATTGATTTTAATTGTTTTTTTTCACAAAGTGTAATTTTCCGCTAACTTGTGACAAAAAATAAAATCTTCTATGAACTCACCATACTCCTAACGGAATACCTTGGGGTGTCTTCTTTCTAAAATGGGGTCATTTGTGGGGTTCCTATACTGCCCTGGCATTTTAGGGGCCCTAAACCGTGAGGAGTAGTCTTGAAACCAAATGTCGCAAAATGACCTGTGAAATCCTAAAGGTACTCATTGGACTTTGGGCCTCTTAGCGCACTTAGGGTGCAAAAAAGTGCCACACATGTGGTACCGCCGTACTCAGGAGAAGTAGTATAATGTGTTTTGGGGTGTATTTTTACACATACCCATGCTGGGTGGGAGAAATATCTCTGTAAATGACAATTGTTTGATTTTTTTTACACACAATTGTCCTTTTACAGAGATATTTCTCCCACCCAGCATGGGTATGTGTAAAAATACACCCCAAAACACAATATACTACTTCTTCTGAGTACGGCGATACCACATGTGTGACACTTTTTTGCAACCTAGGTGCGCTAAGGGGCCTAACGTCCTATTCACAGGTCATTTTGAGGCATTTGGATTCTAGACTACTGCTCACGGTTTAGGGCCCCTAAAATGCCAGGGCAGTATAGGAACCCCACAAGTGACCCCATTTTAGAAAGAAGACACCCCAAGGTATTCTGTTAGGAGTATGGTGAGCTCATAGAAGATTTTTTTTTTGTCACAAGTTAGCGGAAAATGACACTTTGTGAAAAAAAAAACAATACATATCAATTTCCGCTAACTTGTGACAAAAAATAAAATCTTCTATGAACTCATCATACACCTAACAGAATACCTTGGGGTGTCTTCTTTCTAAAATGGGGTCACTTGTGGGGTTCCTATACTGCCCTGGCATTTTAGGGGCCCTAAACCGTGAGGAGTAGTCTTGAACCCAAATGTCTCAAAATGACCTGTGAAATCCTAAAGGTACTCATTGGACTTTGGGCCCCTTAGCACAGTTAGGCTGCAAAAAAGTGTCACACATGTGGTATCGCCGTACTCAGAAGAAGTAGTATAATGTGTTTTGTGGTGTATTTTTACATATAACCATGCTGGGTGGGAGAAATATCTCTGTAAATGACACATTTTTGATTTTTTTTACACACAATTGTCCATTTACAGAGAGATTTCTCCCACCCAGCATGGGTATGTGTAAAAATACACCACAAAACACATTATACTACTTCTCCTGAGTATGGCGATACCACATGTGTGACACTTTTTTGCAGCCTAGGTGCGCTAAGGGGCCCAACGTCCTATTCACAGGTCATTTTGAGGCATTTGTTTTCTAGACTACTCCTCACGGTTTAGGGCCCCTAAAATGCCAGGGCAGTATAGGAACCCCACAAGTGACCCCATTTTAGAAAGAAGACACCCCAAGGTATTCCGTTAGCGGTATGGTGAGTTCATAGAAGATTTTATTTTTTGTCACAAGTTAGTGAAAAATGACACTTTGTGAAAAAAACAATAAAAATCCAATTTCCACTAACTTTTGACAAAAAATAAAATCTTCTATGAACTCATCATACACCTAACAGAATACCTTGGGGTGTCTTCTTTCTAAAATGGGGTCACTTGTGGGGTTCCTATACTGCCCTGGCATTTTACGGGCCCAAAACTGTGAGTAGTCTGGAAACCAAATTTCTCAAAATGACTGATCAGGGGTATAAGCATCTGCAAATTTTGATGACAGGTGGTCTATGAGGGGGCAAATTTTGTGGAACCGGTCATAAGCAGGGTGGCCTCTTAGATGACAGGATGTTTTGGGCCTGATCTGATGGATAGGAGTGCTAGGGGGGTGACAGGAGGTGATTGATGAGTGTCTCAGGGGGCGGTTAGAGGGGAAAATAGATGCAATCAATGCACTGGGGAGGTGATCGGAAGGGGGTCTGAGGGGGATCTGAGGGTTTGGCCGAGTGATCAGGAGCCCACATGGGCCAAATTAGGGCCTGATCTGATGGGTAGGTGTGCTAGGGGGTGACAGGAGGTGATTGATGGGTGTCTCAAGGTGTGATTAGAGGGGGAAAATAGATGCAAGCAATGCACTAGCGAGGTGATCAGGGCTGGGGTCTGAGGACGTTCTGAGGTGTGGGCGGGTGATTGGGTGCCCGCAAGGGGCAGATTAGGGTCTAATCTGATGGGTAACCGTGACAGGTGGTGATAGGGGGTGATTGATGGGTAATTAGTGGGTGTTTAGAGGAGAGAAGAGATGTAAACACTGCACTTGGGAGGTGATCTGATGTCGGATCTGCGGGCGATCTATTGGTGTGGGTGGGTGATCAGATTGCCCGTAAGGGGCAAGTTAGGGGCTGATTGATGGGTGGCAGTGACAGGGGGTGATTGATGGGTGGCAGTGACAGGGGGTGATTGATAGGTGATTGACAGATGATCAGTGGGTTATTACAGGGAATAACAGATGTAAATATTGCACTGGCGAATTGATAAGAGGGGGTCTGAGGGCAATCTGAGTGTGTGGGCGGGTGATTGGGTGCCCGCAAGGGGCAGATTAGGGTCTAATCTGATGGATAACAGTGACAGGTGGTGATAGGGGGTGATTGATGGGTAATTAGTGGGTGTTTAGAGGAGAGAAGAGATGTAAACACTGCACTTGGGAGGTGATCTGATGTCGGATCTGCGGGCGATCTATTGGTGTGGGTGGGTGATCAGATTGCCCGCAAGGGGCAGGTTAGGGGCTGATTGATGGGTGGCAGTGACAGGGGGTGATTGATGGGTGGCAGTGACAGGGGGTGATTGACAGGTGATTGACAGGTGATCAGTGGGTTATTACAGGGAATAACAGATGTAAATATTGCACTGGCGAATTGATAAAGGGGGGTCTGAGGGCAATCTGAGCGTGTGGGCGGGTGATTGGGTGCCCGCAAGGGGCAGATTAGGGTCTAATCTGATGGGTAACAGTGACAGGTGGTGATAGGGGGTGATTGATGGGTAATTAGTGGGTGTTTAGAGGAGAGAATAGATGTAAACGATGGATTTGGGAGGTGATCTGATGTCGGATCTGCGGGCGATCTATTGGTGTGGGTGGGTGATCAGATTGCCCGCAAGGGGCAGGTTAGGGGCTGATTGATGGGTGGCAGTGATAGGGGGTGATTGATGGGTGGCAGTGACAGGGGGCGATTGATAGGTGATTGACAGGTGATCAGTGGGTTATTACAGGGAATAACAGATGTAAATATTGCACTGGCGAATTGATAAAGGGGGGTCTGAGGGCAATCTGAGCGTGTGGGCGGGTGATTGGGTGCCCGCAAGGGGTAGATTAGGGTCTAATCTGATGGGTAACAGTGACAGGTGGTGATAGGGGGTGATTGATGGGTGATTGATGGGTAATTAGTGGGTGTTTAGAGGAGAGAAGAGATGTAAACACTGCACTTGGGAGGTGATCTGATGTCGGATCTGCGGGCGATCTATTGGTGTGGGTGGGTGATCAGATTGCCCGCAAGGGGCAGGTTAGGGGCTGATTGATGGGTAGCAGTGACAGGGGGTGATTGACGGGTGATTGACGGGTGATTGACGGGTGATTGACAGGTGATTGACAGGTGATCAGGGGGGATAGATGCATACAGTACACGGGGGGGGGGGGGGGGTCTGGGGAGAATCTGAGGGGTGGGGGTGATCAGGAGGGGGCAGTGGGCAGGGGGGGGGATAAAAAAAAAAATAGCGTTGACAGATAGTGACAGGGAGTGATTGATGGGTGATTAGGGGGGTGACTGGGTGCAAACAGTGGTCTGGGGGGTGGGCAGGGGGGGGTCTGAGGGGTGCTGTGGGCGATCAGGGGGCAGGGGGGGGAAATCAGTGTGCTTTGGTGCAGACTAGGGTGGCTGCAGCCTGCCCTGGTGGTCCCTCGGACACTGGGACCACCAGGGCAGGAGGCAGCCAGTATAATAGGCTTTGTATACATTACAAAGCCTATTATACTATGTACATGCGGCGATCCGGGTGCTAGTAACCCGCCGGCGCTTCCGAACGGCCGGCGGGTTACTACGAGCGGTGGGCGGAGCCAGTCCCCGGCGGCTGATCGCGTCACGAATGACGCGATCGCCGCATAGCCACTCCCGCAGCCGCCCCCGCCGATGGGCGTATTGCGGTCGTTTGGGCCCAGTCTTTGCCGCCGCCCATCGGCTGGGGGCGGTCATCAAGTGGTTAAGGGGATTTTCTCTTAGAGAGAAAATCTACAGTTCTGTCAGCAGAACTAGAACATACCAAGAAGCTGTTCCTGAAAGAAGGCCACAGGCCTACACTGAGCTCAACATGTACACCACAAGAACAATCAACATAGGCCATGTTTACCAAAATACCACATTCCAGTAAGTAAGGGAAAAGTGACAATAACTAGTTCCCCGCCTGCGTACAGTATATCTACGCTCCTTTGGACATCACTTCCCCGCCCGGAGCGTAGATATACGTACCCCCGCCGCTACCGCCCCTGTCCGCTCTCCCGCTCGCACTCCCGCGATCGTGCACGCCGCTGCCCGCTCGCCCGGAGATCAATGAACGGGAAAATACATTCCCGTTCGTTGATCTCTGCCCCCGCAATGATCTGCTGCTTTCGCTAAGCAGCGCGATCATTGTGAAAAAGAAAAAAAAATCCCAGCCTCTTTGTACTTCCTCCAAGTTTCCGGAAGGACGCTTGGAGGTCGCATTAAACTGTTGCCATCTTGTGGCCAAATAGTAAACTACACCCTAAACTATTTTTCACACACACATACATTACTTATACACAAAAAATTAACTCATTACCTCCCACACTCCCCATTTTTTTTTTTTTTGTAATTAAAAAAAAAATAAAAAATTTACAATTAAAAAAAATACATAAATAGTTACCTTAGGGACTGAACTTTTTAAATATTTATATCAGGAGGGTACAACACTGTTACTTTATAAACTATGGGCTTGTAATTAGGGATGGACGCAAAACTGAAAAAAATGTATCTTTATTTCCAAATAAAATATTGGCGCCAAACATTGTGATAGGGACATAATTTAAATGGTTTTATTACCGGGACAAAAGGGAAAATACATTTCATGGGTTTTAATTACAGTAGCATGCATTATTTAAAAACTATAATGGCCGAAAACTGAAAAATAATGTTTTTTTTCCCATATGTTTTCCTATTTTCCCATTAAAACACATTTAGAATAAAATTATTCTTGGCATAATGTCCCACCTAAAGAAAGCCTAATTGGTGCCGAAAAAAACAAGATATAGTTCATTTCATTGCGATAAGTAATGATAAAGTTATAGGCGAATGAATGTAAGGAGCGCTGAAAGGAGAAAATTGCTCGGATGCTGAAGGGGTAAAACCCCTCAGTTGGGAAGTGGTTAAATATTAATCGAGTAGGTGGGTATTATGACGCCACGAGGGGGCTAAGCCAATAGTCGGGTGTGGGGGAATGGCAAAGATGAGGTCACATTTAACTCTTTCCTAGTCGGTATTAAAGACCCGGGACGGGCGGACAGGGGGCACTCTGATTCTTGCTCTGCTTCCTACTTCATGCTATCTAGATGCTGACTGGGACCTCTAAGTATTTCCATTCTATATGTAATCTGATCTAATGTATGCTGTACATAGGTAGTCTAGAGGAACGTAGTCTAGAAAGAAGGTAACTGACTAACATTCAGGAGGAAAGTTAGTCAAGAGCTGTAACGCCAAGAGCTTAAACGTGAGGATCTGCTTTGCTAGGATATGATGAACTATATCTGTATATTTGTGTAGTGAATAAACTCCTTAAAGGAATACTTAAGTCAAAAAAAAAAATGACATTTACTCACCTGGGGCATCCCTCAGCACCCCGAAGCTGGATGGTGCCCTCGCAGCCCCGCTCCGATCGTCCTGTCCCCGCCGGCGGCTACTTCCGGTTCGGCGACAGCCGCAGACAGGCTGGGAACGCGGCTGATTTTCCGCGTTCCCAGCCGCTGCTATCACCCTCTATGCTGCTATAGCGTATATATATATACGCTATAGCAGCATAGAGGGTGATAGCAGCGGCTGGGAACGCGGAAAATCAGCCGCGTTCCCAGCCTGTCGGCGGCTGTCGCCGAACCGGAACAGGGCGATCGGAGCGGGGCTGCGAGGGCACCATCCAGCTTCGGGGTGCTGAGGGATGCCCCAGGTGAGTAAATGTCATTTTTTTGACTTAAGTATTCCTTTAACCACCTTAGCGGTATGGACGAGCTCAGCTCGTCCATCACCGCCGGTGGCTGCCGCTCAGGCCCTGCTGGGCCGATTTGCTCGCTGTAAAAATCAGCACACGCAGCCGGCACTTTGCCAGCCGCGTGTGCTGCCCGATCGCCGCTGCAGCGCGGCGATCCGCCGCGTGCAGCGGCGAAAGAGGGTCCCCCCAGCCGCCCGAGCCCTGCGCAGCCGGAACAAACAGTTCCGGCCAGCGCTGAGGGCTGGATCGGAGGCGGCTGACGTCAGGACGTCGGCTGACGTCCATGACGTCACTCCGCTCGTCGCCATGGCGACGAGCAAAACGAAACAAGGAAGGCCGCTCATTGCGGCCTTCCTTGTTACTGCGGATCGCCGGAGGCGATCAGAAATATGGATTAGGAGCGCCCTCTAGTGGGCTTTCATGCAGCCAACTTTCAGTTGGCTGCATGAAATCGTTTTTTTTTTATTAAAAAAAAACCCTCCCGCAGCTGCCCTGGCGATCTTAATAGAACGCCAGGGTGGTTAAATACTGAAGAAGCCTGAGAAAAATCTATCTCCTGCTTGCTGTGTTGAGAGTCAAGTTATCTCACAGTCTGTGAGCCGCAACTGTAAGAAGTTGCTGGTGCCGGATCTATAGGTGATTTATAACAGTTTATAACACATAGCAACAGGTGATGCAAAGGTTGCAACCACACTGGAACCCTGGACTAGAGGGTCTTCCTCTAGGCACTAGAGGCATAGCAATAGAGGAAGCAGAGGTTGCAACCACACTGGGACCCTGTACTAGAGGTCTTCCTCTAAGCACTAGAGGCATAGCAATAGGGGAAGCAGAGGTTGCAACCACACTGGGACCCTTGGACAAGATGGCCCTCCTCTAGGCACCAGCAGCATAGCAGCAGATGATGCAAAGGTTACAACCACACCTGGACCCCTGGACAAGAGGACCCTCCTTTAGGCACCAGTGGCATAGCAATATGGAATGTAGAGGTAGCAACCTCTGGACCAGAGGCATTGCCTGTCCCTAGCATTTCTTTGGTGTTTTAGGGGTAGTGATTACCTTGATATGTGCTTTGAATAGTGGTAATCACTAGCACATTGTTCCATTTCCTATGCTTACACCTCTCTACCACTGTCCTTGGAAAGCAGAATTTGGGACTCAGGATTATGTGATTATTATGTGTATAGTTTGGGGGCTGTGTAGCCTATTTTTCCACCAAGACTTTAAAGAACAAGCGACAACCATGCTAACCTAGAAATAAAGTAGATAAGTAGATAAATACTACTTCTACTTACATAACAGATGTATTGTGCTATCCACGTAATGATTCCTGTTAATTTTACAAAGGAGAAGCAGAGAATCCTATTCTAGGCAGTGGCCATTTTGCCAAGCTAATGCTGACATCATATCCTCCCTGACTCTAGCTCCCCCCCTCTTTTCTCTTGCTCATTGAGTATTCATTAGCTGCCCTCCTTCCAGAGTCGTTTTTTTATTTACACATCCAATCACTTAGTCACCTCAGCCTTGCTTGTAAACAGAAGTGATCAGCTAGGCAGGGAAATAAATAGAAGAGGAGGAATATATTATAGATAAAGAGAACTCCCAGCATTCAAAACAACTCCCAGCATTCAACTTTTTGGCACTGTTTGGCACTAGGGCCAGTGCTCCTAAAGTATGTGATAACTCCAAACCATAACAGCAGAAAATGTTTTGAATGCAGGAATAGCATCTTTATCACTTAATACACTCAGACCAGTTGCTGTTGAAATTTGATTTTCATGGTGACAATACCGCTTTAAAGGTTGCCATACACTTACAGCAGATTCGACCATCAGATAGATTTCTGGCAGATGCCTGTCAAGTCCAATCTGACAGGAATATATCTGATGTGTGCCACACACTAGAAACAGATTTCCAATAGCTTTTAAAATGAAATCTGTTGGAAATCTATTGAAAATCGATCTAAATGCATTATTGGACCATTAGATCCAATGCAACACTATGGGCCATCGATCTGCTGCCAGCAGCAGATCGACCTAGATCTTCCATCCTGTCAGATAGATGAAATCGAACGAAATTGATCGAAATCGGCCACAAATTGATCGAATTGGGAATTTGATAAAATTGATTTCTGATCTATCGATTCTATAGAACTTTGACTTTTCAGGTCTCAGATTAGGCTGCCCTCCGCAATCAATCTTCGACGATCTCCGCCTCCTCCCCACCCCTTTCAGTGAAAGAAGACAGAGAAGGGCAGGGAGAGGTGGCGATCGGCAGAGATTGACTGTAGAGGGGGCAGAGCTACAGCACAAAGCTCTGCCTCTTCCAGGAAGAAAAGCCCTGGGAGTCCTGGAACTTTGCAGGGCTATTTCCTGGTAATAAATCACTCATCTGCCACAGGAATGCGGCGATTCCACTTAGAATTCAATGCTGAAGAGGATTTTATAACAAAATAAGGTACACAAAAAACCTTCTGAGTCTCTTTAAAAGGAAATATATCTGGCAGCCTCCATTTGCCTCTCACCCAAGTTTTCCTTTATTGTTAACCCCATTCCTGATTAAATCATCTCGCTCATACACCCTAACCAATAAACTCAACCTACCCCAACCTTTCACCCGACACCAAACATCCACACATTTAGTGTTAGGTTTACGTGGCTGTGTAAAATATGTAAGCAATAGGCTTGCTATACACCAGCGGTTCTGGATGTAATCTTGGCTTCAGGGGCATAAAGAGATAATTTACATATTCAGTAGTGATGCATTGTGGGTAACTACAGTTGCTCACTTAAAGCTGAATTATCACAAATACCTTCTGTTGTAAGAAGGCAAATTAGTGTTGTTTTTTTAGTAGGGGGGGCTTTTCGGTCTCTTTTTGTCCCCCTATACTTTCCTAGTGGTTTTGGGTCACCCCGAGCTGCTTAAAGTGAACCTCTGGACTAAAAAAAAACTCAGCAGAACTGAAAAGGCTTGGTGTTTCTTTAACAGTTTCACAGTATCAGAACTTTGTTTTTCTTACCCAAGCATCATTTTTAGCTGCATTTTTAGCTAAGCTCCACCCTTCAAAGAAAAAAGCCCAGGCCTTTTTTTCCCTGATGCTGTGCAGAACATGATGGGATTTCCTATGTTGTTATTCACGTTGCCTATCAACTGGGAGAGGTGCTCAGGACACAGGACAGTTGGAACTGTGTCTCATGTTTCCTGTCACCTCCTTTCAACCAAAAAGATGGCTGCCATCATGAAATCAAACATTTGCCTGTTCTTTTAAAATAGTGTGCGTAAGAGATTATATTACCTAGCTATTTTAATTAACATAACTAATGTAACTTAATGACAGTATGCTTGTTTAGGCTGGAGTTCCTCTTTAAGTATTCTACATTCCGTCATCTTCACCTCGCCACATTGAATCCAAGCGCTGAAATCTATACATTTGTAACAGTCGGATATCCGCTGTGCTGTATTTGTTTACAAGAGAATTCATATGAAAACTTGATGCACTGCAACACCTTGAACGTATTGTAAATCGTAACATATCGAAATCTAAGAGAATAAAAGAAAATACATTTCCATTTCTGCTAAAGCTTCTTCGGATATCTCAGGAAGTATCTAGGCCTGATCCACACAGCTAAAGATAACTGTCTGAATTAAATTTCTTTATTGCACTGGCTGAAAGCACAAGGGCACATTCCCATTCCTGACCAACTTCTATTTCATTTCATTTCTGCAAGAATAGATAGTAAACCAGTCATGCCATAATTGCTTGCAGACCTAGCCGCTGGAGGTTTTTTTCTCTAAACTCTGCTAAGACCCACAGTGTTGAATTGGCTGTCTGAAGTGTGGCCATAACTTATGGACTGGTGGATTAAAGATTTTATAGAGATGTTTTAAGATTGAGATTTAAAAACTGTGTACTGAAATTAACAGAGAGTTCCCAGTTAAACCAATGTGTATTTTAGGACACTGATTACTCTGGATTTAGTACAGAAGATGTTGCTGTTTATAAATCTTTCTCTAGCAAGTGTGTGTTAGCTAAATAGACATAGAAATTTTCACCACCTTGGAAAGTCATTTAAAGGGAATCTGAAGTGAAAATAAACTTATAATATAATGATTTGTATGTGTAGTACAGCTAAGAAATAAAACATTAGGAGCAGAGACATGAGTCTAATATTGTTTCCAGTACAGGAAGAAACTCCAGTTATTATCTATGCAAAAGAGCCACTGATCTCTACAACTTTCAAAGTTGAAGAGAGCTCTGTCTTCTGAAGCTTGATATTTCAACTGTCAGTCGTATTTTCTTTTTTCTCTGCAGAGCACAGTTCAAAAGTTCACAAGCCTGCTCTGTGAAATAATTGAGAATGCTGAGTAGCGTGTAAACTGCAAATATAAGAGAATAATGCAATGTTATAAAAAACACTAAACAACTGAAAAAAAATATGAGACTATTTTCTTTGCTACTAATTTTCTAGTAATTATCCATACTACACAACCAATTCATTATATCATATTTTTTTTGCTTCAGTGTCTTTTTAAGTTGTATTCGTATCAAAAGACAACTGATATGCAGCAGCGGTTTGCTGTTTCAGGCTGCGCTGCACTGCACCACCAATCTGCAGTGTGAAGCTGGCCTAAATGTGATGTATTTTTGGTCAGATTTGATGTCACTGGAAACATATTTGTTTTAAACATTGAGAACAGCACCTTTTCATGCGCTGTTTTTGGACTTGTGTTTTGAGATTAGCGAATGCTTAAAGGGAACCTAAACTGAGAAGGATATGGATTTTTCCTTTTAAAATAATACCAGTTGCCTGACTCTCCTGCTGATCCTGTGTCTCTAATACTTTTAGCCACAGCCCCTCAACAAGCATGCAGATCAGGTGCTCTGACTCAAGTCAGACTGGATTAGATGTATGCTTGTTTCAGGTGTGTGATTCATCCACTACTGCAGTTAAAGAGCTCAGCAGGACTGACAAGCAACTGGTTTTGTTTAAAAGAAAACATCCATATCCCTCTCAGTTAAGGTTCCCTTTAAGTGTATACATTTGTTGTATGGGATTTTATAGGAGCCAACACAATAAACAGTCACTTAAATTGGTATCACTTTACTCTTGCATTATCTTCATTTCTTCCTAGACAAGCTATGAAACAAAATACGGGTTTGACAAGAAGAACAGCCTAACATGTTTCACGGTGAGAAGCCGCTTCCTCAGAGGCACATGAAATACACATAAGTTCAGTTGTAGACTGTAGCGTATGCCCAATTCTGTGATACCATAAGGGATATAGAATCCCTACTGAGTGCATACTTCAGAATAGAGACGGAAGCCTCTGGATACACCAATGCTTGTTCCTCTTCTTCTTTGCAATCATGCTCCCATGCGTGTACAAGCCCAAGCCCAAGTATGTCCCGTGCCTGCACAGTAGCACGAAGCTGCATATTATAACTTTTGTGATGAATCAGGGAAATATCCAAATTAGATTTGTGGCTTTTATCTACAGTAGCACTGTTTATTTAAAAATTATAATCGGTAAATAAGGTTGGTTGGAAATGTTGATTTCCGATTCTGCAGAAATTCAGATTTCCGCCAATGCCGATTACCGATTCCACGGATTTCCAATCGGTTTCCGATTTCCGAGTTCGGATTTCCGAGTAGATTTTATTTTATTTTTTTTTGCATTCTCTGATTGGCCAAATACTTCCAAGTTGTTTCTGCATTTTCTGATTGCTCCATTGATTTCGAGTCCTGTGATTGGGCTAAAATTATTGAATTGCAGTAATGTAGTATTTTTGCAGAAATCCGATTTCCGAGTTCCATTTTACGATTTCCGAATTCGGAAATTTAAATTCATACATATGGGAGTGACTCCTTCACAGTTGTGATAATGAACAGAATTTTAAGATTTGTGCACAGGTGCAGGCCGAGTGCATAAGACCCTTTCCAAAATCTCCTACTGCACACATAAGACAGGGATGTCTTATGTAAGTAAATAAACATTAGTTCTTGCTGTGGCGGTGTGAAAGACCTGTCCAGCTCTGCCTCCCATTTAGCAAAGGAGGGTGAGCCTTGTGCTATTTGTGTAATCAGTAGGAAATAAACTGCATGTCTTTTGCTGGAGTTGTGATCCATCTGCCAAGGCTGTGCAAATTGGGGACTGCTGGAAAATAATAACAAGCGTGTCCGCTGTCTTATAATCTGGACAGCAGAATATCAGGTGAGAGGAGTGTGTGGGAGCCGATGAGGTGTAAGGTGCCTTTATTGCTTTCTGTGACCTGGCAGCAAAAGTATATGGTGAGGACCTGTGATAGCTATTCAATCGGTGAATGTACACACGGATGTCAATAGCACTGAGTGTTTTGTTATAAGGACAATTGTAATAATACAGTATCACGCTATGGTTTTTTTATTTTCTGTTTTAATTTTTTGAGTGATATCTCTGCATGAAGGCGGAGTTGGTGCATGAGAGCGCAGTATCCTGGAGAAACTTGGATTACACACTACATGCTTGGTGAATGATATTGCGATCCATGAACACGTATATAATGTTGGACTAGAATTGGTGCACATATGTTGATTTTTGGGATGTAATTTCAAATGTAATACTCAGCACTGTTTAGTGGAGTTTGAGTGAGCGCACATTTACATAAGTTACAATTTAATCATATGGGCCTATTTTCAGTACTGGGTTGAAATGGATGAGATTATTCTAACTCGCTGCATGCAGGCTTTGTATTAAAGTTGACCTCCAGACTAAAAATCGACTCAGCAGCACTGAAAAGGCTTGGTGTTTCTTTAAAGAGAGTCTGAAGCGAAAATAAATCTCGCTTCAGACCTCATAGATAGCAGGGGCATGTGTGAAAAAACGCAGCTATCCCATGGCTTAACGGGAGTCCCTTCACCCCCAAATCCCCTCCGTGCAGCCGGGAAGCGCTTCCGCATTGGGGCAGCCCTGCCTCATGCGCGTCTATCAGACGCGTACCTCCACCTCTCCCCCGCCCCTCTCAGTCTTCCTTCACTGAGAGGGGCGGGGGAGAGGCGGCGATGCGCGTCTGATAGACGCGACTAGAGGCAGGGCTGCAGCCGTTAGCCCTGCCTCCAGGAAGAAAAAATTTCATGACCAAGTTTACAACCAAGTTTTGCGGGGGTGGGTTTGGGGGTGAAGGGACCCCCGTTTAGCCGCGGGATAGTGGCGTTTTAGCAGGGGCACACATGCCCCTGCTAACTATGAGCTCTGAAGCGAGATTTATTCTCGCTTCAGAGTCTCTTTAACAGTTTCACAGCATCAGAACTTTGTTTCTCTTATACAAGCCTCATTTTTAGCTGCACAGAAGAAAACTGCCCGGGCAGTTTTCCCCTTATGCTGTGCAAAGCTTGATGGGATTTCTGATGTTGTTGTTCTCGTTCTGCTGTTTTGGTGCAATTTTTTTTTTTACATTTTGAATTTGACATTTGAAGCCTAGTGTGTGCAGCTGGGAGGGGTTATCAGGACACAGGAAAGTTGGAACTGTGTCTCATGCTCCCTGTCACCTCCTTTCAACCAAAAAGATGGCTGCTCCCATGACAAAGATGGCAGCCCCCATGAATCACAAACATTTGCCTGTTCTTTTAAAACAGGGAGGGTAAAAGATTATATTACCTATCTACTCTAATTAACATAACTAATGTAATTTAATAACAGTATGTTTGTTTAGGCTGAAGTTCCCCTTTAAAGTCTAAGGCCAGAATTCATTGCACTTCACAGTCATTATAACGCATTATGCAACTGACCACTGTGAACCCAGCCTGAGGAGGTTTTATATGTCGGTACTGAAGTGGTTAAACAAAGATGGAATGCAGAGTACACTAAGGCCTCGTTCACATGTAGCCAATGCAGATGGCCGTGCGATCCGAACGCAACGCATACGAGCACACGCCATCTGCACCGCTGCTGATCCCATCCATTGACAGTGATGGGATCAGCTCTGCGCTTGCTGGCAAAATGCAGGCAGCAGTATGCAAGCGCTTCCTAGCGCATCGTACTGCTGCGCAGCGCAGTAAATGTGAACGGTAGAAGGGCAGTCTATGCCCTTCTGCCGTTCCTGCGTTTCAGCACATCATACGCGCTTCCATATGCGCACGGAAGGGCGTATGATGTGAACGAGGCCTTACACATTAACCTCCTTAGCGGTATGCCAGACACTGTGTCTGGCATACCGCTTGCAGACCCCAGGAGTCCCCCAGTATAAATTTAACAGATCCCATACCTGTAAAAGTGAAGACCAGAGCTGTGCGGGGAGGCTGCGCCGATCACTGGATCCAGGCTGGGTAATGTATTAGCGGGAGGATCAGAGGCGATCGGGGGGTGCCGGCAACCTGTATTAATTAGCTAGCCTAGTGCTAGCAAAAGCTTTTACGGGCATGGAATCTGTTAAATTTATGCTGGGGGACTCTAGGCTGCAAAACCTCCTGAGCGGCGTAATGCTCAGAGGTTAAGTTTATTAGAAGAAAGATCTAAAGTGCAGCAAAACAGACCCATGACCTTAGCAATACAAATACTGATAAAAAACCAGATAGTGTTGTTCCACCCCAAAGCCAAATGTTCTACAAAGTCAAATCAATCACGGGGCTTTTTATGAACAATTAGTCTTTTTTAATTCTTCTCAGTAAAAAGTTTTTTTTCTTCAACATACAGGATAGACATGCGGATTATTTTCGGATTTCCAAATCGCACAAAAGTTGCCCGACACGTGTTCCACGGCCAGAGGCCGCCTCCTCAGAGGCACACAGAGACTCTCACTATTCATGGATGCATGTTTGCGTCCATGATATCGTTGCTGAATGGGCACTTTAGTCTTCTGACAGATCGCTGACTCATGTTTGTTGAGGGTCCATTTTTGATGTATATGTGTGCTGTGTGCCTCTGAGGAGGCGGCCTCTGGCCGTAGAACACGTGTCGGGCAACTTTTGTGCGATTTGGAAATCCGAAAATAATCCGCATGTCTGTCCTGTATGTTGAAGAAAAAAAAACTTTTTACTGAGAAGAATTAAAAAAGACTATTTGTTCATAAAAAGCCCTATGATTGATTGGACTTTGTAGACCCTTGACCCCTCCGCCCTCCTCCAGCAGCCAGCATGGATGTTTACAAGAGGTACACTTCATGTAGCTTTCTATGTAGCACTGTTTTCCCCCTCTTGAACTACATTTGTTGAGTATGTACAATTGTACTAGAATCCGTGCAAGTGACATTTTGCACAGCTTCTGCTTCTCAAACATCAGTCCTAATGGCAGTGCTTGAGAAGTAGGAGACGCTTCATGGCTTACCTAGAATTCTGTTTCCACTGTTGAGTTGGATTGTGCTGTTTCAGATGACATAAAGCGAGGGGAGACGCCGGCTCTACAGGCTACGGAGATATTCCTGCAGAGAATGCCACTCGCAATCTATGGATCCTTTCCCAATTATGTCTAATCATAGCTGCCCTTTACAATTTTCTCTCCCGTAATTAAAGTAAACCTGGCAAGCTAATTAGAAAATAATGAGAAAGAAAAATCTATATTTTCATTTACAGTCTTTTGATGAAATAATAATCATCTATTGAACAAAAAATATTGCAGATTGAATATTATTTTTCTGCCATCTAAACTAAGCACACCTAAGACTTTGAACTCTCCTCTCTTAGGGAGGTTAAAGAGGAACTTTAGCAAAAAGGGGGAGAAACATTTCAAAGTGAGAAGTTAAAAAATGGAAGAGCGATAACAAAAAAAATGATTGATATCCGCCATGTAATTTGTTCATATTGTTTGATCCACAATCAGCCTGCACGTCATCATCTTTACTACTGGCAGAAAAGAAAAAAAGCTAGATTGCACCAACTGCCATTATTTATAACCACACCCACTAACAATGTGGTGGTGTAGACGGTTGTTTTTTGCATACATATGCACAGAGGGAGATACTGGTTGCTTGGCAGCTGGAAACAACTGGTATTTCCCACAGTGCAGCAAGGTTCACAGGAAGAAACTGTGAGGACCTAGGTCCTGACATCACACTGTGGGAGGGGTTTCACCACAATATCAGCCATACAGACAGATCTTGATGATCTATTTGAAAAAAAGTAAAGATTTCTCATGGGGAAAAGGGGTATCAGTTACTGATTGGGTGAAGTTCAGTCATTGGTTATAGTTCCTCTATAACCACCTCGCTTCCAGACCTCGTTTCCCCTTATGGACCAGAACAGTTTTGACAGTTTAGCAATGTCCCTGTTTAATCAGCAATAACTTTATCCCTACTTATGACACCTAAATGAAATATACTGTAGATCGTTTTTTTTTCAAGACTAACTAGGCTTTCATTGTATGGCATGTTTTCCCTCAAACAATTTTGTTTTCTGTGCATTTTTAATTGGAAAAAAATTGAAAAAAAAACACATTATTTCTCAGTTTTACCAATTCCAGTTTAAAAATAAAAAGTGCTACTGAAGATAAAAAAAAACACATATTTTGTTTGGCTATTTCTACTGTTTATCACAAAGCTTACCGTATATTAAGTTCCTGTCACAATTTATGGTGAAGATATTTGATTCTGAAATAATCCTACAGTGTGTATTTTTCACTGTGAATTGAGGAAAAAAAGTATTTTTAATGGTAAAAATCAATCTCATTGGCTCAGGGAACCAATTACAGTGGGATGAGAAAGTTTGGGCAACCTTGTTAATCGTCATGATTTTTCTGTAAAAATCGTTGGTTGTTACGATAAAAATGTCAGTTAAATATATCATATAGGAGACACACACAGTGATTTACAGAAAGTGTGCAAGAATTGTATAAACAAAATTAGACAGGTGCATACATTTGGGCACCACAAAAAATAAATTAAATCAATATTTAGTAGATCCTCCTTTTGCAGAAATTACAATGGTTCCAATGAGAGTCTGGATTCTGGTTGAAGGTATTTTGGACCATTCCTCTTTACAAAACATCTCTAGTTCATTCAGGTTTGATGGTTTCCGAGCATGGACAGCTCTCTTTAACTCACACCACAGATTTTTAATTATATTCAGGTCTGGGATCTAAGATGGCCATTCCAAAACGTTGTATTTGTTCCTCTGCATGAATACCTTAGTGGATTTTGAGCAGTGTTTAGGGTTGTTGTCTTGTTGAAAGATCCAGCTCCGACACAGTTTTAGCTTTGTCACTGATTCCTGGACATTGATCTCCAGAATCTGCTGATACTGAGTGGAATCCATGCTTCCCTTAACTTTGACAAGATTCCCAGTCCCTGCACTGGCCACACGGCCCCACAGCATGATGGAACCACCACCATATTTTACTGTAGGTAGCAGGTGTTTATCTTGGAATGCTGTATTATTTTTCCTCCATGCATAACGCCCCTTGTTATACCCAAATAACTCAATTTAAGTTTCATCAGTCCACAGCACCTTATTCCAAAATGAAGCTGGCTTGTCCAAATGTGCTTTAGCATACCTCAAGTGGCTCTGTTTGTGTTTTGGGCAGAGAAAAGGCTTCTGTAAGGGCTAGCAGAAGTACCGCCGCCGCGGTAAGCAACATGGCGGCGGTCTCTGCATCTCTGCCGGCGGTTTCCACCGCACAGTCATTCCCCAGTACTGCGCCTGTGTCGCAGGGCAGCGGGGATACCGCCGCTGCGGCTGGCGGCATGGCGGCGGCTCCCGCAACCCAGCCGGCAGACTTTGGCACACATTCACATTCTGACATTGTGCATTGCCTCTCTGACTCACAGAGGCTAAGGGTCACGCGCGCGCGCGCAAGGCGACAGGACCTTTATGCAAGTAGAAGGGAGGTCAGCTGACCAGCCGGTCAGCTGACTCCAGCCGTCCTTCTGATTGGTTGGGGGAATGGGGTGGAGCTAAGGAGTGCTCCAAGTATATATAGACCCTGCCTGTCAGTTTATCCTTGTCTGCTGTCGTGAATACTTCAGTGTTAGCGCTCAGACCTTAGTCTAGTTCCCAGGTGTTGATCCCAAGGGCTTCACACCTCAGATTAGGATTGTATTTGATTGTTTATCTGTGTTTTGACTCTGGCTATCCCTGACTACTCCTTGCTCTTATCGCTATTGTACTTTTGCCTATCTGATTCAAGTTGCCGACCCTGCCTGTTTACCGACTCTGAATCAGCCTTCCGTTTCTGTACTACTGCCGCCTTTCCTGTTGCCGACATCTGCTTGTCTGACCTTTCTCCCTCCAGTGGAACGTCTCCCACTGGTGGGCTATCTCTGAGGCCTGCCTCGCCGAGACGCCTGCCCTTGTAGACTGTTACTGCCAGTGGCCGAGATTCCTCTTTTGGCTCTATAGAGGATCTCACTCATGGGGTTCCCATTCAGAGGTAACCACACCTCTGAGGAATCGCTGTGTGGTGGATATTTCCACAATCTTGTGTATTAAGACTGTCTTTATTGTCATTACTTGCTCTAGGTGTCCAGAGGTTAGTTACACTTGTATTATTGGTGATTCTGCAGATCACCAATAATCAGGTTACGTCTGTATTGTTGGTGATACTGCAGATCACCAGTAATCAGATTCTCTCTGTTCACTGACACCAAACGTTACAGCTTCCTCTGCATCACTTTCGCATACAGCATCTCCTTGTGTAAAGTGTGCCAAATGGTTGAACGATGCGCAGTGACTCCATCTGCAGCAAGATGATGCTGTAGGTCTTCGGTGGTGGTCTGTGGGTTGACTCTGACTGTTCTCACCATTTGTCGCTTCTGTTCATCCAAGATTTTTCTATTTTTCTTGGTGCCACTTCGAGCCTTAACTTGAACTGAGATGGGTTTTTCCATTTCCTCAATATGTTCTTAACTGTGGAAACAGACATCTGAAATCTCTGAGACAGCTTTCTGTATCCTTCCCCTAAACCATGATGGTGAACAATCTTTGTCTTCAGGTCATTTGAGAGTTGTTTTGAGACCCCCATGTTGCTACTCTTCAGGGAAAATTAAAAGAGGAGGGAGACTTACAATTGACCCCATTAAATACTCTTTCTCATAAGTGGATTCACCTGTGTATGTAGGTTAGAGGTCACTGAGCTTACCAAGCCAATTTGAGTTCCAATAATTAGTTCTAAAAGGTTTAAAATAACAATAGTGTCCAAATGTATGCACCTGCTCAATTTTATGTAAACAATTATTGTGCACTTTCTGTAAATCCAATAAACTTAATTTAACTTCTCGAATATCATTGTGTGTGTCTCCTATATGGTATATTTAACTGACATTTCTTATCATAACAACCAATGATTTACACAGGAAAATCATGACGATTAACAAGGTTGCCCAAACTTTCGCATCCCACTGTAGTGCTGCAGCAGATAGTGCCGAAGATTTTGCACAGGAGCAAGCCTGTGCTTCAGCTACACGACTTATATCTATGTCATCGGATGGAGGGAGTACCAGGAAAGTACCCTCTTAATAGATATCTAACTCTTTTTTTTTTTAGGTTACTTCAGGGTCACTTTATTGTGTGCCGGCAACGCATTGTCTACATTGTACAACCAATGCAGGTGTTCCATGTATAGCATGAGCTACGCAAATACATCTCACTAAATGTAACATGCACTAGGTGGCTGTACAAACATTTCTGCCAATAGCATAGAGACAAAAAAGGTTCCATAGGTCACTATTTCTCTGCCTCATGCCACCAAGAGGTCCAATCTGGTTCATGCGGTGCTTGCATGGCACCACATCGCACAAATCCAGTGAAAAGCCGGCCTCAAGCAACACTGGGACTTGCAAAATGTTTAATAAATAATTCATACTCTGTATGTTGTTAAGGGAGGTAAGTGAAAAAATGTACCCAAGTGTAGAATTTGCCATCCGCTGGTGCAGCCTCACATGCGGGTTGTAGGATGGGGATTGGAGACATTAGCGTCAGCAGGCAGTCTGGCTGATTTAATGCTCTGTTATGCGCACGTCCTGATGATGTATGAGGATGTTTAAGTCCAGTTTTCACCAGCATGTGGATTTATCTAACATGACTCCAGGGGTTACCATTTCATGATATCAAATAAAGAATCACAGAATGGCTGTAGTGTGACAGACTATCCATACAGACTACCCATAAAGCTTAACATCAGATATAAAGGCTTGTATAGATACTATAGATATTATATTACAGATATTTGCATTTTAGAAATATAATCCAGCTGCAGAAAGTTTCCCCCTGCATGTCTTTATTAGTCATTACTGATATACAGCCCAATTCACATTTGCGTTAAAAACGCGGAACGGATACTGTACAAACAGAACAGATGCGGATGGATCCGATGTTAACCTATGGATCTGTTCACATTCATCTGCTCGAACGGATCCATTCACATAGTCCGCTGAACTGAACGCAAGTTTCCTCCTTGCAGCAATTTTCCGGACGCCGCAGTCCAACAGACCTGAAATGGAAGATGAAGCCCTGTTCTGGTGCAATGAGAGATTTTCACACTAGTGAAAAAGCGGACCGTTCTAGGGACAAATTCCACTGGGGCCGGGGGTCTGGGGGGGGGGGGATGCTCCACTGGGGCTGGGGGGCTGGGGAGGAGGGGTGTGTGACTACGCTCCACTGGGGATGGGGGTCTGGAGGGGTTGTGGGGACAATCCACTGGGGATGGGGGTCTGGAGGGGTTGTGGGGACACTCCACTGGGGGTGGGGGTCTGAGGGGATGTGAGGAATCTCCACTGGGGGCGGGGGTCTGTGGGATGTGAGGATGCTCCACTGGGGGTGTGGGTCGGGGGGAATGAGGGGACGGTACACTGGGGGTGGGGGTCTTGGGGAATGTGGGGACGCTCCACTGGGGGTGGGGGTCTGGGGGGACGTGGGGATGCTCCACTGTAGATGGGGGTCTGGGTGGATGTGGGGATGAAGTGCACCTGGGGAGGGAGGGTTTCTTACCCAGGCTTCACTCTTCTTCCCCTTCAATTGCATCCCACGTTGCGTCATGTTATTACCACGCTTCCTCCTTCCGGGTTGAAGGAGGAAGCGTGGTAGTCACATGATGCAACTTGGAATGTGACGTGGGATGCAACTGAAGCAGAAGACAGAAGCTTGGCAAGTTAACCCTCCCTCACCCGCCTGCTCAGGAGCACGGATTGGCGGAACAGAGTGAAAACAGATCTGATTGACCGGTGATCAGATCTGTTTTCATGTATCCATTTGCCAGTGTGAACCAAGCCTTATGGATTCCAAGCCTCCCGTTTTACCAAATCCGTTTGGCCGAAAATGCCAGTGTAAACTGGGCCTAAGCCAGTTGAGCCCACAGTCTTGAGAAATGACAAACCAACCATGGACCATATGCAATTAACTTTTTCTTCTTCGTTATCTCCTAGGAGATTATTATTTATTGTATTTATTAAGCGCCAACATATTACGCAGCGCTGAACATTAGTTTAGGTTACAGACAATATTTAGGGGTGACATACAGCAATATGACAATACAGGAATACAAGTAAACCAGATCACACAGCACAGTATGAGTACAAGGTAATGCTTAGTCAGTCACTGGAGGGGAGCAAGGAGATTAGGCAAGTTAGGTTCACTCAGATGCATAGCATGGGTTCACAGTAATGGAGGTGCATGATCAGGTAGGACACAAAAGGAGGAGGACCCTGCCCAAAGGCTTACAATCTAGAGGGAGAGGTAGGGACACGAGAGGTAGGGGACCAGAGTTCAGCTGTGGGTTTAGAGCAATTGTGAGGGGTGGTAGGCCAGAGTGAAAAGGTAAGTTTTACGGGCCTTCTTGAAGGTGTTGAAGGAGGGGGCTGCCCTAATGGGTGGAGGTAGGGAGTTCCATAGTGTTGGAGCGGCTCTTGAGAAGTCCTGGAGGCATGCATGGGACTGGGTGATGCAGGAGACGGTCAGGCGAAGTTCATTGGAGGAGCGGAGTGAGCGGCTTGGTGTGTATCTCTGAGTAAGATCAGAAATGTAGGTTGGACCGGTTTTGTGGACGGATTTGTAGGTCAGACACAATATCTTGAATCTAATTCTGGACTGGATAGGAAGCCAGTGGAGGCATTCACGGAGGGGAGCCGCCCTGGTGGAGCGATGGGAGGAGTGGATAATTCTGGCTGCCGCATTCATGATGGACTGCAGTGGGGCTATTCTGGTCATAGGGAGACCAGACAGAAGGGCATTGCAGTAGTCGAGGCGGGAAATTATGAGGGCATGGATGAGGAGTTTGGTGGTGGCAGAGGTCAGGAATAGGCGAATCTTACAGATGTTACGAAGGTGGAAGTTGCAGGACTTTGTGAGGTTTTGAATGTGGGGAATGAAGGAGAGTGCGGAGTCCAGGGGGACACCCAGACAGCGGGCTTGAGAGGTAGGGCGAATGGTAGTGTGGTTAACAGTGACCTGCACATCTGGGAGGTCCAGGGATGGCCGGGGTGGGAAGATCATAAATTCCGTTTTGTCTAGATTTAGTTTCAGAAACCTAGCGGACATCCAGGAGGAGATGGCAGATAGGCAGGAGGAGACCTTGTCCATGGTAGTGGCGGATATGTCAGGGGTGTGGAGGTAGATTTGGGTGTCATCTGCATACAGATGATAGTTAAAACCCATAGAGGAGATAACCTTGCCAATGGAGGATGTGTATAGGGAGAACAGTAGGGGGCCAAGGACCGAGCCTTGAGGGGTTGGTTGGGGGTGGATGAGGACTCATTGAAGGAGGTCGTGAAGGAGCGGTTGGAGAGGTAGGATGAAAGCCAGGTCAGGGCAAGATCGTGAATGCCCATGGACTGGAGGGACTGGAGGAGTAGGGGATGATCTACTGTATCAAAAGCTGCTGAAAGGTCAAGGAGGAGGAGAATGGAGTATTTACCTTCACCTTTAGCTAAGGCAAGGTCATTGACCACTTTGGTGAGAGCCGTTTTGGTTGAGTGGGCAGGCCGAAATCCAGATTGCAGTGGGTCTAGTAGTGAGTTGGCATTGAGGTACTGGGTCGGGCGTTTGTGAACCAGACGCTCAAGGAGTTTTGAGGCAAAGGGGAGGAGGGAGATTGGGCGGTAGGTGGAGGGTAGCGAGGGGTCGAGGGAGGGTTTCTTGAGCAGGGGCAGTACTGTGGCCTGCTTGAAGTCTGAGGGGAAGGTGCCTGTGGATAGGGAGAGGTTAAACAGGGTAGTGAGGATTGGGGCCAAATCCGTGAAGTGAGGCTGAAGTAGATCAGAAGGGATAGGGTCAAGGGGGGAGGTAGTGGTATGGGAAGTCTGCAGTAGGTGGTTAACTTCCTCAATTGTAGTAGGAGTGAAGGAGGTGAGGGGAGGATAGGGTGGAGGAGGAGTTTGGTTGTGAGCTTGGAGATTAGATATTTCCTGACGGATGGAGACTATGTTGTTGGTGAAGTGGGTGGCTAAATCTGTGGCAGAGAGGGAGGAAACGGAAGGTAGGGGGGGGGGGGATTTAAGCAGGGAGTTGAAGGTGCCAAAAAGACGCCGGGGATTGGAAGCTTGTGCTCCGATGAGCTTGGTAAAGTATTCCTGTTTCGCATGAGCAAGGGCAGTGTGGAACTGCAGCAGGTTAGTCTTGTACTGTAGGAAATCCTAATTCTAATTCTCATATTCTCTTTTAAATAACTTTTAAGCAGTTTACAATTAAAAAAGTACCTACAATTTGGTTAAAGGAATCAGGCTAAAAAAAAAAAAAAAAAAGCTTTACTTACCTGGCGAGGTCGGCATCTACACCAGAGGGGCCTGGGCACAGGACGGTTGTCAGGGGCTGGAGAAAGCCCCAGGTAAGTAAAGCTTATTTTTATTTATTTTTTCTTACTTGATGATTCCTTATGCATTTTACAATTGAAAAAAAAAATCAAAATTATTTTGAGTATTTTCTTGCTTGCATTTTATGACAATAGTCAATATGCAATTCATTTTCCCCCCTGAGTTTTCTCCTAGGAGATATTTTTTTATCTTCAATGTAAAATAACGTTTCAGCACTTTGCAAAGTAAAAAGTACTAAAAAAAGTAGGTGAAGAAGTACTATCAATATTATTTTGATTATTTGTTTGCTTCCTGCTGGTTTAAAAGGCATTTTATTGATATTTAAAAGTTTCAACTAGGAGAAAACTCAGGAGAAAAAGTTAATTGCATATGGGCTCTAGGACACAGTCCAGTCTCAGCCAGTCTCTTGGGGTCCCCTCCTTAGCGGATGGGCCAGGCCGGGAGTGTTCTGCACAGGCTCAGCACTTCTGGGTCGGTGGCCTCTACAAAGGTGGACCCCAGGAGACAGGTTGAGAGCGGAGCTGCGGCGAGGGACACATAGGCATCTAGGGCAGTGCTGGTCGTAATGGAGAAAGCTACGCTTACGGATCATTACGCGTAATTTTACGCTATTACGCATTACGAAATTACGCTTACGGCATAGACATTCAATTTCGGTACATGTCTATAATTACGCATAGCACTTACGCAATTACGCGTAAGTATACCGTAATTCAGGTTAATACATTATAGGCTTACGCGTAAAATCCTACTGGCAATTAATGCGTAAGGTCATGCTGCCAAGCGGAAAAGTTGACGCATGGATCAATGTTAGGTAGCCGCCGACTTTAAGGGTTAATAGCAAAGCCCCCTTAAGTGCTAAGAGCCTCAAATTTGGAGAATATATTAGGAAGATCAGAAGGAATAAGAGGAAATTTTTTTTTTCAAAAAGACCCTATAGTTTTTGAGAAAATCGATGTTAAAGTTTCAAAGGAAAAATATATACATTTAAAAACCCGCCGAATTTAACGGTTAATAGCAAAGCCTGCTTAAAATTTAGGAACACCAAATTCACAGGGTATATTAAGGGGATCAGTGGGAATAAGAGGAACATTTTTTTTTTCAAAAAGACCTTATAGTTTTTGAGAAAATCGATTTTTAAGTTTCAAGGGCGAAAATGTCTTTTAAATGCGGAAAATGTCAGTTTTTTTTGCACAGGTAACAATAGTGTTTTATTTTCATAGATTCCCCCAAGTGGGAAGAGTTTTACTTACTTCGTTCTGAGTGTGGGAAATATAAAAAAAAAACGACGTCGGGTCCCCCCTCCCAGACCTCTTTAACCCCTTGTCCCTCATGCAGACTGGGATAGCCAGAATGCGGAGCACCGGCCTCGTGGGGCTCCGCACCCTGACTATACCAGCCCGCATGGTCCATGGATTGGGGGTCTCGGAAGGGGAGGGGCAGCCAAGCTTTCCCCTCCCCCTCCGAGCCCTTGTCCAATCCAAGGACAAGGGGCTCTTCTCCACCTCCGATGGGCGGTGGAGGTGGAGGCCGCGATTTCCTGGGGAGGGGTTCATGGTGGCATCTGGGAGTCCCCTTTAAAAAGGGGTCCCCCAGATGCCCACCCCCCTCCCAGGAGAAATGAGTATAGAGGTACTTGTAGTACCCCTTACCCATTTCCTTTAAGAGTTAAAAGTAAATAAACACACAAACACATAGAAAAAGTATTTTAATTGAACAAAAAACATAACCACGAAAAAAGTCCTTTAATATTCTTAATTAACCATTAATACTTACCTGTCCCTTTAAAAGCCAATTCCCACGCAATATCCTCGGAAATATACTAATCAGTTACAATGTAACAAAGTTATTACAATGTAACAACTTTGTTACTTTGTAACACCACCGCACCCGACGTCACTCGCCGCTCACCCGCCGGCCGCCGCATACACGCTAGTCCCCGCCGGCTCCCGCCGTCCACTCCGCCCACACCTGTCACTCATATACATGCTGGCACCCATGGGTGCCAGCATGTATATAGGTGACATGTGGGAGAGGCGGGGAGGGCAGCGGAGCCGGCAGGGACTTAGCGTCCCTTCACCCGACAGAGCTCTGAGCTATATTAGCTCAGAGCTCTCGAAAGCATCTTTGTATTTGGGCTCCAAGGAGCCCCATTGGTCCTTAGCAGACCAATGGGGTTCCTTCAAATCAGAAGGAACCCCATTGGTCTGCTAAGGACCAATGGGGCTCCTTGGAGCCCAAATACAAAGATGCTTAGAGAGCTCTGAGCTATAGCTCAGAGCTCTGTCGGGTCCTGCAGCACAGACGCGGCGGCGGCGGTGAGTGACGTCGGGTGCGGCGTAGTTACAATGTAACAAAGTTGTTACATTGTAATAACTTTGTTACATTGTAACTGATTAGTATATTTCCGAGGATATTGCGTGGGAATTGGCTTTTAAAGGGACAGGTAAGTATTAATGGTTAATTAAGAATATTAAAGGACTTTTTTCGTGGTTATGTTTTTTGTTCAATTAAAATACTTTTTCTATGTGTTTGTGTGTTTATTTACTTTTAACTCTTAAAGGAAATGGGTAAGGGGTACTACAAGTACCTCTATACTCATTTCTCCTGGGAGGGGGGTGGGCATCTGGGGGACCCCTTTTTAAAGGGGACTCCCAGATGCCACCATGAACCCCTCCCCAGGAAATCGCGGCCTCCACCTCCACCGCCCATCGGAGGTGGAGAAGAGCCCCTTGTCCTTGGATTGGACAAGTGCTCGGAGGGGGAGGGGAAAGCTTGGCTGCCCCTCCCCTTCCGAGACCCCCAAATCCATGGACCATGCGGGCTGGTATAGTCAGGGTGCGGAGCCCCACGCGGCCGGTGCTCCGCATTCTGGCTATCCCAGTCTGCATGGGGGACAAGGGGTTAAAGAGGTCTGGGAGGGGGGACCCCACGTCGTTTTTTTTTTATATTTCCCACACTCAGAACGAAGTAAGTAAAACTCTTCCCACTTGGGGGAATCTATGAAAATAAAACACTATTGTTACCTGTGCAAAAAAAACTGACATTCTCCGCATTTAAAAGACATTTTCGCCCTTGAAACTTAAAAATCGATTTTCTCAAAAACTATAAGGTCTTTTTGAAAAAAAAAATTTTCCTCTTATTCCCACTGATCCCCTTAATATACCCTGTGAATTTGGTGTTCCTAAATTTTAAGCAGGCTTTGCTATTAACCGTTAAAGTCGGCGGGTTTTTAAATGTATATATTTTTCCTTTGAAACTTTAACATCGATTTTCTCAAAAACTATAAGGTCTTTTTGAAAAAAAATTTTTTCCTCTTATTCCTTCTGATCTCCTTAATATATTCACTTAAGGGGGCTTTGCTATTAACCCTTAAAGTCGGCGGCTTTTTTATATTATACGGGAGCGTAATATTAAGCGATTACGGCAGACTGTGTAATTTCAATGGGAGTTTACTGTCTTACGCGTAATTTGTTACGCGTAAAACGTAACCCTACGGTCTACGCGTAATTAATTACGCGTAATACCGTAACCTTACACGTAACGCTTACGGTGCATTTGTAGTGAATTACGATGCGTAATTACGCTAATACGTAATTTCGGCCCAGCACTGATCTAGGGGCTGGAGGAAGCCCCAGGTAAGTAAATCTGGTTATATTTTATTCATCTCATGTATCCTTTAAATTAAAAAAAAAATTCGAATTTTTGTAAAGAAAATATAATTTTTAGCTTAGTGTCATTGTAGCTTTACTTTCAGAGCTGACTACAGGTTAAACAGAAGATCCTATCTGCGCAGCTCTCCTTTGCTGTATTGAGGCATTTATCTAGGCCTCTGCATGCATCTTGCTGACACTTTGCTCTTTTCAGTAACCTGTGAGTTAGTATCTCCTCCATCATACAATACAATATGGGAGCATCTGTTCAGAGATTAATAATGCTCTTTCCCTTGTGGGATATATACTGCAGAACCTTTTATCACAATAACATGTGCCACAGTGTACCGTGTACTGTTTAGCCCGGTATTAAATTGAATTATCATATATACATTAATATTGGTTGCAGTGGGGAAAAGGTATCGTAAGAAAATGGATAGTCTAATCTCGTTTCTGCGTTGTGGATCTTGTTGCCTGTGACACATAATCCACAGTTTACTGTAATATGATCTAGCAGCTGAGAGAATACACACAGTCAACTATCCCAATTAAATAGGAAGTCAAGTTTTTGTCATTTATCTTATCTCCTTAAAGGGATACTGTAGGGAGGTCAGGGGAAAATGAGTTGAACTTACCTGGGGCTTCTAACAGTCCCCCGCAGACATCCTGTGTTGGCGCAGCCACTCACCGATGCTCCGGCACCGCCTCCAGTTCACTTCTGGAATTTCTGACTTTAAAGTCAGAAAACCACTGCGCCTGCATGCTCGTGTCCTCGCTCCCGCTGATGTCACCAGGAGTGTACTGCGCAGACACAGACCATACTGGGACTGCGCTGTGCGCTCTTGATGACATCAGCGGGATCGAGGACACGGCAACGCAGGCACAGTGGTTTTCAGACTTTAAAGTCTGAAATTCCAGAAGTGAACCGGAGGCGGGGCCGGAGCATCGGTGAGTGGCTGCGCGGGCACAGAATGTCTGCGGGGGACCGTTAGAAGCCCCGGGTAAGTTCAACTCATTTTCCCCCAACCCCCTACAGTATTCCTTTAAAGGAACAATGTCTAAACTGTATTTTTATGCTTGGTATACACCATGCAATTTCCCATCAGATTAAAGGTAGCCAATAGCCATACATCTAGCAATAATGGGTAGAGATGGCCCGAATGCTTCGCCGGTGAGCTCTATTCTGTGAAGATCGGGTATTCGCGTATTCGACTTGCTGTTAAAGCACCCCAAACAGCCCTTCTGAGGGCTTCTTCATCCTTCTGCTGTTTGTGTGTTTGTGTGTGCTTTGCGTGTGTGTGTGTGTGTATGTGTGCGTGCGTGCGTGTGTGTGTGTGTGTGTGTGTGTGTATGGGTGTGTGTGTGTGTGTGTGTGTATGTGTGCGTGCGTGCGTGTGTGTGTGTGTGTATGGGTGTATGGGTGGGTGTGTGTATGGGTGTGTATGGGTGTGTGTGTGTGTGTGTGTGTGTGTGACAATCCACAGCCCACAGGCACCCACCCAGAGCTGTGCCCAGCAGGGCCGGGCCGAGGCATAGGCTGGAGAGGCTCCAGCCTCAGGGCGCAGTGTAGGAGGGGGAGCACAATTCATTCAGTTGTCATTACTAATTGTGTATGAAGCAGAAAGAAATAAGAAAAGGGATACTTAGCAGTGACTGCAAGCCAGATAACTAGATATTAAGGTGTTGGGGAGGTTGTGGGCCCTGTGGCCCTCTTAGTCTAATAGAAATCAGTGTGTGATGGCTGGGTTGGGAGGGATGGAGGGGCGCACTTTGGTGTCTCAGCCTTGTGTGCTGGAGGACCTTGTCCCTGCTCTGGTGCCCAGTACCCACTGCTATAATTGTCGATCACATTAAACACAAGCAGAATAGTACTCCAGTCCACGGCCTCTGTTATCACTGTATTGTGTTTAACTTCTTGCATATCTTAGTGTCTGTCTGATACTCCACAGACAGAGCCCACTGGCACTGACCCGCATGTAGGAATTTACTGTGATTTCTTCCCTTTAAGGATTAAAACCTGACTCTGCATCAACTCTGTCATTTTTGGTGGAACTTTTGGCATGGATCCCCCTCCATGGGTGGTAGACCCTTTGAAGCAACCTTTCCATCACTTTTGTGGCCAGAAACAGTCTTTGTAGGTTTCAATATTCGCCTGCCCATTGAAGTCTATGGCAATTCACCCGTTTCGCGCAAACTTTTCTGGAAGGTTGATTTCACCGTTTACGAACCCACAATTTGATTTTAGTGACATCTCTATCGACCAAGAGACAAATCTCTCGAATCTAATTAGAGAGAGATCTGCCGGCTGTCCATACGCCACTGACTGATTCCTGATCAATTTCACGCTGAAATCGATCCTGGAATCGGCCGACGACATCCCCACTTTTGTCTTATAAATAATACCAGTTGCCTGGCAGTCCTGCTGGTCTATTTAGCTGCAGTAGTGTCTGAATCACACCAGAAATAAGCATGCAGCTTATCCTGTCAGATCTGCCAATGTTGTCAGAAACACCTGATCTGCATATGCATGTTCAGGGTCTATGTCTAAAAGTATTAGAGGCAGAGGATCAGCAGGACAGCCAGACAACTAGCATTGCTTAGAAGGAAATATATCTGGCAGCCTCCATATTCTTCTCACTACAGTTGTCCTTTAAAGAAGACAGGTGAAGGTAGATGAGATGTACTCAGTTTTATTTGCTTATTTGTGCATCTGCCAACCTGCTCCGCAGTTTGAGAGCCAAGCCACTTTTCTTTGTTGTGCAAAATTAGAAGAAGGTAGAGAGTTTTTCTTTTTGCAAATATAAGATACATTAATTACAAGGGATCTTTCAAGGATTGAGGTATTTATGGCAAATACTGTAGATAAGGTGGATACTCCCTTTGGTTTACTTAAAGAGACTCTGAAGCGAGTCAAAATCCATGTTTTTAACTTTTATTAATGTTAAGCACTATAGGTAGTGCTAAACCGCCACATCCCCGTGGCAAAATGAGGGGTTTATACCCCCCAAATCCCGTTGTCTAATTGCGGGGAGAGCTTCCTGATTGAGGCAGACCTTAGGGCTGTAGCTCTGCCTCTTCGTGTCAATCCCCGCTGATCGCTGCCTCTCCTCGCCCCTCTCAATCTTCCTTCACTGAGAGGGGCGGGGGAGAGGCGGAGAACTGCCGGCAGATTGACACAAATGGAGGCAGAGCTGCAGCTCAAAGCTCTGCCTCCCTGGGCAACAAAATCTACTACCAAGAAAGTTGTGGATTTTGCCCTGTGATTTGGTGGGTATAAACCCCTCGTTTTGCCGCGGGGATGCAGCGGTTTAGCATTGCCTATAGTGCTTATAAAAGTTAAAAACATGGATTTTGACTCGCTTCAAAGTCTCTTTAATGCCTACATAGACTCAGCAGACATGGAGAGTTTTTACAGACCCTCTCCTGATGGAGCCTGGAAACAGTTAACTGTATGTTTTAAACCAAACACACACAACTATTTGATCAATTGATCACATGGGTTAACAAGAGATAGTTTAAATACATTTTGATAGTCCCCAAGAAGTCCCAGGCAAGATGCTGATCTTGGTAATATTAGGGACTAATTTGTGGAAGTTGGTATATATTGGATGGATCCTAATCAAGATGAGTTTGTATTGAGTCAAATCATTCGATAATCCATAAAAGCATGAATTTTATTACAACATTTAAAAAAAACAACACATAAATACACTTTTGATTTTCATCACAACACACGTATACATTTTTCATATTTTGCCACAGTAACAAAATCATTCAATATGGGTGACTTAAACAACGGAAAAATGTCCCTGTATTCCCACCTAAACCTTACAAGGTCTGCTGGTTTAACTCCTAGGGGACATTGGTGTCCGTATTGCATTACAATTTAGTATAATTGATATGCCTGCCGAGACCATAAACAAATTAATCTCGACGCGTTTCGTGAACCATAAAATAAGTATTGTTCACTTCTTCAGGTGTATCGCTTTTTCCTGGCTACTTGAAAGTCGTGCAAATGTTTGATACCCCAATTTTTATCCACCTAGTAATAGAGCCTTTTCCGAGTAATTGTTCCATAGAGATAAATATCATCGTAGATGATCAATATAATTTACCCTTATCCGTGGAGATGACCAATCCTTGGACATGAGTAGTCCTGTTCATGTATAAGTTCACTGGACTGCTGATGTATATCAGAATTCCTTGATGTCAATAATGTTTATCCTGCCTTGCTATTTGCATGGCAAGATGGCGTGGGTGGTGGGGTTTCAGCGTGCGTTCAGTAACTCAGTAACTGTATGTTACTGAGCGGGGAGGAGGGCACTCAGGGGAGGCACAGTGATACCAAGGGAGGGGGTCAGTGCCCCACCGTAGTGCCACCACTGAGCACTCGCTACATAAAAAATTATATACAAAACCTGCCGAGGACCGCAGCAATGTTAGAGAGATGTAATCAGGGGAGGGTTGCAGTTTCGTAATGGATTACCACTATTCAAAGCAAATATGGAGGCGATCATTGCCAGCATAGTACCAAAGAAGAACTAAAACAGCAGTTAAGGGAGGGTCCATGGTAGGCCCTTCCTGGTTTAGGAGCCCCTATGTGGTTGCAACCTGTGCACCCTCTATACCACTGATTCTGATGAAAAATGCAATCTATACCAAATCATCACTATACACTGCAAGGTGTCTTATGGTGGCCATACATGGTACAATTTTTTCATTTTTTTCGATTAGATAAATTCGTTCGATTATCCCGTTAGATCGAAAAGATTGCATAGTTGTTTTCGAGGTACCATACACGAACCTTCAATTAGGCTGAAAATCTGGGGTAAATGATCGAATATGCCGAAAATTCGAATTGAGAAAAAAGATCGAAATAAAAAATAAAGTATTCAATCTAATGGTTTACTCGATTGGAAGTGACTTTTTCAATCGGAATCTCTTTTTTTTTTCAGCTCAAGCTGTATTTTACCTCAGATAGGTAATCCAGACGTCAGTTTTAGCTGCAAACGTCCATTGTAGCTGTATTCTTCCTGTTAATTGTTCGAATTTATTGATTTTGAAGTTATTATTACCTCAGAACCACTACTTTTTTTTTTTGGGGTCGTGTTGAGGGAATTTTTTTCAATAGAACAATTAAAAAATGGCTCTATTAAGTAATAGAAAGAAGGCCAGAATTGCTTTTGCATTGTATCTATGGACTCTCCTTGATAAGGAAAAGCCAAATAGGAAGTGGAGCAAATATTGTCTACTAGAGAAAGAGAAATATTCTAATGCGTCACTGCAAGAGAATGAAAAGAAAATAATCCAGAGGATTTTTATAATTATTTGCGAATGGATAATGGAACTTTTCAGTTGTTGCAGACGATTAAACCGATAATTGATAAGATAAAATGAATCATGGCTAAAGTTTTAATTGAGTCATAGCCCATGGGCAATACTGGTCAGTGTATGCCACTACACAGGATGGTCCATTGCTGTAACCCATTGCTCTGCAAACTTGTCTCTCCAGCTGTTAAGGAACTCCAAGTCCCACAATGCATTTGCCTTTATGAATCATGACTGTGGCAGTCAGACTCCTGCAATGCATTGTGGGACTAATAGATCATTAACAGCTGGAGAGTCAAGTTTGCAGTTCACTGTTGTAACCAAACTTGAACTACAAACAGGTTTACAGGTCCCTACATGTCAACTCTGACCTGGGGCGCTGACTGAGTAGAACTCCAACTGTTGCCCCTTTGAGCACAAGGACAGGCAAAGTATTGAGTCAGAGCCACAGGCCAGAAGTAAAAAAAAAATTGTAAGACATGCAGTAAGGAAAAGGTTTCAGTCATAGCCAATGGTCAGTGTATGGCACTATACAGTATGGCCCATTGCTGTGACTCAATTTAATCACAAACAAGATCATAGCTGAAACACTGAGACAGTACAAATCCAGTTGCTGCTGTGAACACAATATCAAACATATCGTACACTAGAGAACGGTTTACCCTGCACCCAGTAAACGGAGGTGGAGGGCTGAGCCCGCACGTATTCAAGCAAACATATACAGTTTTTCTTCACCCCAAACTCAAAATGATGGCAAGCTATAGACAGCAAAGGGGCGTGCAGCCGGTCCAAATACAGAAAAAATGTGAAAGGACTTTAGTAAAAAAAGGTTAGTCCAGGCACTGTCCCTTTAATTGCTTTAATTCAATCTGAGCTTACCAAGCCAATTTGAGTTCCAATAATTAGTTCTAAAGGTTTTGGAATCAATAAAAGGATTACAGTGCCCAAATTTATGCATCTGCCTAATTTTATTTAAACAATCATTGCACACTTTCTGTAAATGCAATAAACTTCATTTCACTTCTCAAATATCACTGTGTGTGTCTCCTATATGATATATTTAACTGACATTTTTATCATAATAACCAACGATTTATACAGGAAAATCATGACGATTAACATAGTTGCCCAAACTTTCGCATCCCACTGTTATATATATATATATATATATATATATATATATATATATATATATATATATATGTACATATACTAGCTGAAGACCCAGCGTGTCCCTGGAATGTATTTGCCTGCTGTTAGCTCCGCCGACTTTTTCTAACCCTAACTCAATGACCACGTTTGTGAGCTTTGGGGTCTTTGGCATCAATAATTTGTATATTCCCATGGAAATTAAACAAATCAGATTGGCTGTTTGTGGCTGCGCCCCTCTCCAGCATTTGAACCCCAGTCACCCAATGACCAACTGTAGCAGGTTTGAGGCATCTGCTGTTTACAGTGTAAAAATGGCAGCAATTTAAATATTCCCCTTTAAAATCAACAGGAGAATATCGATTGGCTATTATAGGCTCCACCCACTTCCCTAAATATTAATCTCTGTCACCCAGTTACCATCTCGGCAAAGTTTGAGAACCCTGCCATTAACAGTGCAAAAAGGCCTCCAGTTTATATTCCCCCCATGAAATTCGTTTTGGCCCCGCCCACTTTTTGTAACCTGGACACACAGTCACTCAATGACCAAGTTTTTCCCAGTGAAAATTAAACACATCTGATTGGCTGTTTGTGGCTTCGCCCCCTTTTCAGAATTTAAACCCCAGTGACCCAATGACCAACTGTACCAGGTTTGAGGCTTGTGCCATTAGAGGTGCAAGAATGGCAGCAATTGTAATATTCCCCTTCAAAATCAACAGGTGAACTTTGTTTGGCTTTTTTAGCCTCCACTCACTTTTCTGAATATTAATATCAGCCAGCCAGTAACCAGCTATGCTAAGTTTGAGAACCCTACCATTAACAGTGAAAAAGGACTGCGGTTTACATTTTCCCAGGGAAATCTGTTTTCGACTCCTCCCAGTTTTTGTAACCATGACACACAGTCACTCAATTATCAAGTTTGTGAGCTTTCGGGTTCCTGGCATCAAAATTGTGTGAATGGAAGCAGTTTATCCAGCAAAGCAATTCAATTGGCTGTTTGTGGCTCAGCCCCTTTGGTGAATTTGAACCCCAGTCACTTAATGACCAACTGTAGCAGGTTTTAGACCTTTGCCATTAATAGTGTAAGAATGGCAGCAGTTTCAAAATTCCCCTTAAAAATCAATAGGTGAATTTTGATTGGCTGCTGTAGGCTCCACCTACTTTCCTGAATATTAATCCCAGTCATGCACTGACTAACTGTGTTAAGTTTGAGAACCCTGCCAAAAACAGAAATGCTGAAATCAATGTAACAAATCTGATTGGCTGTTTGTGCCTCCACCGCCTTTAGTGAATTTGGTAGCAATGTAAATATTCCCCTTGAAAATCAATAGGTGAATTTTGATTGGCTGTTTTAGTCTCCACCCACATTTCTGAATATTAATTTCAGTCACCCAGTGGCCAACTGTGTCAAGTTTGAGAACCCTGCCATGTAAAAAATGTAGTTGTTGGCACTGCCCACTTTTTCTAACCTTGACATACAGTAACTCAATGACCAAGTTTATGAGCTTTGGGGTTCTTGGTATCAATAATTTGTATATTCCCATTGATATCAAACACATCTGTCTGGCTGTTTGTAGCTCCGCCCCCTTTCTGAATTAGAACCCCAATCACCCAGTGACCGACTGTACCAGGTTTGAGGCATCTGCTATTAACAGTGTAAGAATGGCAGCAATTTAAATATTTCCCTTTAAAATCAACAGGTGAATTTTGATTGGCTGTTGTAGGCTCCACCCATTTTCCAGAATATTAATCTCAGAGGCGAGACCCCCAGAACATATCATCCCAGGTAGTAAGGGATCTGTATACTAAGTTTCATTAAAATCCGTGAAGGCGTTTTCGCGTGATCGCGGCACATACATACACACATACATCTGATTTTATATATATATATATATATATATATATATATATATATATATATATATATATATATATATATACTGTACACACAATACATCACCACTTAGCTAAAACCGTACATCATAGTATTCAACTACTTACAAAAAATAAATACACCTATATAAAAAAAAACTTTAGGCATGATAAAGGGCTTTTCACCAGCGTGCTAACAGTTAGCACGCTGGTGAAAAGCCCTTTATCATGCCTAAACTCAGTTTAGGCATGATAAGTTTAGGTGTGATAAGTTTAGGTGTGATAAGTTTAGGCATGATAACTTTAGACGTGATAAATTTAGGCGTGATAAGTTTAAGCGCCAACTGCGTTAGCACCGCAGTGCACAGCTGATCAAAAGTTTTGCGCTAGCAAAGTCTGGTGCATAAAGTTTAATGGCGCTGCTTTGCGTGCAGGACTTTGCAAGCGATCTAAACTTATCTAAACTTAGCATGCCTAAACTTATCACAACTAAACTTATCACGCCTAAACTTATCACGCCTAAACTGGCTTTTCACCAGCGTGGTGCAATGGTTATCATGCCTAAAGTCTCTAACTGGGTTAGCACCGCTTTGTGAATCGAGCCCATTGAGGCGGTCGATAAAGACCACCTCAGCCAATAATTAAGCTTGTGTATGGTAGCCCCTGACCCCCAACCTGCAAGCGATCCTCCCAGCGAAACAAATTACCCAACCAACAGCAAAGTTTATCATTCACACCGCTACCCCGACAACACGCATATGCTGCTCCATCATCCCTCCTCTCTCCACCACATAGCAACAGAATGCGTTGTCAGCTACAAAACTGACACGTGCCTATACTGGCCAGCCCAGCAATGTCACCCCTGATGGGTAACATAAGTCCAGGGTGTGTATGCACCTTAGGTCTAAAGTACCGTACACACGTCCTGATTTTCTGACCAACTTGTCATCCAACTTGTCGTTTCAACAACAAGTTGGACGTTTGTATGCGCAGTCGAGCGACTGATAACAGCCACTTTGACCAATCCTCTTGGCGGATCAGTTGGACCAACAAACGACTGTCAGGTCCGTACATGTGTATAAACAACTAGCGTCGTTTGCCCAACTAATAAGTCAAAAAGAGTTGGACAAAGAGAGTTGGACGACGTCCAGTCTGTCAGACGACATGTAAATTAGCTTGTCAGCCGCTTTGTTTGGAAGTGTGTGCGTGTCGTTTAAACGACTTGTTGTTTGCCTGACAAGTCGTTCAAATGACTGATCTTTAAGAGAACTCTGCTTTGAACAAATACATTGAAAAGAAAGTGAATTTGTTTAACTGAAGCATCTCAGAATATTCTGCTTCAGAAAGTGAAACCTTGTTATTTTAAAGGGTACCAGAAGTGATTGTCGGGGCTTGTTTTTGTGCTGGATCCTTGCAGCTTCATGCCTGCCAGCGTCGCGCCAGCCCACATTTTGCCGCTTGTAGGTTCCCCTGGTCTCCGCTGAGCCCCGAAAAACTTATCATGTCGACGCTTGTTGACACCCAAACAGGAAGGGGAGGCATTAGCTGCAATGGGTGCACACCCCTTGCAGCCATACTTGAGCCCTTTTCATACCTCCTGCTGCTGAATCTGCGCCCCCCCCCCCCCCCCCACCACCACCACCACCTCCTGAGCCATGCTCCTTTCTTCGGCCCACAAAAAAAACCCATACTGCTAGAATGTTTATGTCTTCCTGAGTCAGGATCCGTTCTGTCCCGTTTTTGCTTCTCCCTGCAACTTTTTTCTTATCAAAAAACAGTTTATAAAATGTGATTGTCTCTTGGAAGAACTGTTTCTTGAGCACATGGGGGGTTTAGTAAACTCACAGGTTTGCTTTAAGTGAAAAGTAACATGAGATTGAACTACACAGCGTCGCCCTTGAAACCTCACATCTCAATTGCGTGAGCAGTTATTCTTCTATGTAATCCATTACTTAAATACAAGCAATTGTATGGTGGCAGATAATTATGTACTGCAGATGAAATGACAGAGATCAGAGAATAAACACTGTGTAAATTTGTGTAACAGATTAGCGGAGATCAAATAGTAATAAAAATCTTACTCCCATCGTGATTTGCTTGATCTTTCTGAAGGTTTGCATTGGCTAATAGTTAATACCACTGGGGGTTTTGTTTAAGTTTTCATCTAAAGACAGCTTCAGCAGCTGTACTGGAATTAAATATCCCTGGCCTGCAAATTTAGAATGATATGTATGGCTCAGAAAACATTTGTGGCTCAGTAGGTTACCCACATTGGGCTACAGCAGCGCAGCTTACTGAGAGTGTTATAATGCCCTGGCTACATATGCTATGCAGCCGAAGCATGCACAGTCAAATTACGCTCTGCTTAGATATTGTAAAGGGTCATCTCGATGGAATACAAAATAAGAAGCAGGACATTAGGAGATCACAATAATTTTGTTCTTCCAAAAAACTGGCTGAGTTACGCTAGCCAATTACCACTTTAACTTGGTGAACTGATACCCCTATACTTTTAGCCTTGTCGGTACCTTTCTTCCTCTCTTCTTTCTCTTTTTCTAATCAAATCCTACTTCTTGCTCTTTTCTCTACTAATGCTCTTCATTCCTCCTAGTAGCTATTACCTATATGTAGATGAATAGTCACCCTTATAGAATTGTTGCTATCACTCTAACAACAAAGTCACAGTACTAGTAAGTGTCGTAAGCCTGATGGGCTACCTGCCTCGACACTTTTATTTTCAATCCCAAAGTTGGTTGTTACCGGTTATAGGTTTAGCTAAAACAACTCGGCTCCACTGATGAGATCTCCCTTCACTTAGGGGCACCTCTAGCTACTTAATACTGAGGTTCCTCTAGCTACTTAATGCTTGGGAGCACCTCTAGCTTCTTAATACTGAGGGTACTCTTGGCTACCTAATGCTAAGGGGCATCCGTAGCTACCTATAACGGGCAAGGGAAGTAAGGGAGAGAAGTGACAGCTGGGCCAGCCAGCACACTTGCGGTGTGGTATGGTGGAGATTTGTAGGTTTATGGAGGGTGGAGCCTAAGGTGCCGGGACATCTGTGCCTATAGGCTCCTGTTGAGTAAATCTGGGCCTGCATATGTATAAAATGTACATTTGTTCAAGAGTGAAATCAGGGGCAAATCCAGGATTTTCAAGGGGGGTATTCCTGAAAGGTCTCTTTTGGCAAGCCGCACACTACCGCGCATGTGTTTTCCCACAAAATACACATGATGCACAGCATTTCCCCACAAAATACACACAACGGACAGGGTTTCCCTACAAAATACACATGATGCAGTAGTATTTCGCCAAAATATATATAACCTGCCACCTAAACCCTAAATTAAAGTAACCCTGTGGTGGAGTATTGGTAGGCATGGGGATCTGCATGCAAGGTGGCCATCTGAACCTTAAAAGTGACTGGTGGGGGAGGGGCATATGGGGGTATGCATGAAAGATGAACTTGCAGCCCTGTATCTAAACCCTAAAAGTGAACCTGCAGTGTGTGTGTGTGTGTGTTGGTGGAACACACATGAACTTGAAGCCTATCTAAATCAGTCTCCCCGCTCCCACACACTACAGGGTCACTTTTGGGGTTTAGATAGCAGGCTGTAAATTCAACTGTCATGCATATTCTCTCTCCCCCCCCCCCCCCCCCTCCCCTGTAGGTTTTTAAAAGTCCATATGATCCCCTCCCCCCCCCCCCCCCACACTTAACTGTTGTGGCTAAAGCCCCATCTACACCATACAATTTTTCATGCGATCGATATGCGATCGCTGATCGAATCGATAAAATCCAACATGTTCGATCAGGATTCGATTTGCGTTTGTTATCAACGCAAATCAAATCAAATCCTGATCGGACATTTTAAATTTTATCAATTTGACAAATTGTGTGGTGTAGAGGTACCCTCAGTGTTAAGTATCTAGGGGTGCCCCCGACTGAAGGGAGATCTCGCCAGTGGAATGCTGAGAGCAGGGTGAGTAACTTCTCATTTACGCTCTGCTCAGGACGCTGCATAGGGAAGGAGGGAGGCACTCGGGGAGTGTGCTGCCTTTCCATCAAGAGACACCTGTAGGCACGTGCCTACAGTGCCTTATGGTAAATCCGGCCCTGACAGAGGCTAAGCTAGGAGGCAGGAGGTGCAGTTGGAGGACAAGACAATGGATTGTAAATGGGGAAGATCCAGGATATTTTTTTATTGAGGGTGCTATGCAGGTTCTGGATCCGCCTCTTGGGCAGATGCTGACGTCACGCGCCGCGGCAAAAATGGGAGGGAGACAGTAAAGGTAGCCGTACATCAGGCAACCTGTCGATCGACCATCCAATTAGATTATTATACTCGGATGAAAATCAAGAGCGTGTTCGATCGACGGACGATGTGTCCAATTTCTGTCCCAAATTGGTTACATCTATCGGTCGGACATGCTGCATGATGTAGGGCTGACATGCTCGATCATGTGCGTAATGATATGCAATATCGGGATGAGCGACAAAACCCCCCTAATGTAAAAAGTGCCCACCCCATTCCCATCCCTGCAGTACACTTTACTTGGCGGTGTCCGCTGCTGGCTCCGGGTTCCATCCTCAGACACACACCCCACGTTGTTGCTGGCGTATTCGTGACATCACACGCGCCCACGTATATGCCGGCAACCACGTGGGGTGTGTGTTTTGGAGGCAGTCAGAGCCATCGGCAGAAAACCACAAGTAAAGTATACAGCATGGGGCTCGGAGGGGGGGGGGGGCACATTTTACATCAGGAGGGGGGGGACAACGGTGAGGTGGCAGATGTGGCGTCACGAGGACGATTCCTTAGAGATTTCATACTAAAATCAATCAGAATTTCGGCCTGTGGTGTGTGGGCAGATAACAGAACTTTCTCCGATCAGAGAGAGATCTGTCTCTTGGTCGCTCTGCCCATGCATTGGTACCTTAATAACAATAATAGGGACTGTGTGAAAGTAGAGGTATGAGAATTGGGAGGGAGATAAATGTGGAAAAGAGAAAAGGGGGGCATAAGGAGAGGGGAAGATAAAGTGGAAGAGACACAAGAGAGATTGGGGAAGATGAATAATGGCAGGGTGATTTCTAACCAGGCTCCTGTCTTCACCTCTCTGTTTGGCTCCGACATGCAGAGGAAGCTAATTTACTGTGGGTGAGACAGGAGAGAGAGGGAGGGGGTCAGGGGGACACAGGCAGAGATAACAGATGAAAGTCAGAAGGCAAATAAACAGTTAATGATCCAGCGTACACAGCGGGCTCTGCTCGGCTGTCACCTCTCCCTGTTAGGGCCCGTTTCCACTTGCAATCGCTAGCGTTCACGCTGAACGCTAGCGATTGCTGAATCGCAATTACCGGCGATTCCCCGACGTTCGCCGCCGCGATTTTGCTATGCTATGCACTGCATAGCAAAATCGCGGCAAATATCGCTCCGCCGCGCATTCGCGTTTGGGTAAAAAACGAATCGCGGTAGTGGAAATGACCTGCCGCGATTCCTATGTTAAAAAGCAAACCGTAGCGATTGTAAAATCGCTAGCGGTTTGCGTTTTTGCGATTCAGCCAGCGCAAACGCGCTGGTGGAAAAGGGCCCTTAGAGACGCTCCCAGCTGCAGCACAGCACTCCCGATCATCTCTAAGCCTTCTGCTCTGCAGATCTATTGCTGGAGGAGCGAGTGGCTGTGCTTCTCAAGATAAATCCAAACTTGCCGCTCTGCAGCCAGAAAGACGGGGGAGGGGCGTCACACGAAGAGCAGGAACTAGAACAGAGCTGTGCTGTGGTCTGCCTGCGATGTCTGTGACGTGACCTTCTGGTGACAGGTCATTGATACTTCATGGGGAAATGATCTTGATGGCCCCATGCGGCTGCCGTTTGTCTGCCCTGGGAGGTGATGCCCCATGGCTGCATGCACGGCAGCCCCACTTCCGGTCTCAGTGCAGGGGGTGGTTCCAGACACCCGGAACACCCCCTTCGGTACGCCAGTGGAAATGTACTATAAATTACTTTTTTCTTATGTCACTGTCACTTACTGTAAGCAGTAAAAGTCTGACAGATCTGCCAGGTTTTGGACTAGTCCATCTCCTCTTGGGGGACGATCAGGACTTTGTTGACTCATAAAAGAATATGGGAAATAATAAGAATCTCCAAAGTCATGTTTAAAGCAGATTTCTCAGTGTTAAATAACTACTGTATATTCACCCCCCCCAGGCCCAGATTTACATCACAGGAGCCTATAGGCACAGATGTCCTGGCACCCCTAGACTCCACCCTCCATAAACCTACAAACCCCCACCGAACCGCGCCGCAAGTGGGCTGGCTGGCCCCGCTGTCACTCCTCTCCTACTTCCTTTGCCCAGCATAGGTATCACAGGTGTCCCTTAATACTGAAGGTACCTCTGGGTACCTAATGCTAAGTAACTAGTGGTGCCCCCAACTGAAGGGAGAACTTGTTAGTGGAATGCCGAGAGCTGGGAGAGTAACCTCTTATTTCAACTCTGCACATTGAAGGAGGGGTGGAGGCACTATGGGAGGGGAGTGAGCCACCTTTCCATAATCAGGCGCCAGTAGGCACATGCCTACCGTGCCTTATGCTAAATCCAGCCCTGCATACATTGTATCCAGCACTGTGACAAACGTTGTTGGAGGGGGAGTGTCCTGGACTGCCAGAGTGCCAGATCTAGCCTGAAAGTCTGTTTTTTTTTTAATTGAAAAATATTGGACCTTTGAAAAACATAAATCATGCATATGTACGGTACTTATGGCCAGATTCATTATAACGCACTGTAGGCACATGCCTATAGGTACCTGAAGATGGAAAGGCCCTCACTCCCCTCTCCGAGTGCCTCTCTTCTACTTTCTCTATGCAGAGTCCTGATAAGAGTATAAATGAGAGGTTACTCACCCTGGTCTCTGCATTCTACTGATGAGATCTGCCTTCAGTCAGGGGCATCTCTAGCTACTTAAAGGAGTTATCAGGCAAAAAAAAAATGAGTTTCACTTACCTGGGGCTTCTACCAGCCCCATGCAGCCATCCTGTGCCCTCGTAGTCACTCACTGCTGCTCTGGTCCCCCTCTGTCAGCTAGTTTACTTTTTGCCGACCGCAGGCCGCATTACGTACATTTTTACTCATTTTCCATTGGTGCAGGAACATTAACACATACATTTTTACACGTTAGTGGTTTAACGCGTAAAAATTAAACTAGCCGACGGAGGGGGACCAGAGCAGCAGTGAGTGACTACAAAGGCACAGGATGGCTGCATGGGGCTGGTAGAAGCCCCAGGTAAGTGAAACTCATTTTTTTTTTTTTTGCCTGATAACTCCTTTAACCCTCCTGACGGTATGAAAAATTCCGCCAGGAGGCAGCGCAGCAGTTTTTTTTTTTTTTGTTAAATCATGTAGCGAGCCCAGGGCTCGCTACATGATAGCCGCTGCTCAGCGGCATCCCCCCGCCCGCTTCGATCGCCTTCGGCGATCTCAGATCAGGAAATCCCGTTCAAAGAACGGGATTTCCTGGAGGGCTTCCCCCGTCGCCATGGCGACTGGGCGGGATGACGTTAGCGACGTCGTGACGTCATTGGGAGTCCCGATCCACCCCTCGGCGCTGCCTGGAACTGATTGGCCAGGCAGCGCACGGGGTCTGGGGGGCGCGCGCCGCGACGGATAGCGGCGATCGGGCACGGGGCAGCGGCGATCGGTGTGCTGGGGCAGCTAGCAAAAAATTAAGAAAATCGGCCGAGCAGGGCCTGAGAAACCTCCTGCGCGGCTTACCCGTTTGGGTTACCGCCAGGAAGGTTAACCTCCTTGCTGGTTATCCCGAGCTCAGCTCGGGGTAACCTGCGCAAGAGGATTTCTCAGGCCCCGCTGGGCCGATTTGCATAATTTGTTTTTTCCTACACGCAACTAGCACTTTGCTAGCTGCGTGTGGTACGCGATCGCCGCTGCTACCCGCCGATTCGCCACTACCCGCCGTGCCGAGCCCCCCCAGACCGCTGCGCAGCCTGGCCAATCAGTGCCAGGCAGCTCTGAGGGGTGGATCGGGATTCCCTCTGATGTCCCAACGTCCATGACGTTGGTGACGTCATCCCGCCCCGTCACCATGGCGACCGGGGAAGCCCTGCAGGAAATCCTGTTCTGAACGGGATTTCCTGCTTACTCTGATCGCCGGAGTGGGTGGGGGGATGCCGCCGCTCAGCGGCTATCATGTAGCGAGCCCTGGGCTCGCTACATGATTTGAAAAAAAAAATGTTTTAAAGTGCTGCGCTGCCTCCTTGCCGGCGGGAATTGGACCGGCAAGGAGGTTAATACTGAGGTTCCTCTAGTTAACTTATACTTGGGGACACCTCTAGCTACTTAATATTGAGGGTACTTCTGGAAACCTAATACTAAGAGGCACCTGTAGCTACCTATGATGGGCAAGGGAAGTAAGGGAGAAGTGACAGCTGGGCTAGCCAGCACACTCGTGGTGCAGTTTGGCGGGAGTTTGTAGGATCATGAAGGGCGAAGTCTAAGGTGCCAGCACATCTGTGCCTATAGGCTCCTGGAAATCCAGGCCTGAGTGTGTGTATGTATATATAATATATATATATATATATATATATATATATTTATATACATATATATATATATATACACTCACACACACACACACACACACACACACGGTATATATTGTTCAATGTTCAGTGTGAGTAAGTCTGTGTTTATATACTCAGTGTGTGTAATACATGATTCATTTATATGAATCATAAATAAATATATCAAAGGATTTGGGCTTTATTTATAGCGGCAGTAACTATGTCATTGTTGCAGTATTGGTGAACTTAAGGCTATTTTCTGCTTAGTTCTTTATTATTTTTGTGTTGTTTAGTTCTTAGGCATGTCTTGTGGGAATTTTCTCTGCTTGCTATCGAGGAAATCACATCTATTTACAAGCGCATTGTTTTTGTTGAGGGAGTCGGGCAGAAATCCGTTTTTCTGCTTGAGAAATCCCTTGTGTGTTTGCTTATCGTGCCTGTGTATCTCTGACATAAAGAACCCCATTATACTGTGCAATCAGATTTATATTGGATAGAATCTACAGGCTTTGTTTGTGTGTATTGTATATGTGATGTGCATATTATTAGCATAATATTAGTCTCATAAGTGCTAAGCATTGACATGCTCATGTATTCCTTGGAATTAGCAGCACTTGCTCCCCACTCATGATATGTATGATTAAAGTATTCTGGGGCCTAATGGTTTGGGTTTTGGGTATAAACTATGCAAATATGCACGCACTTGCCAAAGGCGGTTTTAGGACTCCTGCGGAAGCTGCAACACTAGCCCCACTCTCCTATCACCTAACTCAAACTTCCCCCTCTTGCATTGCCTAATACTTCCCAAATACCTTCATGGCCAATACCCCCCAGTACAAGGCCTAACCTTAAAGGAACACTGTAGGGGGTCAGAGGAAAATGAGTTGAACTTACCTGGGGCTTCTAATGGTCCCCCGCAGATGTCCTGCACCCGCACAGCCGCTCACCGATACTCTGGCCCCGCCTCCGGTTCACTTCTGGAATTTGAGACTTTAAAGTCGGTAAACCACTGCGCCTGCATTGCCGTGTCCTCGCTCCTGCTGATGTCACCAGGAGTGTACTGCACAGGCACAGACCATACTGGGCCTGCGCGGTACGCTCCTGGTGACATCAGCAGGAGCAAGGACGCGGCACCGCAGGCGCAGTGGTTTTCTGACTTTAAAGTCTGAAATTCCAGAAGTGAACCGGAGGCGGGGCCAGAGCATCGGTGAGCGGCTGCGCAGGCACAGGATGTCTGTGGGGGACCATTAGAAGCCCCGGGTAAGTTCAACTCATTTTCCCCCGACCCCCCTACAGTATTCCTATAAGCCAATGTAAATTGGGGGGAAAACAAAACAAAAAACAAATACTCATGTAAAACAGTAGGATTAGCCATACTATGCCAAGGAAAAAAACACATATATAAGGAGATAAATACTTGATCTACTTACATAACACATGTATTGTACTGTCCACATTTTGATTTCAGTGAATTTTATATAGCAAATGAAGAGAATTCTGTTCCTGGTGGGGGCCATGTCTTTTGCCCACAGTTTGAGGCTAAATCTTGATGTCATTTCTGCCCTTAACTTTTTTTTTCTCCTCCACTCGCTGAGTCACCTCAGTCTTGCTTGTAAACACAAGTGAGCAGAGAATCGTGTTTCAGATAGGCAGGTAGGCAGGGAAATAAATGGAAGAGGAGGAATATGTTATAGATAAAAAGAACCCCCAGCATGCAACTGTTTGGCACTGACTATTAAAAGGCCAGTGCCCCTAAAGTAGGTGATGACTCCAAACCATAAAAGCAGAAAAAGTTTTGAAAGTTTTGAATGCGGGATTAGCATCTTTATCACTTAATACACTCAGACCAGTTGCTGTTGAAATTTGATTTTTATGGTGACAATCTCGCTTTAAGAAGATGATCCAATGTATATTATTTATAAGGCTCCATTCACATTGAGCCGGAAAGTGCAGTGTCTGCTCCAATAGCATTTTGTGTCCGGTTGGAGTCAGGTGCAGATGCATTTCCACCACGCTTCTGTGGAAAATACATCCAATGTCCAGAAAAATTGTGCAGATCATGATTTTTCTCTGTGTTTATCAATGTGGATCAAACGGATCCATTTCGGACTTACAGGTGTGAATGGATACTATTCATAACATAGGATTTGTTTACTGTTACTGGGGTTGATTCACAAAGATTACTTATTTTTCACTTTAACTGTAATGCTGGGCATACACGGCTCGATTTTCCCACCCGATTCTCCCACCCGATCGATTCCCCGCTCGATTCCGCAGACGATTCTCTTATCTTCCGCTCGTTTTTCTTATGTTTTTCCATTGTGGTCAATGCAGAATCGAGCACGGAAACGATCGGGCGGGAGATCGGACATGTTGGAAATTTTCTATCGAGCCATCTAAATGGCGCAGAATCGAGCAGTGTATTCCCAGCATAAGGAGTTCTAATGCAGGAGATAAACAAATAAGGAGAGATAATTCATGAGATAAATAGATAAGGAGAGCTATACAATGAATTAAGTCAGTTAAGGAGAGCTAACCCATGAGTTAAAGAGGAACTCCAGTAAAAATAATGTAGTAAAAAAAGTGCTTCATTTTTTACCATAATTATGGATAAATGATTTAGTCAGTGTTTGCTCATTGTAAAATCTTTCCTCTCCCAGATTCACATTCTGACATGTATTACATGGTGACATTGTTACTGTGGGCAGGTTATGTAGCTGCTCCTAGCTGTTTTGGCTGTTAGAGACAGCTGTAAACAGCTAATTCCTGTCTGTGAACATTGTTACATTGTGGCAGTTTGCCCAGAGTACCGCGGTACTCAGAGCTTCTTGTGGGAGGGGTTTCAGCACAAAATCAGTCATACAGCGCCCCCTGATGGTCTGTTTGTGAAAATCATTATATTTCTCATGTAAAAGGGGGTATCAGCTACTGATTGGGATAAAGTTCAATTCTAGGTTGGAGTTTCTCTTTAAAGAGAAACTCCGACCAATAATTGAACTTTATCCCAATCAGTAGCGTTCAATTCTAGGTTGGAGTTTCTCTTTAAAGAGAAACTCCGACCAAGAATTGAACTTTATCCCAATCAGTAGCTCATACCCCCTTTTACATGAGAAATATATTCCTTTTCACAAACAGACCATCAGGGGGCGCAGTATGGCTGATATTGTGGTGAACCCCCCCCCACCCCCACAAGAAGCTCTGAGTACCGAGGTACTTCTGACAGTTTCCTGTCTGTTAACCTTGTTGCATTGTGGGAAATAGCTGTTTACAGCTGTTTCCAACTGCCAAAACAGCAAGCAGCAGCTACATCACCTGCCAACAGTAAAAATGTCACCATGTAATAAATGTCATAATATAAATCAAGGAATTAAAATATTTTACAATGGTAAAACACTGACTAAACCATTTATACATAATTATTGTAAAAATGAAGCACTTTTTTATTACATTATTTTCACTGGAGTTCCTCTTTAAAGAGAACCAGAGACGAAGCACCCTCATGTATTTTATTACATTTATCAGTAGAACATGACAGTAAACACCTACCCTGCTTTTAGTTTCATTCTTATCTGCTTAATTAGTCTATTAGCAGCTGTGATAAGAATCCCCGGCTGGCTCAATCTAGGTTTGACCTTGAATCATTATAGCTGAGTCACTCTTCTGTGGAGTCTTTTCAAGCCCAAGCCTGCCACCTCCTGGCTCAGATTTCCTGCTTTGCATACTGAGAGCTGTGATGACATGGGAGGGGCTGCTGCTGCTGAAAGAGAAGCTCTGAAACAGAGCAATATGATCTGTGTGCTCTGTGTGCCTCTGCATAAATAATGATGATGACTGCAGTTTCATTCCTATGAGAGACACTTCCTACAGGCAGCTGCACATCATACCAAAATGAAAGCACACAGATAAATGGCTGCAGCAGCCTTCCTCATATAGCCTAGATAGCAGTCTAGTCTAATATAGCCTAGACAGCACATCCACAACAACTCATAACCCGGAAGCAGAAGGGATATGAGCCGGCTGCCATATTTGATTTTTCCTGGAGCAATAATGGATAAAAAACACTAAAAAAAGGCACACCAGAGCGGCGAAATTATCAGGTAAAGCATTTATTCTTTACAAGCTACCTGTAATGATCGCTGCTGCAGCAGCTATTGCTGGAAGTAGTGCTGCAGCTCAGGCAGTTCTGATCTATTTCCATGCAAGCTGTATAGCTTTGTCTGTTTTTCCCTGCTGTCAGCTTGTGACTGATTATCATTCACCTGTGTGGGAATCTGCATGTCTGCTCCCATTGGATGACCTCAGTATAAAGATCTGCTTCCTGCAGGGTTTCCTTGGGTTTTCATAGCTTCAGCTTAAGCCTGCCTTGCTGTCGCTTTAGCCCCCGATCGTGTTTCTTGTTATAAAGATACTTTGCTGGTCTTTGCATCATATATTGGTTCATTGCCAATATATATGCATACCAGCACGTTTATTATTTTCCTTGTATTTGTGTTACGTTAATACATCAGTGTCGCTGATGTATACGTACACGAACTGTTTATATCCTGTGTGCAGTTAGTCAGCCTTCCAGCACGTTTTGGTAGTTTGCGCGTACCGTGAGCACCCGTGCTGAGCTAGTTATCCTGTTCCTGGTACCGTTTGTGGATTGCGTTCATCTCTGCGAAGAGATAACGAATCCTTCTGAATCCTGTTCTGTCACTGTTTGTGGATTGCGTTCATCTCTGCGAAGAGATAACGAATCCTTCTGAATCCTGTCCTGTTACCGTTTGTGGATTGCGTTCATCTCTGCGAAGAGATAGCGAATCCTTCTGAGCCCTGTTCCCTGTTTTGCTCCAGTGTTAGTCAGCGTTCCTGCTTATGTCATATCTCGGTTCATTGCCGATATATACATATGTTAGTCAGACGTTACAAATAGTTTCATTGATAGCTGTAATTGTAATACGCTAGGAAAACATACTTATTGTATATTTATCTGTGTTATGTTCATCTATCTCAATCCTGCTATTTTCTGACTATCCTGTCCTGTCTTTGTGAGGCACGCCATCGCCGCATCGCATTGGCTGCCTCATTCCAGTCTGTCTGGTTTTGGACGCTTGCTGTCGCTAAGTAGCCGCTGGCTAGCAAGCGTTCATTCTGACTACCTGTCCTGATCTCCTCAGTTCTGGTTTATGCGCTCAGCGCTACTTTGCGCTGAGACGTTATAACGAAAGCATTGTTTGTGGCTGTCAGATCTGCACTGGCTCTGTGCGCCACAATCTCCTATTGGAGTCAGTCCTCCCCTCCACTATACTAGGGATAGCCTGTTTCCTGGTGCTAGTGTGTGTACCTCCTCCACGCCAGCTCATGCGTTGCATGCTGACTGTGGAGAATACACCACCAAGCCTCACATTATGAAAACCCCATTACCAATCCCCATTGTGGGGGGGATTCCCAGAAAGTATGACACTGTTAATTATGGTTCCTGTTCCTTTAAGAAATTTGAAAAATTTAGTTTTGAAACAGAAAATGAGTTTTTTTCTGAATGTGCCAGGTTCCTGACCAATCCTGATCTCCAAGCGACTCCTGTTTCAACCTGGGCACTCCAACTAAGTTATATTTTGTTTAAAGGGGAATTATTCCAGTGGGCATTTGATGTTCTCAATCATTCCGATTTGAAAGATAGACCACTGGAATTTCTAGCGTCTGTGATCCATAACTGGTTGCGCATAGATCCATTGCCTTTTCCTCTAAATGAACTCCTGGCAGCAGGCCAATCAGCTGCTCCTTCAATTGCTTGCAAGAATGAGCAGCAAGCAGAAGGTGTTACTGATAATTTGCCTGCAGCTTTGAATAAATCACCAAAAACCGCAAGGTCAAAGGCAAAACGCAAACGTTCTAAGAAACGTGTCCAATCTGCAGAATCGTTATCCTTAGCGACTGAGACCTATAATGAGATTCTGCCATTAACAGATAATGAAATGCAATTGTCTTTCAGGGGAGTTAAATGGACTTATGAAACTACTAATGAACTTTCCTCCCTGGCTAGGGAAAATAAAGATTTTTGTTTAAAAGAATTATCTGAGTATGATTATGATGAGATATTACAGAGTATTGAACAAATCAACTTATTTGTGAACCAAGGGAAGTTTGCATACACTACAGTTCAACACTTGCTACAGGTATTGGAGATTTTTAAGAATAAGGAATCTGCCAATCACCTGCTAATTAACCCTATACATGTGCCTGCCACAATCATATCTGCAAACCATGATCTGCCTGTTAAGTATGCTTGGAATCCTCCATTTGAGAAAGGAGAGATGGAAGCTCTGGTCAATGAATGGAAGAATGATTCAAGTTCATTTTGTCAATTTTACAGTGCAAAAAGTGAATTGGTATTGAATGCATGCATTAAGTCTGCCTATAACCTAATAAAAACTGGTGTGTGTGAGTATGACTTTGTGGCTCCATTGATTGATGTGTGGGAACTGATTTTGGATGATTTTTTTGTGACTCCGAATTCGCAAATTTGGCGTTCTGACCCGCCTGCTTCAGCACCTTTAGCTGATTCAGCAGGTGATTCGGAGCTCTTTTTGTGTGAAATTGAAGTTCCTGCAATTCCACCCTGTACCATGGATAACTCAGTGTTACTTCCCAGTAAAACAGAAGCCACTGATACATTCTTAACCTTGCCCTGCGCAAATTTCTCAGCAGAGAATCCAGAGGTCCTGCTGACTTCCGAGTCCAGCCTAGCCAGTACTCATGACTCTTTGTTTAGTGAAACAGACACCAGAAAAATCTTGCCTGTCTCTGCAAACACCTCTGCAGAAATTACCTGTGTTAATAAAGTTCAACTCCTGTCTGATCCAGCAGATGCCAATAGATGCACTACATCAGTTTCCGAGTCCCAGCAATCCTGTCTAGTAAACTCAGAACCCCAGCATCTGAATTTCCCAATTTTACAAATGAATGGTGATTCAGATGCGCAAACATTGTGTCTTGATCTTCCTGTTTCTACACCTCGCTCTAGTTTCGTGAATGGCTCAGAGCATCTGCTATGTGAACCTGAAATCGCAGAATTATTACCTTGTTTAGAAAATTTTCCAATAAATTTGCCCTGTACCATGAATTGTGCAGTAGATCTCTCCAATGAAACTCAGGTCACAGAATCATTATGCTGTCCAGCAGGTGCTTCCATGGTTTTGCCCTGCAATATGGACTGTTCAGTGATCCTGTCCAGTGAAGCTGTGGTCGCAGAGTCTTATGCTTCACCCAGTACTTTGGATACTTTAAACCCTCTAGCAGAGGAGGCTGAAGCACTGCCTACCTCAGTTGGTGTTGCAGTAATATTCACTTGTCTAGCAGCTGTTTTGGAATTACAGTCTGCTCTAATAAAACTTGATGAATTTCTGCCCAGCAAAGCAGAAGCCATTGAAATATTGTCCTCGTCAGCAAGTGTGTCAGATACCTTGTCCTGTACACAGTCTGATTTAACCAATGTTGAGTCCCTCTCCAGTGTTGTAACAGCCGAGGAACTCCAGCCCTGTCCTCTGAATGTTTCAGAAGTCTTGCCCTGTAACATGGATAATTCTGATTCTCTGGTCAAAATAATAGAAATCTCAGAATTTCAGTCCGGTCTGATGAGTGTTCCTGAAACCCAGCCCTGTATCCTGAAAGATTCTGGTTCTCTGGCCGCTGTGGCAGAGGTTCCAGAGTTCCCTTCCTGTCCAGGGAATTCCTCAGTTTTGCCTAGTCCAGTGGGGGCTGCTGCAATACTGACTTGTTCTGCAGCGCCTCATGAGCTCCAATCCAGTGTATTAAATGAGTCTCTGTCCAGTCCAGAGGTAGTTGTGGAGTCCCTGTCTGGTTCAGTGCATACATCAGAAGATTTGTCCTGTCTTGTTAGTGCCCCTGAATCTGATTTGTTACTGACTTTGCTGGAATCAGCGACATCTAAGTCTGATCCAGCATTCTCGTGTAAAAGTCCAGTAGTTGCGAAGTTTAGTCATGATGATTTTTTTTTGGCCAGTCCTGGTTTTGGTCCTGTCTTGGCTGACCCTGAGGCTCACAGTTCCTTGACATGCCCAGAGGTTTCTCTTGTGCCGGTGTGCCCAGATGTTCTTTGTGTGCCAGAATGCCCAAGTGTGTCTAAGGTGTTAGCGTGCTCTGATGCTTCCTTAGTGGGAACACGTTCTGATATTGCCAGTCTGCCTGCATGCCCAGAGATGGTTCTGGTCCCTGAAAGCCCTGATATTGATGTTTGTCCTTGTGGCCCTGACTCGGGAATTGCCCTAGGTTCCATAGGGGTTCTTGATGGTTCTCCATGTGAGCCTAAGGGGCATTCTGACCTATGGGGATCTCTTTGGAGCTTCAAGGTGTTCTGGGAGGTCTCTGAGAAAACTTGTCCTGGTGCCTTGGACTGGTTCAACAGTGGGTTTTGTGTTGGTAAAGACAGTACCGGTGGGCATTGCAAAGGCTTTGGCGTTTCTGAACGGTTCCTGGAAGGCGGTGGGTATCGCTCAGGGAGTTTCGGAGGGCTTTCTTCTGGAAATCATGGTTCTGATGGGTGTCACACTGGGGCTTGTAGTACTGATGGGCATGGTTCTGTAGGTTCTGGTTCTGATGGGTCCAGTCTTGTGGGGACTGATTCTGGAATTCGGTCTTGCCGGGCTGTCCCGGTCATCATGAATTATCAGTCAGACTGTTTTGTTGGAAATTTCAGTTTTGAAAAGCGTCTGGAATCCACTTTTAAAGGCGGGGGTACTGTAATGATCGCTGCTGCAGCAGCTATTGCTGGAAGTAGTGCTGCAGCTCAGGCAGTTCTGATCTATTTCCATGCAAGCTGTATAGCTTTGTCTGTTTTTCCCTGCTGTCAGCTTGTGACTGATTATCATTCACCTGTGTGGGAATCTGCATGTCTGCTCCCATTGGATGACCTCAGTATAAAGATCTGCTTCCTGCAGGGTTTCCTTGGGTTTTCATAGCTTCAGCTTAAGCCTGCCTTGCTGTCGCTTTAGCCCCCGATCGTGTTTCTTGTTATAAAGATACTTTGCTGGTCTTTGCATCATATATTGGTTCATTGCCAATATATATGCATACCAGCACGTTTATTATTTTCCTTGTATTTGTGTTACGTTAATACATCAGTGTCGCTGATGTATACGTACACGAACTGTTTATATCCTGTGTGCAGTTAGTCAGCCTTCCAGCACGTTTTGGTAGTTTGCGCGTACCGTGAGCACCCGTGCTGAGCTAGTTATCCTGTTCCTGGTACCGTTTGTGGATTGCGTTCATCTCTGCGAAGAGATAACGAATCCTTCTGAATCCTGTTCTGTCACTGTTTGTGGATTGCGTTCATCTCTGCGAAGAGATAACGAATCCTTCTGAATCCTGTCCTGTTACCGTTTGTGGATTGCGTTCATCTCTGCGAAGAGATAGCGAATCCTTCTGAGCCCTGTTCCCTGTTTTGCTCCAGTGTTAGTCAGCGTTCCTGCTTATGTCATATCTCGGTTCATTGCCGATATATACATATGTTAGTCAGACGTTACAAATAGTTTCATTGATAGCTGTAATTGTAATACGCTAGGAAAACATACTTATTGTATATTTATCTGTGTTATGTTCATCTATCTCAATCCTGCTATTTTCTGACTATCCTGTCCTGTCTTTGTGAGGCACGCCATCACCGCATCGCATTGGCTGCCTCATTCCAGTCTGTCTGGTTTTGGACGCTTGCTGTCGCTAAGTAGCCGCTGGCTAGCAAGCGTTCATTCTGACTACCTGTCCTGATCTCCTCAGTTCTGGTTTATGCGCTCAGCGCTACTTTGCGCTGAGACGTTATAACGAAAGCATTGTTTGTGGCTGTCAGATCTGCACTGGCTCTGTGCGCCACAATCTCCTATTGGAGTCAGTCCTCCCCTCCACTATACTAGGGATAGCCTGTTTCCTGGTGCTAGTGTGTGTACCTCCTCCACGCCAGCTCATGCGTTGCATGCTGACTGTGGAGAATACACCACCAAGCCTCACACTATCGACTGATATGTTTATTTTGTGTGAAACGTTCTTCTCTGGTTCCCTTTAAGTCATTTAGGGAGGGATAAATTGTGAGTTAATAAGTAAAGTAAGATAATTTAACAGAAAAGCTTTGTGAATCAGCCCCAATGTTTGCTATCCAGAATAATGGACTTTCTTGTCCTGCAGTGTGAACTGAGCCTAAATCAGCAATCTGGACAGTTGAAGGCAATTGAACTCTGGAAATAAATTATACAAGCAGGAGACCATCAAATGGGCCTTTTGGTATAACAGAAAAATAGGAAAAGACGCCTGTTGTGGTCCCTTACCACCGTACTCGATTGGTCTCAAATTGGTTTAAGGAACATCAATCAGAGTTGAACCTGCTTCAATGGTCAGCTCAGTCCCCTGACCTCAATCCTATTGAGCATTTGTGGGACGAAGTGGAAAGATCCCTTCAAAGCTTGGAAACACCGCCATACAATCTAATCAATGGTGTAACTACAAATCAATGGCCCCCCAGCAAACCTTTGAGGGGCCCCCCAGAGCTCACACCCAGGCAGGCCCATTGTGACCCTCACGACCAGGGAGCCCATCTTTCAAAAGTCATAAAACAAGTGTGGATATCGTAACCTTCAAGCTCAACAACTGTAGACACACAAAAAAACCTTATCTGATGGATCGACCCCTACATTGGAGAGAGTGAAGTAGTAGTTGACGTCCCCTTATAGCTCTGGGCCCACCTGCGGTCGCAGGGGCTGATCGCCTGTACTTCTGCCCCTGAATCTGTCCCAACTTAGAGCTGCCATTCAGGGGCGTTCCTAGAAATCCCCGGGCCCCCGTGCAAAAAAAATCCGCACCCCCCCCCGCCACCTCCCTAGGGCCTGCTCAGGGACTTTTGTAGGGCAGGAGGGGTCGCAGCATAAGAGGAGAGCGTAGCTGCAGATCGGTGGGGAGGGGGGACATTCCCCCCCCCTCCCTCACCTTGGGCTCTCTTCTCAGTGCTCCCCTCCTGCAATCAATCATTTGTGGCAGCAGCAGCAGCGGCGGCGGCATGCTGAATACATTACCTCCTTCTCGCCGGAGCTCTTCCGTTCTCTAAGAGCAACTTCCTGTTTACACAGGAAGTTGCATGAAGCCCCACTGATCTGCGGCTACGCTCTCCTCTTATGCTGCGACCCCTCCTGCCCTACAAAAGTCCCTGAGCGGGCCCCCCCACGGTGGCAGGGGTCGCATCTCCTAATGTTACACCAGTGCTGCCATTATATCAGCACGGGCCAACATTCCTCAGCAACGGTATAAGCATCCTGTAGAGTCCATGCCAAGAAGAATATCAACTGTGATCAGAGCTAAAGGTGGACCAACTCGTTATTAGAGGGTGTCTCTAATCTTGTGGCCACTCCGTGTATATGTTACGGCCAGAACCCGAAGTTTGGCCAGAACTAGAAGTGGCCGGCCACTTCGGGTTCTGGCCGGCCAATGTGCGAACTGGCCGCTGCGCTGCGGCCAATGTGAGAAATGCAACAATTCCTGTAAGGTTAATGTTATGTTGTGGCCGCAGCGCAGCGGGCAAATGTATCACATCTTAGTTTATTCAATGAAATTAAGCCGCCCGGCTTTTTCTCTGCCTCTCTCTCCTCCCCCCCGTCTCTCTCTCCTTCTCTTATGGCCAGCCGGAGGGGACACGCGTGTCCCCGAGAGTCGTTCCTCGCGGCAGGAGAGCAGAGCGGGGAGGCTGCAAACATTGCTTCTGCCAGCACCCGCTCTGCAAGAACGGCAGGATTCCCCTGCCGCGACGAACGACTCTGGAGGGACACGCGTGTCCCCGCCCGGCTGCCCATAGGAGAGCGAGAGAGGCGGGGGGAGGAGGAGAGAGAGGCGGGGGGGGGGGGGAGGAGAGAGAGGCGGGGGGGAGGAGGAGAGAGAGGCGGGGGGGAGGAGGAGAGAGAGGCGGGGGGGGAGGAGAGAGAGGCAGAGAAAAAGCCGGGCGGCTTAATTTCATTGAATAAAGTAAGATGTGATACATTTGCCCGCTGCGCTGCGGCCACAACATAACATTAACCTTACAGGAATTGTTGCATTTCTCACATTGGCCGCAGCGCAGCGGCCAGTTCGCACATTGGCCGGCCAGAACCCGAAGTGGCCGGCCACTTCTAGTTGTGGCCAAACTTCGGGTTCTGGCCGTAACATATACATTGAATACTATATATATATCTTATTCCCTTCGTAACCAGTATACACACCTCACTGAATTCTTTTTATTCTTGTGCCCTATATTCTGTGCTTTATACATGTCTTTGCCAGGTGTTCGCCCCTATTGCGGAGGTGCCCTAGTTTCTCCAGGAAAGTTAATGTGCCGTACTATGCTGTTGGTGCTTAAGCTAGCTGGTGCTTTATGTAAAGCCATAAGGTTTAATGAATCTCTGCTACCCTCGTTTCCGCTGTAATACTGCGTGTGGGTCCTGATTTCTCTCTGTGGCCGAGTTAACGCAAGGCTGGGCTTATTCGAAGAAGGAAACAGGCTACTTCTCCTAGGAAATTATACTAGAAATATAATTAAAGGTATATTATGATAGATTTGGCTTGGCTAATTAGGAAAAAGAAAAAGCTTTCTTGATAATTGAAGAAAATCTGCTTTTGTACGTTCAGAGTCTGGTATCTGAAAGGTACTGACACTGGCCTCATCTGTGCTGCTGGAAGGAAGGTTTGTTTGTAGCAATGATAGAGGTTAAGATAGAATCTAGAAATTAGGGAGATCTATGGAAGGAGCACATTATAGTAGGTTGAAGAACAAGCGACACCCATGCTAACCTAGAAATAAAAAACACATATATAAGTAGATAAATACTAGTTCTACTTACATAACAGATGTATTGCGCTATCCATGTAATGATTCCTGCGAATTTTATAAAGGAAAAGCAGAAAATCCTATTTTAGGCAGTGGCCATCTTGCTAAGCTAATGCTGACATCATATCCTTCCTGACTCTTGCCCCCCCCCCTTCTCTTGCTCATCTCTTGCTTCCCCCCCCCCCCCCTTCTCTTGCTCATCTCTTGCTTATTGTGTATTCATTAGCTGCCCTCCTCCCACAGTCTTCAGACACTCCCACTGAGGTGTATACTAGGAACTGCACTGTCTTTTTTCTTTTCTCCTCCAATCGCTGAGTCACCTCACCCTTGCTTGTAAACACAAGAGAGCAGAGGATCTTGTTTCAGATAGGCTAGGCAGAGAAATAAATGGAAGAGGAGGAATATACAGTATTATAGATAAAAAGAACCCCCAGCATTCAGCTGTTTGGCACTCACTACTAAAGGGCCAGTGCTCCTAAAGTATGTGATAACTCCAAACAGTAACAGCAGAAAAAGTTTTGCAAGTTTTGAATGCAGGATTAGCATCTTTATCACTTAATACATTCAGACCAGTTGCTGTTGAAATTAGATTTTTATGGTGACAATCCCGCTTTAAATACACTGTTAAAAATGGTAATTGATCATTATCTACCTGATATCAACGGTTCACCACCTTGCCTGACTCAATATTAAATCTGCTCTTAGTAGGAATCTGATCATTTATAGTTGTCATTTTAAAACGCATTTAGTGTTAATTTCCACTTTATATTGTGAATGTGGTAATAAAAAAAGTGGTGTATTTGTGCCAATTATTAGGGTGGCCACAGTGATGCCTCATTCACACCTAAAATCAAAAACGCAAGCGTTTTGCATTTTTGTGTGCTTTTTTTCCCTCTCCCGGCGCTCCACTGCTGCGTTTCTGGTAAAATCGCTTTTCTAAGCGCTTTTCCAGAGCGGTTTTGTAATTTACTCCCTGATGCAAGTCAGGAAGTGAACTCTTTGACATGGATAATAATAAATACAATGGGTATCATTCATAAAGCATTTCCGCATGCGGAAATGCTAAAAACAGCTGACTTTACCGACCACTCGGCAAAGTCAGCATTCATAAAGGCTCTTTCCGCATGAAAAAAAGACATACCGAGCAGAGTGATAAATCACCGCCTTGTGCGGTGATTAACGGAACAAATGTAGCAAAATGTTAATTCATAAAGAATACCGCCAGCGGTGTCAGGTCGGAAAGTCCCGCTCCCTCTGATGTGGCGATACCAATGCAAGTGAATGGAGACACACAGACCTCCCAGGCAGCTGCAGCAGAGCGGAACACGGAGAAATGTATCAACTCGGCAGCTTCCGTGTCTCCGCCTGCCTAACGCCTGCCTACCGCCTGCCTAGTTCGGGGAATCTCCGCACTGCCACCGCACCTACACACTTCTTTATGAAAGCCCACCCAGAAGTCTAAAGTACCGGTTGCGGAGAAGAACGGTGTTTTCCCGCACTTCCGACAGCCTCTTTATGAATGATACCCATTGTATTTATTCTTAAAAACACAAACGCAATCGCTGCACAAAGCGATTTTATGAGCGTTTGCATTTTTCCTGTACTGTCCATTGAGGCAAAATCGCCTCAAAAATGGTCCAGGCACCGCTTTGCTGAATGCACAGAGCTGAACCGCGCTGATATGAACCTTCTCATAGAGATTCATTGCACAAGCGTTTTGTGGGCGATTTTAAGAATTGCCTGTGCTTGAAAGACCTCAAGGCATAACAACAGCTTTTCCCCTCCACTGTCATCTCTATAACCCCTTCCCCGTGCCCCCTTTCTCCCCCCTTAGGTTTTTCTTTTTGTTTTTCTTTTTCTGGTCTGTAACCGACAAATCATGGTTACACTGCTGTATATTGTTCTTGGTAGGGGTCAAAGTTTTGTGTTAAAGAGGAACTCCAGTGAAAATAATGTAATATAAAAATGCTTCATTTTTACAAGAATTATGTTTAAATGATTTAGTCAGTGTTTGCCCATTGTAAAATCTTTCCTTTCCCTGATTTACATTCTGACATTTATCACATGGTGAAATTTTTACTGCTGGCAGGTGATGTCAGGGGGAGGGGATGCTGCTTGCTTATTTGGCAGTTGGAAACAGCTGTAAACAGCTGTTATTTCCCACAATGCAACAAGTCTCCCACAGTGGGATGTCAGAACCATGATCCTGACATCACACTGTGGACGGGATTTCACCACAATATCAGCCATACAGAGCCCCCTGATGATCCCTTTGTGAAAAGGAATAGATTTCTCATGGGAAATGGGGTATCGGCTACTGATTGGGATGAAGTTTAATTCTTGGTTTCGGTTTCTATTTAAATTGCTATATTTGTAAATGATGCTACTCTTTTTCTGAGTGTGAAATGGTGTCACTGCAGTACATTGTGTGTGTCTCTTAAAGTGTACCTGAGCCAAAGCTCGGCAATAACATGAGATACCTACCTAAAGAGAGGGAAGCCTCAGGACCCTATTTAGGCTTGATGTCCCCCATCGCTGAGCGTAGCCCCAAGAAGATTAGCGACAATGCATTGTCGCTAATGATATCAAGGCCATGCAACGCCTCTTCCTGCAGCGTGGCCGTGCAGTAGCCATGTGAGCCCACCCACGCATGCGCAGTAAGCCAGAGCCAAAGGCTTCATGCTGCTGCGCATGCGCGGGTGAGCTCACGTGTCTACTGCACAGCTACGCTGCAGAAAGATGAGCTGCGTGGCCCTGATGTAAAGGGGGGCCGCGCTCAGTAACGGGAGACATTGGACCACTGAGGTAAACCTCAATGCGATCCTCCCTTCAGTTTACTATCTTATCAGTTTACTATCTTATTTTGAACCCGAGGTTTGGCTCCCGATCGCTTTAAGCGCTGTATGTGCCAATTCCAGTTCTACATATTTCACACTGACTGGTACGCGTTTGTATGTTGTCTGCCAAGTAGATATGCTCGTTACCAAAATGATCCCATTCCCATAAGGAGCCGCGCGTGGCTCTTACTGCACTTTGATGTGGTTACCAATTACTTGAACACGGATACGTGTGAGGTAAGCTGCTCTATAATTATATTATAATGAATGATCATAAATAACTTTCAGTATACCATAAAATTGAGCTGCAGCCATAGGCGAGTGCTTGTAAGTCCCTTTGAAGATTACAGAACGTCCCTCTTTCCCTTATAGCGTATTTCACAACCCTGGCCAATAAAAGCAATTTCTCTAGACAGATACGTTTTCTTCCCACAGGTCTGGAATAGGCAGTTAATATTGTAGTAGAAATTCTCGTGAACGTGGCACTTAGTATGTAAATCTGCCAGGAGCATCAATAAGCGGTGACAAAGTAATAATCTGGCCTGAAGTGGTTAATAAAATGACTCATGGAGGGTCAGGCTGGGACACTGCGCGGAGCATAACAGACTCAGGGATGGATTCTGGCTCCATGTCGTTAGCCCAGCGAGAGGACTACTACCTGCATGACTCACGACTATAAAAACTGAACGCAATGTATTTATATCGTTTCTAGCAAGGGACACTTTATCTATGACATTTTCTCTCTTCTTCAGAAAGCCGCTGTCAGGTGTAAACTAGCAATAGGGCATCTGAAGCACTTTCAGCTGTTATTCTGTTATGGATTACAAATTACAATAGGCGCCAGTTTTGGAAAATGTGCTTAAATGGAAAATAGTGTCAAAACATTAAGGTGATAAAAAGACTAAAATAAGGTGATAAAAAGACTAACTTTTAGCAGTTATTTTAGTGGATCATTTGCTGTGGCACTCCCCGTGAGAGCTGTTTGGAATACATAGTTCACGGTGAGACTCGCCAATTCTAATGCAATGCTGAAGATTAAATAGACTCAGGAGACAAATCACTGTATCTGTACAGCTGATTCTACATAGAACCTTCCTGGAGTCCTATATTCTTATTTTGGGTTTAACTTCCCTGGCGGTAAGCCCAACACAGTGTCGGGCTAGCCGCCGCAAGGGATTGCATGGCCCCCGGATGATTTTTTAAAAATAAAAATTGTGCTTTATTCTTTAGCTAGCATTTCGCTAGCTAATTATGTCCCCCAAGTGCCTCCGGTCCCCACCGATCGCCCCGATCACTGCCGTAATACGTACCCCCCAGGGATCCAGCGATGGTGCAGCCTCCCAATCAGCTCCAGGCTTCGCTATGGGGAGGATCGGGACTGCGCATGACGTCATGACGTCGATGACGTCATGTCGGATCGTCGCCATAGCGACGAGTGAAGCTGGATTGTAAAGCTGTGGCTCTCGTGGGATCGCGGAGGGGTAAATAATACCGTCGGGAATCGGGGGGTTTAGTTGGTTGCCGGGGGGCTTGGGGGACATAATTAGCTAGCAAAGTGCTAGCTTAGGCATATAGCGATACTTTTATTTTAAAAAATCCTCCCATGGACGCAGCCTCTAAAACTGTGTACCGCCAGGGAGGTTAAGGGCTGAAAATGTCAGTTTGACGTCTGAGCCATATTTTGCATTAAGCCGGCTTCTCAGTTCAGTTTGGTGGCAGCGGTGAGGTGCGGCCCACAAACCGCACCGCCAAAAACAGGCCTTCAGGGATTACCGCATTCGTTCTTTATACTCTGTAACTGTATGATGTTAATAGTTTACTTGAAGAAGCTTTTCTGTGTGCCGTCTCCATTTTTGTGAAATTAACTGCTACTGCCACCCTGCTGCCCTAGGCCATGGCCTTTGTGTGGCCTTGCCTGAAATCCGGTCATGGAGTTCATTTTATTTCTGTTATTGTTCTAAAGGCGGCCACTAATGATCCAATCTTTTTCATCCAATCTTACCATTACTATGTAATATAAGGTAACTGCCTGAAGTATCTATTCAGTATATTCACTCAATTTACCCTTATACTACATAGATTTGGTAAGATTGGATGAAAAAGATTGGATCATTAGTGGCCACCCTAAGACTTGGTCTGATCAAAATATAATAAGTGCATTTTTAGTGGCATTACATACAGTGACTGGCTGAGTTTATTATAGGGACAGAGCAAAGAGCAATGGAAATATGCAAACAGCAGTAATAAACCATGAAAAACAATCAAATCTCACCTTGCTCTGGTTCAAATGAGCGTAGGGTTATTTCTGTTAACTTTAAATGACAATCATCTGCGCCTGCAAGCAGAGGAGCGAGGCTTCCTGGCCAGAGGAGAGCATTACACATGCTGATCTGAGCTGCCTACATTTACATCTTTATGTCCATGGAGGGAGCAGTTAGCAGATAGCGCTAGTGCCAGCTTATCATTCTCATCGTTCTCATCTCGCCATTAATTAATCAGGATTTCTAAACTGATCCAATTCATCTCCCCATGTGGATAATTGTCTAGCTGTAACTATAAATCAAGTGCTATGGGCATGTGATTGTCACCCGATATGGCCAAGAAGGACCAGATAGCCCTGCGCTCATCTCCGTAATGCAGGCTGCAGAGAATGTGCAGAACAGTGTCAGTGGCAAAGATAAAAAAAAGGTCAGTGCTGTTCAGACAATGATGATCCGCCACAGGGACCCAATAAGTGAAATTGCGTGTATGAACAATGACTGGCTTCGCTATGACATCATCAGGGGGCTTGTGCTGCCCTGATGATGCCATAGCGAAACCGGTTGGGTGAGCAGTGGGTGGACTAGGTGATGGTGCCTGATTGTACATACACACAATTTCGCTTATGGGGTCTCTTTCATAAGGGTCCGTAAGTAAGTGTTCACTTTTTAATTGTTTTTACTTGAATGTACAGTATTCATGCTGACAAAACAATAAACCTGAGCTTTTTAGATCTAAAACGGTTTACACTAATAGATTCTCCTTTAAATTCTTATGCACATACTCCTGGATTAACAACAACATTAAATCGGTGGTTTCCGGAGCGACGTGGTGAGAGCAGCTGACAGCGAAGGGAGCCCTCGGCCTTATTATCCTAGCAAGAAATGAGCAGACCTTATAATTTGGGTCATATTAATTGTCCGGTAAGCCTGCACTTTGTAGGGTGATGGTAGCCGGTCATCATTGTTTGAACAGTACTGAAGCTATATATCGTTTTTGGTTAAAGAGGAATTCCAGCCTAAACAAACATACTGTCATTAAGTTAAATTAGTTATTTTAATTAAAATAGATAGGTAATATAATCTCTTACCCACACTGTTTTAAAAGTACAGGCAAATGTTTGATTTTATGAGCGCAGTCATCTTTTTGGTAGAAAGGAGGTGACAGGGAGCATGAGACACAGTTCCAACTGTCCTGTGTCCTGAGCACCTTTCCCAGTTGCTAGGCAACGTGAATAACAACATAGGAAATCCCATCATGCTCTGCACAGAATCAGGGATGGATGGAGCTTAGGTAAAAATTCAGCTAAAAATGATGCTTTGGTAAGAAAAACAAAGTTCTGATGCTGTGAAACTGTTAAAGAAACACCAAGACTTTTCAGTTCTGCTGAGTAGATTTTTAGTCTGGAGGTTCACTTTAAGGAAAGGTCTTTTCCCAGGAGTTGAGTTCTGGCAGCTTTTTGGACTTTCTTCTCTAGCACAGATACTTACCCCAAATTCATTAGCAAAGATGGACAGTTTGCTCATCCTGATTTTAAAGGAAAACTATCACCAAAATTGTAATATTTAAAATATGTACATATAAATGTACATTACTCCCAGAGTAAAATGCATTTTTTTTCCTATGTCGCTGTCACCGCAGGTAGTAGAGATCTGACAGATCTGAAAGGTTTTGGGCTAGTTCATCTACTCATGGAAGATTCTCAGTAATTTATTAGCACTTACTGAACTTCAGTTTCTCAGTCCAACTGCCAAAATAGTTTCAAACAAGTGGGGAAGGTGGCCAACCACTTTGTATAGATCCTTTCAAGGGAATGCTTTTGAAAGAAATAAAGGTAAATACTAAGACTCTCCCTTGAGGAGATGTCCAAAATCTGTCAGATCTGTCAACTTTTTACTGCCTACTGTAAGTGGCAGCAACACAGGAAAAAGTAGTTTATAGAGCATTTTACTGTTTTCACTATTGTGGCCCTAAAGGTGGCACAAGATTAAGTAACCAATCTTCAAGTTTCTGATTGGTTGGCTTTATTATGTGCCCTTTTCGCTTTATTATGTACTCTTATATGCTTTTTGCATAGACTGGCAAGACTGCATATAGACCAAAGTAAAACCCAGATACGGTACAATTAACAATGAAAGTAAGTTAGTTACTTAATTAGAAATCACAGGATCACGTGTCACTTCCACTTCTAGATTGATTTGCTTATTATGTAAAATTATGCAGGAGAAATGGATAATCCTTAGTTAGCAATTCCATAGGTTTTTTTTCATCTGAACTGGAGGTAATGCATCAAAACTGTCATAGAGTAGTAGCTGGGTTGCAAGGAAAAAAAATAGTTTTTAATGTAGGATAATGTAAATGGATAGTTTATAATCAATAATGTTTACCATCATTGTTGAGCTGCATGTAAATTGTGAGGCCTGTGCAGTTCTCCAATAACCAGCAATACTTTTTTGTGCTCCTTTGGCCAAGTATGTTGTGAGTCCCCTTTCTTGTGCAGTAGCGCCTCTCCCATTCCGTGTGCAACCCCCTGTTCCATGTGTATCATCCATATACAGCAGCCCCCTCCCATTCCATGTGCAGCCCCCTCTTCCATGTGTATCATCCATATACAGCAGCCCCCTCCCATTCCATGTGCAGCCCCCTCTTCCATGTGTATCATTCATGCACAGCAGCCCCCTCCCATTCCATGTGCAGCCCCCTCTTCCATGTGTATCATCCATGTACAGCAGCCCCCTCCCACTCCATGTGCAGCCCCCTCTATCATGTGTATCATCATGTACAGCAGCCCCCTCCCATTCCATGTGCAGCCCCCTCTTCCATGTGTATCATCCATGTACAGCAGCCCCCTCCCATTCCATGTGCAGCCCCCTCTTCCATGTGTATCATCCATGTACAGCAGCCCCCTCCCATTCCATGTGCAGCCCCCTCTATCATGTGTATCATCATGTACAGCAGCCCCCTCCCATTCCATGTGCAGCCCCCTCTTCCATGTGTATCATCCATGTACAGCAGCTCCTCCCATTCCATGTGCAACCCCCTCTCCTATGTGTAACATCCATGTACAGCAGCCCCCTCCCATTCCATGTGCAGCCCCCTCTTCCATGTGTATCATCCATATACAGCAGCACCCCTCCCATTCCATGTGCAGCCCCCTCTATCATGTGTATCATCATGTACAGCAGCCCCCTCCCATTCCATGTGCAGCCCCCTCTTCCATGTGTATCATCCGTGTACAGCAGCTCCTCCCATTCCATGTGCAGCCCCCTCTTCTATGTGTATCATCCATGTACAGCAGCCCCTCCCATTCCATGTGCAGCCCCCTCTTCCGTGTGTATCATCCATGTTTAGCAGCACCCCTCCTATTCCATGTGCAGCCCCCTCTTCCATGTGCATCATGCATTTAGTGTAGCCCCTCTCTTTCCTGAACTGCTCCCTTAGGCATCAGTTTCCCTTTTTCCATGTGTTCTTCACCATGTCCAGCCTCCTCTTTCCTATGTAGCAACTCCTCTTTTATGTTCAGGTGCCCCCTTGGGCTGCAGCCACCCAAGACCTTGGCCTTTGTGGCCTTTCTAGAAATCCGGCCCTGATAGCCAGGCTCATCTGGGAACAGGCATTTGTGCTGAGCAATGAGGAAAAAGTAGAGCAAGGTGCATTCTGGCTATTTTTGCCGCACCAGACATGCAAATCGCATACAATGCAAGTCATTGGATATGCAAATGTTCACATTCCAAATGTAAAAATTCACATGCGGATATGAAGTTAATTCGATACAGTTTCATGTAAATTTGACATGCATGAAAAACTTTTCATAGGAAATTCACATAAAACTCGAACAGAAAAAAAAAGAACAATCAGATGCGAAAAACTGCAAGACTCAGAATCAGAAATGTGTAAAACGTGGCTGGAAATCACATGGTATGAAGGCAGCCTCAAGCTTTTAGCAATCATCATTATGGTCTAATACAGGCTTCCTCAACCAGGGCTCCTTGAGTACTCTACAGGGGTTCCTTGGCATTTTCCCCCATCAAGGTGGAAGTATATAGAGCACATTATAATAGGTGGTACTGTAATAAGAAGCACTAAATTGGGGGCTCAGGAGACAATATAATGAGTGGCAGTGTAATAGGGGGTAGTGAAATAAACAGCCACACATACTTTTAAAGACCATGTCACCTGCAAAATAAATGCAGGGGTTCCTCGAGATCAAAACATTGTTTGCAGGGGTTCCTCGAGATCCAAAAGTTATTTGCATGGTTCCTCCAGGGTGGAAAGGTTGAGAAAGGCTGTTCTAATATGACAAAGGTGATGGCTGCAATCTTTTACCACCTAATAGCAGATATTTTTATATTTTTTTTTAAAGGAACACTATCAATTAACGTATTTTTTCAATTGAGATAGGAATTGTTTGGGAAGTGCTCCTAAGTACTGATGTATATATTTGAATGCTTTTCTCTTTGTTTACTGCTATCAAATTCCTTTCATGCTTCATTGTCGCAAAATATAACTGCAGAGTGAACCAGGAGAGGAAGGTGGATTCCCTCACACTGCATCTGTTAGCCCTGTGTGTGAGAGAAAGCTCTCAGCAGCTGCCTGTCTCTGAGACCTCTTTCACATTAGACAACGCGTGCAGGAGCCAGTTCCTGGATGCGTTGAATAGGCTGCGGCGTGTCGTCGGGAATCTGCGGTGCGACGCTGAGTAGTGGCGGTAGTAATTAATTAACCCGATGGGAAAACGCAGATTCTCTACGATAAAATTCTCCCGAGTGCGTCATACTGCAACGCATCGAAACAGCTGCGTCGGGTGTGAAAGGTAAAATGAAAGTCTCATTTTACCTTGGTCAACACAAAGTTTTGACTTTGCGTTGAAACGCTGAAAAAGAGCTCTCTGCAGAAAGCACAAGAAATGTCTGCAGAAAGCACAAGAAATGTATCCTATGTGCAACATAAAGATTTGTAATAGTGTGTGAAACCTGACATCAGAGGCATCTCATTTAACTCTGCTTCAATATTACACTGTCATGCATGTCAGACTGCAGAGATTCACATATGCAAATCAGACATTCCAAACGTAGCTAAAATTTACACACAATGAATTAAAGCTTTTGCCTCTGATATTTAACATGACAAGTAGGAAAATGTTTACACAGCTACTTAGAAATTATTTGTACATTGTCATTTTAGAACACTTGGTTTGATAGAGTTCTTTTAACCACTTAAGCTTATCTGGATGAACATTTTCGTCCAGATAGGCTGCGCGCTCTCCCGTGGGCCAAGCGCACTCCTGCACATGCTCCCGCTGCCGGTCGTTAGCGCAGCGATCAATGAATTGGATTATAGATCCCATTCACTGATCAATGTCCCCCGCAGAAAAACCGACAGCCGCTTATTAGAGGCTGCAGTTTTTCTAAGTGAAAAAAGTTTCCCGTCTTCATTCTTCTTCCTGGGAGCGAGATCGATCGCTCCCAGGACTTTTTGACTGTGGCCATCTTGTGGCCAAATAGTAAAACTACACCCACATCCATGTTTTATAAAAGAAATACATTATTTTACATGTTTACATTTTACATTTACATTTCCCAAATAATTTTTTTTATAAAAAAAATTACAATAAAAAAAAAAAACATAAACTAAGGGTCTGAACTTTTTAAATATGCATGTCAAATGAGTATATTAATATAAAATGTTTAAATTATGGGCTTGTAAATAGCGATGGATGCAAATTGAAAAAATGCACCTTTATTTCCAAATAAAATATCGGCGCCATACATTGTGATAGGGACATAATTTAAATGGTGTAATAAGTGGGACAAATGGGCAAATAAAATACATGGGTTTTAATTACGGTAGCATGTATTAATTTCAAACTATAATGGCCCAAAACTGAGAGATAATGATTTTTTTCCCTTTCTTTCTTAATATTCCTGTTAAAATGGATTTAGAATAAATTAATTCTTAGCAAAATGTATCACCCAAAGAAAGCCTAATTGGTGGCGGAAAAAAACAAGATATAGATCAATTCATTGTGCTGAGTAGTGATAAAGTTATTAGCGAATGAATGGGAGGTAAAAGTTCCTCAGATGCAAAAAAAAAACAAAAAACCCTTAAAGGGAACCAGAGATGAACGTTTCACACAAAATAAACATATCAGTCGATAACTTGTAAAGAATAAATGCTCTACCTGATAATTTTGCCGCTCTGGTGTGCCTTTTTTTAGTGTTTTTTATCCATTATTGCTCCAGGAAAAATCAAATATGGCTGCCGGCTCATAGCCCTTCTGCTTCCGGGTTATAAGTTGTTCTGGATGTGCTGTCTAGGCTATATGAGACTAGGCTGCTATCTAGGCTATATGAGAAAGGCTGCTGCAGCCTTTCATCTGTGTGCTTTCATTTTGGTATGATGTGCAGCTGCCTGTAGGAAGTGTCTCTCATAGGAATGAAACTGCAGTCATCATCATCTATGCAGACAGAGTGCACACAGAGCACACAGATCATATTGCAGCCACACTTGTCTGTTTCAGAGATTCTCTCTCAGCAGCAGCAGCCCCTCCCATGTCATCACTGCTCTCAGTATGCAAAGCAGGAAATCTGAGCCAGGAGGTGGCAGGCTTGGGCTTGAAAAGACTCCACAGAAGAGTGGCTCAGCTAGAATGATTCCAGGTCAAACCTAGACTGAGCCAGTCGGGGATTCTTATCACAGCTGCTAATAGACTAATTAAGCAGATAGGAATGAAACTAAAAGCAGGGTAGGTGTTTACTGTCATGTTCCCACTGATAAATGTAATAAAATACATGAGGGTGCTTCGTCTCTGGTTCTCTTTAAGTGGTTATGAAAGAACCCAGAGCAGGTTTACTGGATGACACAGTACACAGGCTCTCTAGGGATGAGCTTTCGAATTCGAATGAATTCCGATTGAAGATTTGCATTCCGTGGCAGAAATCGGAATTCCGTGGAATACTGCATTACCAAGATACTGAAATTTTAAGCCAATCACAAGATTTGGAAGTATTGTGCCAATCAGAGAAAAAGTATTGTACAGAGGAGATCAGAACTCTGTGGAACACTGAGTACCAAGACTCAACATTTTTTAGCTAATCACTTCCAAGACTTGGAAGTCTTATGCAAATTCAGAATTCAGAAGTGTCCCACGGCTGCCAATCAGACATGCGGATTACGCATAATAGAGTACAGCAGCAAAAAATAGCAGATGCCACAATTTTTGTTTTTTTAAATGATCTAATACAAGACACATAACATGTATATTGCGCTTTTCTCCTGGCGGACTCAAAGCGATTGAGCTGCAGCCACTAGAGCACACTCAGTAGGCAGTAGCAGTGTTAGGAAGTCTAGCCCAGGGACTCCTTACTGAACAGGTGCTAGAAGAGATAGATGAAGATATAATATTGCCTTAGGCAAGGTTGGGGCTCCTTTGTGGTGTAGGTTGCCTGGCGGATGATTCTGCTCTGGACTTACTGAACAGGAAGAGCCAAGATTTGAACCTAGGGTTGTCTGTGTCAGAGGCAGAGCCCTTAACCAGTACACTATCCAGCCGCTTAAAATAGCAAATGCATAAAACCCCCACTTCTCAGAATGTGGAATTCCATCGGAATCAGAAATCGGCATTTTTGACCATCCCTGAGTCTTTCTGCTGCTCTCTGATCTTTGGAGCACAGCTCTGGAGTGTGCAGTGTATCTTTCCTGTGGGGAGGCCATCGGGAGATGAGCTTGCAGAGACTGCAGGATAAGAAGCAGAGGAGTGTGCAGAACTTCAGTCTGATGTCGAGCTTCCCCCATTGTCCTCTGTGAGGCTGTTACAGAGGACTTAGTTCAGAAACAAGCAGACACTGCAGACCTTCATATGTCACCTCCCTGAGTGTGAAGTGCTGATTGCTGACAGTTCCTCTGACAAGGTCCAGTTATTAAACCTGGGAGCTCCACACTGGCTTTATAACAATCTGTACCTGCAGTCTGCTGGCTGAAGCTGTGTGTAGGAGATGTTTATGATTAAGATAATAAAATCCTCCAGGCAGCTCAACACTATATATATATATATATATATATATATATATATATATATATATATATATATATATATATATATATATATATATACCAGCTGATGGCACGGCGTTGCCCGGGTATGTATTTGGCTGGTGTTGGCTCCGCCCACTTTTTCTAACCCTAAGACACAGTTACAATGACCTAGTGTGTCAGCTTTGCGGTCTTTGGCATCAATAATTTGCATTGAAATGAAACAAATCTGATTGGCTGTGGCTCCACCCCCTCTTCTGAATTTGAACCCCAGTCACCCAATGACCAACTGCACCAGGTTTGAGGCTTGTGCCACTAACAGTGCAAGAATGGCAACAATTAAATATTCCCCTAGAAAATCATTAGGAGAAAAATATTTTTGCAATAAAGACAACCCATTTTTATGAACTCATCTGAAGTAGGCGGATCCCTTCCTTGCTGTTCATGATGGTTTTGCTTGCCAGATCCTGCACCAGTGAGTATGTCTGAGGGGGTTACAGAACTTATGGATTCCTCTTTTTTTTTACTCTATGCTAACAAAAGTAACTAGTCAGTGAATGCAAATAGTAAGCAATGCTGCTGAGGCCTCTTTCCCATTAGCTAACGCTGCACAAACCCAATTTTGTGAAAGCGTTATGACGCACGAAATGGCGGGGGAAGTTTTGCTTCACCATAACCTAACCGTAAAGCTCTGGAATGCTTTAATATTTTATAGATATTTAATATATGGGACAACGCGGTCCCATGATATGTAGATTTGTTATTACACCCCAATGCAAAATAAGGATCTAGCTCCTTAAAGGCACTTATTGCTGCACAGCATTGCAGATCTGAAACTGTGTATTAAAGAAGATATGAAATCCCCTAACTGCACCCTTATGCGTAATAGGAAAAATACTATGAATTGGAATTGCAGACGCTTTGGTTTAAGGGCATTGTATTTCCCATCAATGAGCCTGGTGTAGCTATTTTTATAACACCGTACTTTTTTTCTCATGCTTTTGCTACGGAGTACCTGCAATTTACTAAATTACTTCTGCAGAATTCCTGCTGGGAGGGGTAACAGCACGACCTAACCTGCAGGACATACTATAGGATTATTTTTTCTTTTATTTTTTAAATAGATTTGAAATGCTATGTATTATGAATATTAAAAAGGTCTCCAGTAAAATCAAACAAAGTGAAAAGCAATACAATGAGCGTGCATTTTTCAGGCAGCAACAGTGGATATTGCATACAATGTAATTGTTTTATTCCCTCAGTGACCACAGACAGCAATCAAATCTTATATCGCAGAGGTTGCAGTAAGGGCCTGTACACACTGCTGCGCTTGCGTTGCGTTTTTAAAAACGCAAGGTCTTTTGAAAAATAATGAAAATCGTGATGACTTGTACACACTGGTGCGATGCGTTTTTAGAAAAACGCAATCGCAGTGCCTGCTGCACTTTTTTAAGAGCAGCGCATGAAAAACGCATTAAAAACGCATGCGCTTGCGTTTTTGCCTGCGTTTTTCAGAAGTCAGTATCCCAGAAGACTCTGCAATCTCCTGATTCCTGTTGAAATGTAAACTAGAAAAAAAACAAAGGATTCTTTAGCCAATCAGCAATTACAAGAAAAACGCAAACGCACAAAAAACGCAGGCAAAAGCGCATGCGTTTTTAAAACTACATGCACTTTAAAAACGCATGCGCTTGCGATTTTGCTTGCGTTTTTCAGTGTGTACAGGCCCTAAGGCCTCTTTCACACCAAGACGTTGCGTTTTAGGGGACGTTAAGGTCGCATAACATGCCCCTAACGCAACACCTGGTGGTGTTGAAGGAGGATGCCAGAGTGAGCCGCGTTATGCAGCTCTTGGTGCGCAGTATAGACTGCGGAGACCACGTGATCGGAACAGTCCGCATCACGTGGTCCCGCCAGCCAATAAGCGGCCGCTCCAGGGAGAAAACACTGCAGTGCAGTGAATATTAATTAGCCACGTGGCTGCCGACAATAGCGGACTCTCCCCTCTCCTGCACGAAAATATAAAAAAAACACAAATTACTGAGCATGTGCAAACAGTCTAACGCGGCTAAAGCCGCTTAGAACGCACAGCATGCTGCGCTTTCCAATAACGTCCAGCATTACACTGTAACGCAACGTGGGCACTGTGAACAGCCCATTGATTTTTCATTACTGTGAGTTGGGCTGCGTTAGACTGCTCTAACGTGCGCCTGTAACGTCCCACTGTGAAAGCAGCCTTATAGATCTCCTGCAAGCAGCATTTTCAGCCATAAAATCAAATTTTACCCATTGCTCTGTATTTATTAAGTGTAAATGCAGTCTGCATTGCAAACATTCCAATAAAATCATAAATGTTTCTGCTGTAATGAATCCTATCTCAGTCAGCCTGGCTCTATTCTCGTACATTGTGGGAGGAGAGGAAAGCTTGTTATCTCCCCTCTCCCACATTGCTGCTCCTCACTGATTGGCTAAGGGCAGTTCAGTGTGACAGGCTGAGGCTGAGAAGGTAAAGCATACTTAAATAATCGACGCCTGGAGACTTGGGCGCAGGATTTATCCTGCTGCTGCACAAGTCCTGGTGACGTTAATTATTATTCCCCCTCTAGGTCCACGTGGATAGTGGGGAATTATATAATTTGGCTTCCAGCTATTGCTGGAGGTCGAATTATAGTGTTTTAAAATGTAACTTCTGCTCCGTCTTCTGACGGCGCCGAAGTTACTCAGTGTGCACCCAAATCTCCTGTGCTGTGATTATAGCGTTCGGAAGGTAAAGATGGTAAAGATGGAAAATGCTTGGAACAATTTTCTAATAATTTATTATTTAAAATTTGCTGAAATTAAAATGTGGACAAAACAATACGTGTTAGGTAAGTTGAAAAAGTATTTATCTACTTCTATATGTGTTTTTTTTCCTGGAATAGTATGACTGTCCCTGCTGCTTGAAAGTATACAGCAACCTAAAGACTTTGTACATAGTTGTACTGTATCTGTGAACAATGTTGCCAAGCAGTTGCTCTTAATGTTACTCATTGAAATGGGCAATAACAAGCCTATACAACACAATCTTGTGTAGCACAAGCCTCAAAGTATAACCTTAGATGAATAATATGAATGGGAGGAAAGGCTTTTTACTTACCTTCCTTCCAGCCCCCTGTAGCCATCAACTGCCTTGATTATCTCCTGGGTTCATCTGTTATGCCACTGCCAACCCCCGCAACCCGTAACTCCACTCGGTCTCGCACCCTCCCCCCCCCCCCCCCCCCCCCATCCTATCCCTGGTCACTCAACTGCAGTTCATTAAGCCTTTAATTGTGCTTGCACAGAAAGCTCCTGTAACGATCTGCTAGTGTGTGTGGGCACTAGCAGACAGACAATAAATAGACTTTCCCTGAAAGGGTAAAGTCTTACATACAGTGACAGTAGAAGGCATTACAAACAGATATATATAGAATAGTCAGGCAATTGAGTCGGCAACAGATCAGATTGGTCAGGTACAAAATCGGCAGGCAATAACAAAGTGAGTAATCAGGCCGAGGTCGGCAACTGGTCAGATAGGCAGAGGTACAGAATCGGCAGGCTAAATCTAAGTGAGTAAACAGGCAGAGGTCGGCAACAGATCAGATTGGCAAGGTACAAAATCGGCAGGCAGAGAGTAGTCAGAAAAACAGGCAGAAGTCAATACACAGGTAATACAGTATATAATAGCTGAGCTTGTATGGAATCCCCGGGGTCCTGCCGGTTCAAGGCACACACGGAACTGACTAAGGTCTGAAGCCTTCACTGCGAAGTGTTAGCTAGAGCAGACAGTGAGCAAGTGTCAGAACAGAGCTTAAATAGCCCGGGTAAGCAGGAGAACACCCCCCCCCCCCAGCCGCTGGGCCAATCAGGAACCGGAGGTGGAGTCCTGCGTGTCAGCTGATCAGCTGACATGCTTCCTTAGGGCATAAGAGGAGTGACGTTGCCAGCGCATGTGTCCGCCCTCATTTACAGTCTGAGTATCATGCGGCCGGATCCCCGCAGGACCGTTGCTGACACTATCCCTGCCACTGCCGCACCGGAAGTCCCAGATGCGCTGCCAGTGGTGGCAGTCGCAACTGAGTTGGTAAGCACAGGATTTCTGACAGCTCCCATAACAAGGGAAACAGGGACCCTGAACAGCACATGCACAGTGCCTTGTGGCTTGAAAGCCAGCTGGATCACAGACCCCACAGGAGGACAGCGGATCAGACCAAAAAGACATCAAGGAAGCTGACAGACTCCAAAGGACTGGAGGAAGCACCAAGGTAAGTAAAAATAATTTCCTCACACTCATCCCAGATTGAATATACAGTGGGATGCGAAAGCTTGGGCAACCTTGTTAATCATCATGATTTTCCTGTATAAATCGTTGGTTGTTACGATAAAAAATGTCAGTTACCTATACCTTATAGGAGACATACACAGTGATATTTGAGAAGTTAAATTAAGTTTATGGTATTTACAAAATGTGTGCAATAATTGTTTAAACAAAATTAGGCAGGTGCATAAATTTGGGTACCACAAAAAAGAAATGAAATCAATATTTAGTAGATCCTCCTTTTGCAGAAATTACACCCTCTAAACGCTTCCTGTAGGTTCCAATGAGAGTCTGGATTCTGGTTGAAGGTATTTTGGACCATTCCTATTTACAAAACATCTCTAGTTCATTCAGGTTTGATGGTTTCCGAGCATGCACAGCTCTCTTTAACTCAAACCACTGATTTTTAATTATATTCAGGTCTGGGAACTAAGATGGCCATTCCAGAACGTTGTACTTGTTCCTCTGCATGAATACCTTAGTGGGTTTTGAGCAGTGTTTAGGGTTGTTGTCTTGTTGAAAGATCCAGCCCCGAAGCAGCTTCAGCTTTGTCACTGATTCCTGGACATTGGTCTCCAGAATCTGCTGACACTGAGTGGATTCCATGCGTCCCTCAACTTTGACAAGATTCCCAGTCCCTGCTCTGGCCACACAGCCCCACAGCATGATGGAACCACCACCATATTTTACTGTAGGTAGCAGGTGTTTTTCTTGGAATGTTGTGTTCTTTTTCCTGCATGAAAAATGCCACTTGTTATGCCCAAATAACTAAATTTTAGTTTCATCAGTCCACAGTACCTTATTCCAAAATGAAGCTGGCCTGTTCAAATGTGCTTTAGCATACCTCAAGCGGCTCTGTGTGTGCTGTAGGCAGAGAAAAGGCTTCCTCTGCATCACTCTCGCATATAGCATCTCCTTGTGTAAAGTGTGCCGAATGGTTAAACGATGCACAGTGACTCCATCTGCAGCAAGATGATGTTTTAGGTCTTTGGTGCTGGTCTGTGGGTTGACTCTGACTGTTCTCACCATTCGTCGCTTCTGTCTATCCAAGATTTTTCTTGGTCTGCCACTTCGAGCCTTAACTTGAACTGAGCCTGTTCCTACCTGTGGAAACAGACAGCTGAAATCTCTGAGACAGCTTTCCATATCATTCCCCTAAACCATGATGGTGAACAAGCTTTGTCTTCAGGTCATTTGATAGTTGTTTTGAGACCTCCATGTTGCTACTCTTCAGAAATAATTAAACGAGAAGCAAAACTTACAATTGACCTCCTTAAAGGATACCTCAACCGAAAAAAATTATAGCTGCAGTGTGTTGGAGGTTAAAATTACATACCTCTCGTCCTCCTGCCCCCCTCCGTCTGCTGCCGTTAAAGTAATATTCCTCCCGGTGTCCGGCGACTCTTTTAACCCCCCACCCGAACGTACTGCGCCCTGTGTGCGCAGTATGTCCTCCCCTGTTCACTTCTGGCCGGCGCATAGCGATCGGCTCAGAAGCATGCTGACTCCTTCGTCTAGTCTGGGCTGCGTGTGCGCTCCATTACAGCAAGCGTCACATGATTAGCATGTGACGCTTAGTGTAGTGGAGCGCACACGCAGCCCAGAGGAGACAGAGGGGCAGTGTGCTTCTGAGCCGATCGCTATGCGCCAGCCAGAAGTGAACAGGGGAGGACATACTGCGCACACAGGGCGCAGTATGTCCGGGTGGGGGGGTCAAGAGAGTCGCTGGACACCGGGAGGAATATTACTCTAATGGCGGCAGACGGGGGGGGGGGGGGGGGGGTCAGGAGGACGAGAGGTATGTAATTTTAACCCACAACACACTGCAGCTATAATTTTTATTGGTTGCGGTATCCTTTAAATACTCTTTCTCATAATTGGATTCACCTGTATATGTAGGTCAGGAGTCACTGAGCTTACCAAGCCAATTTGAGTTCCAATATCTAGTTCTAAAGGTTTTGGAATCAATACAATGACAACAGTGCCCAAATTTATGCACCTGCCTAATTTTATTTAAACAATTATTGCGCACTTACTGTGTGTGTCTCCTACATGATATATAGAGTTGGGCCGAACGGTTCGCCTGCGAACAGTTCCATGCGAACTTCAGTGGTTCGCGTTCGCATCCCGCAGGCGAACCTTTGCGGAAGTTCAGTTCGCCCCATAATGCACATGGAGGGTCAACTTTGACCCTCTACATCACAGTCAGCAGGCCCAGTGTAGCCAATTAGGCTACACTAGCCCCTGGAGCCCCACCCCCCCCCTTATATAAGGCAGGCAGCGGCGGCCATTACGGTCACTCGTGTGCTGCCTGCGTTAGAGAGAGTAGGGCGAGCTGCTGCAGACTGTCTCTCAGGGAAAGATTAGTTAGGCTTAACTTGTTCCTGTCTGGCTGCATACCTGTTCTGTGAACCCACCACTGCATACCTGTGCTGTGAACCCACCACTGCATACCTGTGCTGTGAACCCACCACTGCATACCTTTGCTGTGAACCCACCACTGCATACCTGTGCTGTGAACCCACCACTGCATACCTGTTCAGTGAACCGACCACTGCATACCTGTGCTGTGAACCCACCACTGCATACCTGTTCAGTGAACCTGCCACTGCATACCTGTTCTGTTCAGTGGACCCGCCACTGTATACCTGTTCATTGAACCCACCACTGCATACCTGTGCTGTGAACCCACCACTGCATACCTGTTCTGTGAACCAACCACTGCATACCTGTTCAGGGAACCCGCCACTGCATACCTGTTCTGTTCAGTGGACCCGCCACTGTATACCTGTTCAGTGAACCCGCCACTGCATACCTGTTCTGTTCAGTGGACCCGCCACTGTATACCTGTTCAGTGAACCCGCCACTGCATACCTGTTGTGTTCAGTGAACCTGCCACTGCATACCTGTTCTGTGAACCCGCCACTGTATACCTGTTCTGTTTAGTGAACCCGCCACTGTATACCTGTTCTGTTTAGTGAACCCGCCACTGCATACCTGTTCTGTTCAGTGGACCCGCCACTGTATACCTGTTCAGTGAACCCGCCACTGCATACCTGTTGTGTTCAGTGAACCTGCCACTGCATACCTGTTCTGTGAACCCGCCACTGTATACCTGTTCTGTTTAGTGAACCCGCCACTGCATACCTGTTCTGTTCAGTGGACCCGCCTCTGTATACCTGTTCAGTGAACCCGCTACTGCATACCTGTTGTGTTCAGTGAACCTGCCACTGCATACCTGTTCTGTGAACCCGCCACTGTATACCTGTTCTGTTTAGTGAACCCGCCACTGTATACCTGTTCTGTTTAGTGAACCCGCCACTGCATACCTGTTTTGTTCAGTGGACCCGCCACTGTATACCTGTTCAGTGAACCCGCCACTGCATACCTGTTGTGTTCAGTGAACCTGCCACTGTATACCTGTTCAGTGGACCCGCCACTGTATACCTGTTCAGTGAACCCGCCACTGCATACCTGTTGTGTTCAGTGAACCTGCCACTGTATACCTGTTCAGTGAACCCGCCACTGCATACCTGTTCTGTTCAGTGGACCCGCCACTGTATACCTGTTCTGTTTAGTAAACCCGCCACTGCATACCTGTTCTGTTCAGTGGACCCGCCGCTGTATACCTGTTCAGTGAACCCGCCACTGCATACCTGTTCTGTTCAGTGGACCCGCCACTGTATACCTGTTCAGTGAACCCGCCACTGCATACCTGTTGTGTTCAGTGAACCTGCCACTGCATACCTGTTCTGTGAACCCGCCACTGTATACCTGTTCTGTTTAGTGAACCCGCCACTGTATACCTGTTCTGTTTAGTGAACCCGCCACTGCATACCTGTTCTGTTCAGTGGACCCGCCACTGTATACCTGTTCAGTGAATCCGCCACTGCATACCTGTTCTGTTCAGGGGACCCGCCACTGTATACCTGTTCAGTGAACCCGCCACTGCATACCTGTTGTGTTCAGTGAACCTGCCACTGCATACCTGTTCTGTGAACCCGCCACTGTATACCTGTTCTGTTTAGTGAACCCGCCACTGTATACCTGTTCTGTTTAGTGAACCCGCCACTGCATACCTGTTCTGTTCAGTGGACCCGCCACTGTATACCTGTTCAGTGAACCCGCCACTGCATACCTGTTCTGTTCAGTGGACCTGCCACTGTATACCTGTTCTGTGAACCCGCCACTGTATACCTGTTCTGTTTAGTGAACCCGCCACTGTATACCTGTTCTGTTTAGTGAACCCGCCACTGCATACCTGTTCTGTTCAGTGGACCCGCCACTGTATACCTGTTCAGTGAACCCGCCACTGCATACCTGTTCTGTTCAGTGGACCTGCCACTGCATACCTGTTCTGTGAACCCGCCACTGTATACCTGTTCTGTTTAGTGAACCCGCCACTGTATACCTGTTCTGTTTAGTGAACCCGCCACTGTATACCTGTTCAGTGAACCCGCCACTGTATACCTGTTGTGTTCAGTGAACCTGCCACTGCATACCTGTTGTGTTCAGTGAACCTGCCACTGCACACCTGTTCTGTGAACCCGCCACTGTATACCTGTTCTGTTTAGTGAACCCGCCACTGTATACCTGTTCTGTTTAGTGAACCCGCCACTGCATACCTGTTCTGTTCAGTGGACCCGCCACTGTATACCTGTTCAGTGAACCCGCCACTGCATACCTGTTGTGTTCAGTGAACCTGCCACTGCATACCTGTTCTGTGAACCCGCCACTGTATACCTGTTCTGTTTAGTGAACCCGCCACTGTATACCTGTTCTGTTTAGTGAACCCGCCACTGCATACCTGTTCTGTTCAGTGAACCCGCCACTGTATACCTGTTCAGTGAACCCGCCACTGCATACCTGTTGTGTTCAGTGAACCTGCCACTGCATACCTGTTGTGTTCAGTGAACCTGCCACTGCATACCTGTTCTGTGAACCCGCCACTGTATACCTGTTCTGTTTAGTGAACCCGCCACTGTATACCTGTTCTGTTTAGTGAACCCGCCACTGCATACCTGTTCTGTTCAGTGAACCCGCCACTGTATACCTGTTCAGTGAACCCGCCACTGCATACCTGTTGTGTTCAGTGAACCTGCCACTGCATACCTGTTGTGTTCAGTGAACCTGCCACTGCATACCTGTTCTGTGAACCCGCCACTGTATACCTGTTCTGTTCAGTGAACCCACCGCATCAGTGCGCATACCTGTGCAGTTAAGTGAACCCACCTACCTACGTGAGTGCATGCAGTGTGATATACCACTCCGTGCATACCCGATATGGACAAAACAGGTAGAGGAAGAGGTAGTGCCAGAGCCAGAGGAAGGCCACCCGGCAGGTCTGCGCGAGGTCGTGTAAATGTAATTTCGTGTGGACCTGGCCCACAGTACAGTGCTCGGAAGAAGGCACGTCCCATCACCTCCCAAGATTGTCAGGACGTGGTTGAGTATTTAGCGACACAGAACACCTCATCTTGCTCAGCCACCAGCGCTACTACTAGCACCACTTCCGCTGCATTTGACACTTCGCAAGAATTATTTAGTGGTGAAATCACTGATGCACAGCCATTGTTGTTACAGCCAGATGAATTTTCACCAGCTCATATGTCTGAGTTACGCGGCAACACTATGTATGTAACGTGTCAGGAGGATGAAGGACCTACTGATGGTGCAAGTTTGGATTTGTCTGAGGCAAGCGAAGCTGGGCAGGATGACTACGATGATGACGGTAATAGGGATCCTCTGTATGTTCCCAATAGAGGAGATGAAGAGGGGGACAGTTCAGAGGGGGAGTCAGAGAGTAGTAGGAGGAGAGAAGTTGCTGAAAGAAGCTGGGGCAGCTCTTCGTCAGAAACAGCTGGTGGCAGAGTCCGGCACCATGTATCGCCACCAATGTACAGCCAGCCAACTTGCCCTTCAGCATCAGCTGCTGAGGTCCCCATAGTGCCCACATCCCAGGGTGGCTCAGCGGTGTTGAAATTTTTTAATGTGTGTGCCTCAGATCGGACCAAAGCCATCTGTTCGCTCTGCCAATAAAAATTGAGCCGTGGAAAGGCCAACACTCACGTAGGGACAAGTGCCTTACGAAGGCACCTGGAGAAAAGGCACAAACAGCAATGGGATGGCCACCTGAGCAAAAGCAGCAGCAGCACACAAAAGCAAAGCCACCCTCCTTCTCCTCTTCCTCCTCCATCAGGTGCATTATCTGCTTCTGACGCTTTCTCCCTTCCACCTTCACAGGCACCCTCCTCCACTCCGCCTCTGCCCTTGAGCGGTTCCTGCTCCTCTGCCCACAGCAGCAGTCAGGTGTCCGTGAAGGAAATGTTTGAGCGGAAGAAGCCAATTTCGGCCAGTCACCCCCTTGCCCGGCGTCTGACAGCTGGCGTGGCGGAACTGTTAGCTCGGCAGCTGTTACCATACCGGCTGGTGGACTCTGAGGCCTTCCGTAAATTTGTGGCCATCGGAACACCGCAGTGGAAGATGCCAGGCCGCACTTATTTTTCGAGAAAGGCCATACCCCAACTGCACCGTGAAGTTGAGAGGCAAGTGGTGTCATCTCTTGCGAAGAGCGTTGGGTCAAGGGTACACCTGACCACGGATGCCTGGTCTGCCAAGCACGGGCAGGGCCGCTACATTACCTACACAGCCCATTGGGTGAACCTGGTGGTGAACGATGGCAAGCAGGGCGCAGCGGACCAAATTGTGACACCTCCACGGCTTGCAGGCAGGCCTCCTGCCACCTCCTCTCCTCCTGCTACATGCTCTTCGCTGTCCTCCTCCTCCTTGGCTGAGTGGCAGTTCTCCTCTCCAGCTACACAGCCCCAGCTCCGCAGGGCCTATGCTGCATGCCAGGTAAGACGGTGTCACGCCATCTTAGACATGTCTTGTCTCAAAGCGGAGAGTCACACTGGAGAAGCTCTCCTGGCTGCTCTTAAGAAACAGGTGGATGAGTGGCTGACCCCGCACCACCTGGAGATAGGCAACGTGGTGTGCGACAACTGCAGCAATCTGCTTGCCGCTTTGCATATGGGGAAGCTGACACACATACCCTGCATGGCACATGTCATGAATCTAGTGGTTCAAAGATTTGTGGCAAAGTACCCTGGCTTAGCGAATGTCCTGAAGCAGGCCAGTAAGTTCTGTGGGCATTTGAGGCGGTCTTACACAGCCATGGCACGCTTTGCGGAAATTCAGCGCAAAAACAACATGCCGGTGAGACGCCTCATTTGCGATAGCCCGACTCGCTGGAACTCGACCCTGCTCATGTTCTCCCGCCTGCTAGAACAGAAGAAAGCCGTGACCCACTACCTCTACAACTACAGTAGAATGAAACAGTCTGGGAAGATGGGGATGTTCTGGCCCGACAACTGGACACTGATGGAAAATGCATGCAGGCTCATGCGGCCGTTTGAGGAGGTGACCAACCTGGTGAGCCGCAGTGAGGGCACCATCAGCGACTTAATTCCCTACGCTTACTTCTTGGAGCGTGCTGTGCGTAGAGTGGCGGATGAAGCTGTGAATGAGCGTGACCAGGAACCGTTACGGCAGGAACAGGCATGGGACCAATTTTCATCAGACCCAGCTGTTTCCTCAACACCTGCGGCAGCACAGAGGGGGGAGGAGGAGGAAGAAGAGAAGTCGTGTGCAGAAGACGAGTCAGACTCAGAGGATGATGAGCAAGGTGTTTCTTTGGGGGAGGAGGAGGAGGAGGAGGAGGAGGGGACAGCGGCAGGAGAACAACCTCAGCAGGCATCGCAAGGGGCTTGTGCTGCTCAACCTTCCCGTGGTATTGTTCGCGGCTGGGGGGAGGAGGTTGACTTACCTGACGTCACTGAGGAAGAGCAAGAGGAGATGGAGGGTACTGCATCCGACTTTGTGCAGATGTCGTCTTTTATGCTGTCCTGCCTGTTGAGGGACCCCCGTATAAAAAACCTCAAGGGGAATGACCTGTACTGGATGGCCACACTACTAGACCCTCGGTACAGGCACAAAGTGGCGGACCTGTTACCAACTCACCGGAAGGTGGAAAGGATGCAGCACATGCAGAACCAGCTGTCAACTATGCTTTACAATGCCTTTAAGGGTGATGTGACGGCACAACGCCCGCAAGGTACCACTGCCACTAATCCTCCTCCCGTGTCCACGCAGTCAAAGACAGGACGCTCCAGCGATCTCATGGTGATGTCGGACATGCGGACGTTCTTTAGTCCAACGCCTCGCCGTAGCCCTTCCGGATCCACCCTCCACCAACGCCTGGAACGGCAGGTAGCCGACTACCTGGCCTTAAGTGTGGATGTAGACACTGCTGTGAACAGCGATGAGGAACCCTTGAACTACTGGGTGCGCAGGCTTGACCTGTGGCCAGAGCTGTCCCAATTTGCCATCCAACTTCTCTCCTGCCCTGCCGCAAGCGTCCTGTCAGAAAGGACCTTCAGCGCAGCTGGAGGCATTGTCACAGAGAAGAGAAGTCGCCTAAGTCACAAAAGTGTTAAGTACCTCACCTTTATCAAAATGAATGAGGCATGGATCCCGGAGGGCTGCTGCCCGCCCCAAGACTAAGTCAGTCCCCGCACACACAGCATCTCTGCCTGCACGCCGTGTGACTGGCTGCCTGGCCCGCCCCAAGAAGACTAAGTCGCTCCCAGTCCCTCCACACAGCATGTCTGCCTGCAGGCCGCTTGACTACCTTCTCCGCCACCACCAACAGGGTCCGGGACTCCAGGCGGATTGCTGAATTTTTTAGGCCGCTGCTAGCAGCGGCCGCTGTAATAATTTTTCTGGTGCGTGTACATGACTGCCTAAATTTTCTGGCTGCACTGCGGGCAGCTGCAACAACAAAAGAAAAGGCATGTACATGCGCCCATTCCCCTTCGTGATCATTACCTTGCCGTGGTGAAGGGGCTTGCGTATCACAATGAAGCAATGACCGGCGCCTAGATGAGTGTCTCGGGGGGCACACCCACGATAATAAGGTCGTTGCCTCATTGTGGTCAGACCAAATTTGATCAGCTGGACAGTCACTGTTCTGTCATTCAGCTACATCAGCCAGGCGACCATATGGGCTGTAAAGCCACCAAAACCTGCACTCTCGCCATGGTGCGCACCAGTCCAGCACGGCCGTCACTACACAAACAGCTGTTTGCGGTGCGTTACACGGTGAGTTTGGTGTGTCAGTGTGAAGCAGTACCTTAATTACACTACCTGATTGATGTATACACATGCAAGATGTTTGAAAGCACTTTAGGCCTGTCATTTAGCATTCAATGTGATTTCTGCCCTTAAAACGCTGCTTTGCGTCAAATCCAGATTTTTCCCCGGGACTTTTGGCATGTATCCCACTCCGCCATGCCCCCCTCCAGGTGTTAGACCCCTTGAAACATCTTTTCCATCACTTTTGTGGCCAGCATAATTATTTTTTTTTTCAAAGTTCGCATCCCCATTGAAGTCTATTGCGGTTCGCGAACTTTAACGCAAACCGAACCTTCCGCGGAAGTTCGCGAACCAGGTTCGCGAACCTAAAATCGGAGGTTCGGCCCAACTCTAATGATATATTTAACTGACATTTTTTATCGTAACAACCAATGTTTTATATAGGAAAATCATGACGATTAACAAGGTTGCCCAAGCTTTCGCATCCCACTGTAGCTTAATCTCACTAATATTATAAATGCAAAGGTTTGGAAGTTTGTTTTTTAACTTTTATCCCCATAACCAAAAAGTGGGCGGAGACAAATACAAATTTCACTGGGAAAATGTAAACTGCAGCCATTCTTACACTGTTAATTGCAGGGTTCTCAAACTTTGCACAGTTGGTCACTGGGTGACTGGGATTAATATTAAGAACATTGGGTGGAGCCTACAAAAGCCAATCAAAATTCACCTATTGATTTTCAAGGGGAATATTTAATTGCTGCCATTCTTGCACTGTTAATGGCACAAGCCTCAAACCTGGTCATTGGGTGACTGTGGTTCAAATTCAGAAAGGGGGTGGAGCCACAAAGAAACAATCAGATTTGTTTATTTTCAGTGCACATTATTGATGCCAAACACGGCAAAGCTCAAAAACTTGGACATTGAGTAATTGAGTAATTGTGTGTTAGGGTTAGAAAAAGTGGGCGGAGCCAGCACCAGCCAAATACATACCTGGGCAACGCTGGGCCATCAGCTAGTGATTATTGGTGCTCCCCTCCGCTCTGGCCGGCATCCCTGCTGTAATGACATCATCAAGCCGCGACCCGGGACTTAGCGTCAGTACGAGCCGAGAAGCCAGCGAGGCGGAGTTGTGTACAGCTGCTCGTCACTGGAGCCTGGGAGATGAGTAAAGGCTGCCATCAATACGGAGGCCACCTGGCCACCCAGGGGGGACTATACCAAAGTGCCCACAGCAGCGATCCGGCTGCCTGACCCCCCCAAACACAGCTCCCCCTTGCATGTAAAATGCCTGGTCCTTAAGGTGGGGTAGGCAGCCGGTCCCGAAGGGGTTAAGTAGCTTGAGGTGTCCCCAAGTTTTAGTTAGCTAGAGATGACCCCAGCTGAAAGGAAGATCTCATCAGTGAAATGCAGAGAGCCGGGTAAGTGACCTCTCATTTACACTCTGCTCGGGACTCTGTATAGGGAAGGAAAGAGGGAGGCACTGGGGGAGGCGAGTGAGCCGCCTTTTCATCATCAGATGCCTGTAGGCACAAGCCTATAGTGCCTAACACTTTGTGTATGTGGACATAACTTTAGCTAATGCAATTACAGTAACCTTAGAAACCTTTCCGCAGTTTGTTTTGTCTCTTTTCATACATAAGAATCACAAGCAAGACAAATGTTTTTTAGCCGTTGTCATAACACTTGGAATATGACGCCGTAGGGCTGCTCGATTTCCAGTGGTTTCTGAATTATTATCTACTTACTAACAATCCAGCTTTCCTCGCCCTGTGGACCTGTGAGTAATTTCCCTGCAGGGAAAGCACACGGCTTGCCTGCAGAAACATCTCACTAGACCATGCATGGTTTGTGTTTATCTCCTCATCTCTTCTCAAGCACTTTCTTTTGTCAGCTCATTCACACTGAGTAAGGGAATCGTTTCCCAGCAGAAAGCCAACAATGTTCTGAAGTAAAACAAACCAGGACCTTCGTGATTAAAAGGAACCTGATTTTATGGTTATTTTATACATATATGATTATACATAATCACTACCATATTGTAAATAATCTTGCAAAGTTGTATTAATGTGCAAAAGTTTGTTATTGTTAATAGTTTGCATGCATGTAGGAAGCAATGGATTTACAATTTTTTTTCAATAGAGCATCAAAAAAGAGGCAGGATAGGTTTAGATGACTAAGCATCTTAAAGCGGAACTGAAGATTTCAAAAAAACAAAGAGTTTCACTTACCTGTAGCTTCTGCCAACCCCTGCAGCCGTCCTGTGCTCACAATGTTTCCAAACGATCCTCCGTTCCTCGGGCATGGCTCACTTTTCTTCACGCCAACTTCTAAGTCGACATCCACTGCGTGGCCCCAGGCCAAATATAATTACAGGAGAAAATCAAGCCAGTGTCTGAGGCGCCACTATATTCGGCCTGAGGAAGTGGGCTGAGACCCACGAAATGCGTTGCCAAGTGCACATTAAACGTATGTTACAAATTATTTGAACGTGTCATCATTGAGGTAAGCCACCTCAAACTTTTTTAAATTTTTGTTGCTTTTAACATAGTTTTATCAAACCCTGGGCACCTCTTAGGGCTGGATTTACCAAAAGGCACTCTAGGCACGTGCTTACAGGCGTCTGATGATAGAAAGGCGGCTCATTCTGCTCCTTGAGTCCTTCCACCCTCATTCCCTATGCAACTTAATACTGAGGGTACTTCTGGCTACCTAATACTAAGACACCTGTAGTTGCCCTTGACGGGCAAGGGAAGTAAGGGAGAAATGACAGCTGGGCCAGACAACACACTTGTGGTGCGTTTCAGCAGGGGTATGTAGGCTCATGGAGGGAAAAGCCAGAAGAAATGAGTGACCACCACTCACAGAACTATAAAAGTACAAAACTTTATTGGTCAGAATTAGCATAACCCCAAAAACTGGTAACCCTCCCTCAAAAAACCTCCCCCCATTAAAAACTGCACAGGGTATCACTGCAGGAGCGCTCCTCACCACACACACCACAACCACACCACACTCATACACCACACATACAATCTAGATCGGCCGATCTATACAGATTGCAATTGTGTGGGAGAAGTGGGAATTCCTGGCTGTCCAAACTCCCCTTATATGCCACCAGGGCTCTTCTCATGATAGGTGACTCCAGATATGGAAAGGCACATTCATCTCTCTCACATCAAGGATGACACACTGCCCAAATACTTGTGACAATTTGTCTTCTGTTCTGCCGAGCTGCCTATTGCCAGCCAATCAATGTAGCTGTGATCACAACAATTCTGTTCCGCTTGGCGGTGGCAAACCCAGTCACTTCCAATTGAGAAAGTCCTCCAATGTCCGCTCAGCGGTGGTAAATGATGTTACCTTTCCTTCAGATGTAACAGAAGAGCGCTCACTGATCTCGCTGTGGCACACAGGTACCTGGTGTAAACGGCGGTGGATGATGCCAGACTCTCAAACCACGTGTGTGATGGGGAGGGTCTTGCTATCCCCATGCAGCTATCCACGCCCACATACGAATTACGCCCACATCGCGTGGGCTTTTTAAGTGTGATGATGCTGTGGATATGGGCGTTTCTCTCTCTCTTAAGCATTCCCTAAGCAACCAAGCCTTGTTTTGGCCAGCAACCAGGAACCATGCCTTACTTTGATTCCCACAGTCCTCCACACCTCAGAGACTTAATTCCTCATTATCTTTTCTTCCCAATCAGGACATTCATGTCATAATATAACTGCAGAAGGCAGGTGGACCTGCCTTCCCCATCATTTTTGGGTGAACTAACTTTTTGATGGACCTGTGGACCGGATAAATTTTTGTACTAGAATTCATGGAGGGAAAAGTCTAGGGTGCCAGGACATCTGTGCCTATAGGCTCATGTGGTGTAAATCCAGGCCTGACACCTTTTTCTCCCCCCTTGACTAACCCTAAGACCCTAACTGGTGTTGCCTAACATCGCCCCACTGGTGGTGCCTAACCCTAAGACCCCCCTGGTGGTGCCTAACCCTAACCGCCCCTGCACAAATCCACTTCCCAACGTCTAACCCTAACCGCTCCCCCTTGCACAAACCCCTTTCCTGAAGCCTAACCCTAAGGGCCCTTTTACACTTAATCCGCTGTGTTTTGCATGCGTTTGCGTTAGTACCAGTGGTGCTCAAATACCCCTTTTTAAAATTCGAGTTTGGTCGAATTCGAATAGTAAATTATTCGAGGTCAGTCAAATATTCGAGTCGAATAATTTTTACTATTCGATTCGACCTCGGACTTCGAGCTCACTATTCGAGTCGGTATTCGAGCTCATTATTCGAGCTGACTATTCGAATTGGCCTTAAATAGCTTCCAACACTTGTTTTGAGGGTGAATGATGCAAGAAACATCTTTTTTTCCAAGTAACAACAGCAAGTGATTATGTGGGGATGTTCCTTTAAAAAAAAAAGGTGGAAAGAGAAGTTGTGTCCAGAATTTTGTTCAGTACTGTATATACTTCTTCTTCTTCTTCTTCTTATTTATCTTCTATATCTTCTTCTTCTTCTTCTATATCTTCTTCTATATCTTCTTCTTCTATATCTTCTTCTATATCTTCTTCTTCTTCTTCTATATTGTCTTCTTCTTCTTCTTCTTCTTCTTCATCTTCTTCTTCTTCTTCATTTTCTTCATCTTCTTCATCATCATCTTCTTCTTCATCTTCTTCATCTTCTTCTTCTTCATCTTCTTCTTCTTCATCTTCTTCATCTTCTTCTTCATCCTCTTCATCTTCTTCTTCTTCATCTTCTTCTTCTTCTTCTTCATCTTCTTCTTCTTCTTCTTCATCTTCTTCTTCTTCTTCTTCATCTTCTTCATCTTCTTCATCTTCTTCTTCTTCATCTTCTCCATCTTCTTCTTCTTCATCTTCTTCATCTTCTTCTTCTTGATCTTCTTCATCTTCTTCTTCATCTTCTTCATCTTCTTCTTCTTCATCTTCTTCTTCTTCTTCTTCTTCATCATCTTCTTCATCTTCTTCATCTTCTTCTTCTTCTTCTTCATCTTCTTCTTCATCTTCTCCATCTTCTTCTTCTTCATCTTCTTCATCTTCTTCATCTTCTTCTTCTTGATCTTCTTGATCTTCTTCATCTTCTTCTTCTTCTTCTTCTTCTTCTTCTTCTTCTTCTTCATCTTCTTCTTCTTCTCCTTCTTCTCCTTCTTCTTCATCTTCTTCTTCTTCTCCTTCTTCTTCTTCTCCTTCTTTTTCTATATCGTCTTCTTCTTTTTCACTTATTTCTCTTTCCAAATTTTTTTTTTAAAGAAATGCAGCTATTTTTGAGCGTAACAAATAGCTGGTGGCGCACGCATGTTGGAAGCGCCATTGTATGTGCTCCCTGGCAGTGGAAACACACAGACAGCAGGAGGTAAATTCAGCAGCAGGAGGAGGAGGATGAGTGTGTGGCAGCAGGCAGTCAATGAGGCAGGCAGCGTGACATAATAGCCCCGGTACCTAGCGGTGATACCAGGGCTGTAAATAAACACAGCAGGCAGGAGGTCCCAGACAGCGGTCGTGCAGCCCACATCGTGTCCAATACACAACTGGGACAACACAGTTTTCAACCCGGGCACCTCTGAAAAATTAAACCTTTTTTTTTTGTTTTATGGTTTTTTGGTTTTGTTTGTAAAACAAATTACACAGATATATAGCTATTTTTTGACGTAATAGCTGGTGGCAGAGTGGCAGCAGAATTTAATTCTGTGTACCCTGGCAGTGGGACACACAGACAGACAGCAGCAGCAGGAGGAATGGAGGAGTAATGTGAGCAGCTATTGTTTGACGTAATAGCTGGTGGCAGAGTGGCAGCAGAATGTAATTCTGTGTACCCTGGCAGTGGGAAACACAAACAGACAGCAGCAGCAGCAGGAGGAATGGAGGAGTAGTGTGAGTGTGGCAGCAGGCAGGCAGCGTGACATAATAGCCCTGGTACCTAGCGGGTGATACCAGGGCTGTAAATAAACACAACAGGAGGTCCCAGGCAGCGGTCGTGCAGCCCACATGGTGTCCAATACACAACTGGGACAACACAGTTTTCAACCCGGGCACCTCTGAAAAATTAAACTTTTTTTTTTTTTATGGTTTTTTGGTTTTGTTTGTAAAACAAATTACACAGATATATAGCTATTTTTTGACGTAATAGCTGGTGGCAGAGTGGCAGCAGAATTTAATTCTGTGTACCCTGGCAGTGGGAAACACAGACCGACAGCAGCAGCAGCAGCAGGAGGAATGGAGGAGTAATGTGAGCAGCTATTGTTTGACGTAATAGCTGGTGGCAGAGTGGCAGCAGAATGTAATTCTGTGTACCCTGGCAGTGGGAAACACAGACAGACAGCAGCAGCAGCAGGAGGAATGGAGGAGTAGTGTGAGTGTGGCAGCAGGCAGGCAGCGTGACATAATAGCCCTGGTACCTAGCGGGTGATACCAGGGCTGTAAATAAACACAACAGGAGGTCCCAGACAGCGGTCGTGCAGCCCACATCGTGTCCAATACACAACTGGGACAACACAGTTTTCAACCCGGGCACCTCTGAAAAATTAAACCTTTTTTTTTTTTATGGTTTTTTTGTTTTGTTTGTAAAACAAATTACACAGATATATAGCTATTTTTTGACGTAATAGCTGGTGGCAGAGTGGCAGCAGAATTTAATTCTGTGTACCCTGGCAGTGGGAAACACAGACCGACAGCAGCAGCAGCAGGAGGAATGGAGGAGTAGTGTGAGTGTGGCAGCAGGCAGGCAGCGTGACATAATAGCCCTGGTACCTAGCGGGTGATACCAGGGCTGTAAATAAACACAACAGGAGGTCCCAGACAGCGGTCGTGCAGCCCACTTCGTGTCCAATACACAACTGGGACAACACAGTTTTCAACCCGGGCACCTCTGAAAAATTAAACCTTTTTTTTTTTTTAATGGTTTTTTGGTTTTGGTTTTACAACCAATTACACAGATATAGCTATTTTTTGACGTAATAGCTGGTGGCAGAGTGGCAGCAGAATGTAATTCTGTGTACCCTGGCAGTGGGAAACACAGGCAGACAGCAGCAGCAGCAGGAGGAATGGAGGAGTAGTGTGAGTGTGGCAGCAGGCAGGCAGCGTGACATAATAGCCCTGGTACCTAGCGGGTGATACCAGGGCTGTAAATAAACACAACAGGAGGTCCCAGACAGCGGTCGTGCAGCCCACATCGTGTCCAATACACAACTGGGACAACACAGTTTTCAACCCGGGCACCTCTGAAAAATTAAACCTTTTTTTTTTTTTTATGGTTTTGTAGTTTTGGTTTTACAACCAATTACACAGATATAGCTATTTTTTGACGTAATAGCTGGTGGCAGAGTGGCAGCAGAATGTAAATCTGTGTACCCTGGCAGTGGGAAACACAGACAGACAGCAGAAGGGCAGTACACAGCAGCCCACTGTAGTTGTAAAATGTGTGGCTGCAGGCGACGTAATAGTTAAAGTGAACCAGGCTGGCTTAGTGAGCAGGAGCCAGGAGGTGGTAAAGGGTGGTAAGGCACATTAACGATGGTTCTAAGTTCCGGCAGCCAGTTCATGTCCCCCTCTCGCCGACAACAGGGGACAGGAACTCGCCTTCCACCCACGCCTGGTTCATCTTGAGAAACGTCAGTCTGTCCACAGACTTGTGAGACAGACGTGAGCGTTTCTCGGTGACCACGCCACCAGCTGCACTGAAGCAGCGCTCGGACAGCACGCTGGAAGGGGGGCAGGACAGCACTTCCAGGGCGTACTGCGCCAGCTCGCTCCAGATCTCCAGGCGCTTGACCCAATACTCCATGGGATCAACAGGGGCATCGCTGTCAAGCCCGCTGTAGGACCCCTTGTAGTCAGCCACCATGCGGGTCAGGCGCTGGCTGTGACCGGTGGAGGATGCTGCTGCATGCACCTCCTCTCTAGTCACTGCTGCCGGAGCCTCTACAGTCCTGTAGAGCTCGTGGCTGAGAGACAGCAGGTCTGTGGGGCGCTTGCTGCTGGATGCAGGCACCTGCTGCTGCCACTGTGCTGGCTGCTGGACAGTGGGGGTGGAAGGCTGGGGGAAGGCTTCCTGCAAGCGCTCAACAAGGGCCTGCTGCAAGCTCCTTATTTGTTGCGCTGGGTCTCCTCCTGCAGGCGGCAGGAACTGGCTCAACTTCCCCTTGAGGCGTGGGTCCAACATCATGCTGATCCAGATGTCCTCCCTCTGCTTCATCTGGATCACCCTGGGGTCCTTGCGCAGGCACGCCAGCATGTGCGCTGCCATTGGGAGGAGGCGGGCCACGTGTGCTGGCACATCGATGGCAGTGCTGTCCTCCTCCTCTGCCTCGTCAGCCTCATCCTCTCTCCACCCCCGCACCAACTCAGCTGCGCTGTGCTGCTCCCCCTCATCAGCAGCAAGGTCAGGGACCTCCACCAAGTCCTCCTCCTCCTCCCCCTCAGAGGTGGACTGTGCATGTGCAGCTGCTTGCCGCTCCTGCTGGTCCAAGGCTGCCGCTCCCTGTTCCAGCAAAGCATCGAGGGCCCTGTTCAGCAGACAAACCAGGGGCACCCACTCGCAGACCATAGCATGGTCCCTGCTCACCATGTTAGTGGCCTGCAGAAAGGGAGCCAGCACTAAGCACACCTGCTGCATGTGCCTCCAGTCATCATCGGGGACGATGGACGGGATGTTGCTGGTCTTGTCCCTTCTCTGAGCGGTGGAAACAGTGGCCAGGGCAAGGTACTGGTTGACAGCGTGCTTCTGTTCAACCAGACGCTCCAACATCGCCAGGGTGGAGTTCCAGCGAGTCGGAACGTCAAGGATCAGCCGATGGCGTGGCAGCTCCAGCTCCTTTTGCACGTCTTCCAGGCTCGCACAGGCTGCAGCCGAGCGCCGGAAGTGACGCACAACGTTCCTTGCCGTTTCCAGCAGTTCTCCCATCCCCTGGTAGGTGCGCAAGAACTTCTGCACCACCAGGTTCAGCACGTGGGCAAGACAGGGGATGTGGGTCAGGTTTCCCCTGTCTATTGCGGCAACCAGATTGGCCCCATTGTCGGCCACCACCTCTCCGACTCTGAGGCCTCTGGGGGTCAGCCAAATCCTCTCCTGCTCCTGGAGTTTGGCCAACACATGGGTTGCCGTCAGCTTGGTCTTCCCAAGGCTGACCAAGTGCAGCAGCGCTTGGCAGTGGCGGGCCTTCACGCTGCTGCTGAGGCGGGGGGTTTGGCCAGGTGTGCCGGAGGATGGCAGAGGATCGCAGGAACCTGCTGCAGTTCCCCTGACCCTGCGGGGTGGCACCACCCACTGTGTTGCTGCTGCTGCTGTGCCCGCTGCTGCTCTCCCATCCTCACCCCCTTCCACCAAGCTGACCCAGTGGACAGTGAAGGACAGGTAGCGGCCTGTCCCGAAGCGGCTGCTCCAGGAGTCCATGGTGACGTGGACCCTTTCACCAACCGCGTGCTCCAGCCCTCGCTCCACATTGGCCATCACAAAGCGGTGCAGTGCAGGAATGGCCTTGCGGGCGAAGAAGTGTCTGCTGGGGAGCTGCCAGTCTGGGGCTGCGCAAGCAAGCAGCGCACGAATGTCGCTCCCCTCCTGCACGAGCGTGTACGGCAGGAGTTGGGAGCACATGGCCCGTGCCAGCAAGCCGTTCAGCTGCCGCACGCGACGGCTGCTGGGAGGCAGAGCCCTAACCACCCCCTGGAAGGACTCGCTCAAAAGGCTCTGGCGTGGCCTTTTGCTGGCACGGGAATCAGCAGACACAGCAGAGGAGGCCACTGAGGACTGGCTGCCAGAACAGGCCTCAGTGTCGGCGGCAGGAGTTGCAGAGGGGGGAGGAGCAGTGCGTTTCCGCACTCCTGCTGGTGCTGCTGGAGGAGCAGGAGGGCGGGTGGCTGCTGTTGCTGCTGCTGCTGAAGGCTGTGCAGTGATGGGTGTGGTGCCACTGCCAGCACCAGATGCCTTCAGCCTCTGGAACTCCTCATGCTGGTGGAAATGTTTCGCAGCAAGGTGGTTGATGAGCGAGCTGGTGCTGAACTTTAAGGGGTCTGCACCTCTGCTCAACTTCCGCTGACAGTGGTTGCAAGTGGCGTACTTGCTGTCCACAGTGGGCATGGTGAAAAAGCGCCAGATTGGTGACAAAAACAACCCCCTACGGCATGGAACCGCTGCTGCCTGTCTCCCTGTGGTGGTTGGGGGGGGGGGCTTGGGTGCGGCTGGTGGTGGTACTGGCAGATGCTGCTGCTGCTGCTGCTGAGCCTGAGACACCAGCAGGCTGGGGGACCTGCCTACTGCTGCCAATGCTTGCAATGATGCGCCTCCTTGCAAGGCCCACAAGCGCATCCTCCTCCTCCTCCTCAGAGCTGCTGATGACGACATCCCTTGGAGCTGGTGGCACCCAGTCTCTGTCTGTCACCGTGTCATCATCATCCTCCCCCTCCTGAAACATGTCCTGCTGGGATGATGACCCCCCAAACTCCTCTCCTGATGCATGGACGGGCTGCTTGACTGTCGCCACAGTCTTGCTGTCCAATCCCTCATCCCCCAAAGTGCCCATCAGCATCTCCTCCTCAAGATCGCCAACAACAGCAGACAATTTACTCATGATGCCTGGGGTCAAAAGACTGCTGAATGACAAGTCGGCGAGTGACGGTGAACTGGCCTCCTCCCCAGGCCCTGCTGGGCGGCTGCTGCGAACAGGGGTGGTGGTGGTGGTGAGGGTGGAGGCCTCGGATGCAGAGCTGATGGCGGGCTGCTCATCCTCCGTCATCAGTTGCACCACAGTGTCTGCATCCTTTTCCTCAATGGGACGTTTCCGACCCGGCTGGAGGAAAATCGGAGCAGGTGCTACACGCTGCTGCTGCTGTGTCTCTGCAGCGTGAGTTGCAGATGCTCCTGCTGGGCGGCGCCTAAGGCATCCACGGCCAGTGGCTATAGGAGGAATGTTAGCCACTGACGCTGCTGCTGCGGAACTGTGCATGGTGGCGCGGCCGCGCCCGCGGCTTGCCACAATGCTGCTCCCTCTCCTCCTGATTCCCTTGCTGCCCTTCCCCTTGCCCAAACCGCGCTGGCTGCCACTTCCAGACATAACTATTCAGAAGGAAATAGAGTGTGTGTACAGTACACAGACAGTGAGTGCACGCACACGCAGGAGCTAGTAGCCTATGAACAGTGACAGTGAGTGTCCTAGTACAGTTACAGTATATAACTATTCAGAAGGAAATAAGAGTGTGTGTACACTACAGTACACAGACAGTGCACTGCACGCACACGCAGGAGCTAGTAGCCTATGAACAGTGACAGTGAGTGTCCTAGTACAGTTACAGTATATAACTATTCAGAAGGAAATAGAGTGTGTGTACACTACAGTACACAGACAGTGAGTGCACGCACACGCAGGAGCTAGTAGCCTATGAACAGTGTCAGTGAGTGAGTGTCCTAGTACAGTTACAGTATATAACTATTCAGAAGGAAATAGAGTGTGTGTGTACAGTACACAGACAGTGAGTGCACTGCACGCACACGCAGGAGCTAGTAGCCTATGAACAGTGACAGTGAGTGTCCTAGTACAGTTACAGTATATAACTATTCAGAAGGAAATAGAGTGTGTGTACACTACAGTACACAGACAGTGAGTGCACGCACACGCAGGAGCTAGTAGCCTATGAACAGTGTCAGTGAGTGAGTGTCCTAGTACAGTTACAGTATATAACTATTCAGAAGGAAATAGAGTGTGTGTGTACAGTACACAGACAGTGAGTGCACTGCACGCACACGCAGGAGCTAGTAGCCTATGAACAGTGACAGTGAGTGTCCTAGTACAGTTACAGTATATAACTATTCAGAAGGAAATAGAGTGTGTGTACACTACAGTACACAGACAGTGAGTGCACGCACACGCAGGAGCTAGTAGCCTATGAACAGTGTCAGTGAGTGAGTGTCCTAGTACAGTTACAGTATATAACTATTCAGAAGGAAATAGAGTGTGTGTGTACAGTACACAGACAGTGAGTGCACTGCACGCACACGCAGGAGCTAGTAGCCTATGAACAGTGACTGAGTGAGTGTCCTAGTACAGTTACAGTATATAACTACAATACAAAATACAATCAATCAGTACTAAAGGACAGCAGAAATACTGGTATAGATGAGAAATAAACAGAGGACAGGAGAGAACAGCTGCCCACACAGGCAAGGCCCTGAGGCCTAAAGCTGTAAGCCTGCAGCAGCTGTCTGAGTCTCTCTCTATGTAACACAAAAGCTACTAACTAAAATACAATGTCTATCTAACTAACAACAATATAGGTGTATATAGGAGGTGTATGTGAGCAAAAACGCTAGGTAAATGACCACAATAAAGCTCTTGCTAAGCCAACGCACAAAGGAGCAGATCTCTCTCTGTGCAAAGTCAGGCAAGGACGGAGAAACACAACATGGCGGCTGCTATTTATAGGGTAGGGGCTGGCCAGGGTCCCCCTCAGTGATTGGCTGCCGTCAGAGGGCCTGGGAGCCCTCTGATTGGCTCTAAGGACATCAATCTGGGCTATGACGCTATTCGAGCTCGGTATTCGAGCTCGAATAGCGCTGTTAGCTCGAATAGCGCGAATAGTGAATGGGCTATTCGAGTTCACTCGAATAGCCCATTCGAATAGCTCCAGCTATTCGGAGCTCGAATACCTTGCTCGAATAGCTGAAAAAGAGCTCGAATATTCGAGCTACTCGAATATTCGAGCTCTGCTGAGCACCACTGGTTAGTACACGTTACTATGCGTTTATTCCCCAAATGTAATAGAAAACCTATTTGTTACAATCTCCACACGCTGGCATCCGCAAAAAAAAAATACAGTACTCTTTCTTGCGCATGCCAGCATGTTGGGATTGTAAGAAATAGGTTTTCTATTTCATTTGGAAAAAAACGCGGACTAACGCGTACTAACGCAAGTGCATGCCAAACTCAGTGGATTAAGTGTAAGGGCCCATTCACACTTAAAAGTGCAAAACACCAGCTTCCAGGAATGATTTTTTCCGCGGAAAAATCACTGGACCCTGCAGCGATTTTTCCGCGATCGCGTTTAGCACTTCTATAGCACTGAAACGCGATTGCCGGTGAAATTGCCTGAAAATGGTGCAGGCTACACGTTTGCATTTGGCGATTTTGTGTTAATCGCCGGTGATTAACGCAAATCGCCCAAGTAAGAACGGGCCCATAGGGTATTATAGCAATAGCGCTTGAGCGTTTTGACGAAATTGCCGGCAAAATGCTCTAGTGTGAATGGTCCCTAAAATGAGCCTAACAGTCCCTCCCCTGCACAAACCCCCTTCTCACCACCGAACCCCAACCACCACCCCGCGCACAAAAAAACTGGAAAAAAAAACACAGCAAAAAAACAATAATTACTGGCCGCAGCATTGTTGGTGCCAGCTTGCTGATATTTTCAATTAAAGTCTATGGCGGCGCCCGATTGGTCCTGAAGCCGCATGCGCCCAATTTGCCTGATACCATTTTGACTGTGTAATAAAATATAGTTTACTAGCCGTCCTACTAGTAGGACCGCCCCTGGGGGCAGGGCGCTACCTCTTCTTCTTGCTTGGACTGGTCCCTTCTTCTTGCTTGGACCAGCCCTGAGGGCAGGGCGCTACTTCTTCTTCTTCTTGCTTGGACCGGCCCCTTCTTCTTCCTTGGACCGGCCCTGGGGGCAGGGCGCTACTTCTTCTTCTTGCTCGGTCCGGCCCCTTCTTCTTGCTTGGACCGGCCCTGAGGGCAGGGCGCTACTTCTTCTTCTTGCTTGAAGGTTGAGGCACTTACTCTATTATATATATAGATATTTTTTTACATGGCCTCCCCACATACGTCTATTTATTTGCTCTTTTCTTTACTACGTTTACATCTTTGCCTTGAGATTTAAATGCAGGTCGTCTGTTACACAGCCTGTAAGCAAAATAACGTTTGTTAGAAATGTGTGTACTGCTTGCTAGATATGGTACATTGCACTTTATGGACAAACATTATTTCAAATGCGATTGGATTTTTGATATAGACGTGTATTACCCATATTAGACACTTATAACACCAGCTGTGCAAAGTTGCCTTTGCTAATCAGTAAAATAACTTACTCGTGTATTCGCTTGTTAGTTAAATGTAGTCATTGTTTGTTCGCTGTGCAGGTACCTGAGCGATGAGAAAATGTTTCTCCCCCAGTCGTTTTAATGGCTTCAGACAAATACTCAACAGAGCGCAGTGACCTTTATGTGTCTCCTTCAATGACATTAGTTAGGCAGTTTACAATAAACACACCTTGTCTGTATGTAGCTGAAGAACTATTGCCTGGTCTAATGAATGTAATTCATCGTGATGGTTCAGCCTGGTACAAAACATAATATAATGACAGGTAAACAACAAGCCAGTCACAGGCACAATGCAAATTATCTTAAGTGCACAGAAAACATTGTGAAAGCCGTCTACGTAAGACAGATGATCAGCCAATTGCTTAATGCACACTTGCAGTTTGGGACAAAACCATGTGCTGTGAAGGGGTGGGGGGGTAAAGTGAGAACTGACCATACTTGTTTCAACCTCTGGGAATAAGTAAAGGTTTAAGTACCTGCAGCAAAAAAAGTAGTCCCAAATGCAGGGGCGTAACTATAAATCACTGGGCCCCCCTGTGAAACCTTGGATGGCACCCCCCAATAACTGAACCAATATTATTTAATGGGCTAGTGCACACTTGAATGTGCTTTCCCCATGCAGATAAAAACAGACAGCAGTGAAGCATGCATGTTCTCTACCAATTACATTAGCGTCTGTATGTATGTGGTAAAACGTGCATGTTTTCACACATACAGACACAAATGGTGTACAGAAAACCGACAGACGAGTGTGCTCCCAGCCTCAGCTTATTACACTCACTCTGTCCATCTCAGATGGAGCAGAACTATCTCTGCAGACTTCTCCAGCATCACTACAGTACACAGCCAGTGGCGGCGCCACGCTGGGGCTTACCCAGGCTTCAGCCCCAGCTGTCAACTTATCAGCCTCCCCTAAAGCCCCCCCACGGGCTGCAACCGCCGCAAGTTCGTACTTGCGGTTCAGAGGAAAAATAAGGAGGAGGACTGTCTGGAGGAGGGCTGGCCTGGCTGTCAGTGTCAAATCAAAGTCACTCACCTCACACCGCCTTAGCCCGGGTAACATACAGAGACGCAGCCACGCAGGCACAGAGCGACCCGCAAGGGAATGTTCCTGGCGTATAAATTTGTGTCACATGATGACGTCTGTCACGTGATACGCACGCAGTGTGCAGCGCGCTCCCTTCGCCTGACCCGCCCGCCCAGCTTCAGAGAGGCCTGCCGCTCCGACGGCCGTTGACAGCAGGCCAGCAGCAAAGTGGGGACTCTGCAGCCAGACACACCACCAGACCAGTTGCGTCACTCTGCTCACTACCAGCCAGCACTCACACGGAAAGCACGCACAAACGTCCAAGGACTGGACAGCCATTGACAGAAAGCTCAGCAGCAGCAGGAGGAAGACTCAAGGTGGGTGGGCAGCCTGAGCCAAGCCAACTGCCAACTTGAATTGTTTTTTTTTTTACATGCAATGCTGGCACCAGCCAGGCCTGAGTTGCCCTGGGACCCCCAGCACACCAACACCAGCCAGGCCTGAGGTCTTCAGCCCAGCCCCCCACCACCACCAGCCAGGCCTGTGCTGCCTTGGGGCCCCCAGCCCACCACCACAAGCAAGGCCTGAGCCTGAGGCCTTCAGCCGAGGCCTCCACCACCAGTCAGGCCTGAGCTGCCCTGGGGCCCCTAGCCCACCACCACCAGCCAGGTCTGAGGCCTTCCGCCCAGCCCACCACCAGCCAGGCCTGAGCTACCCTGGGGCCCCCAGCCCACCACCACCAGCCAGGCCTGAGGCATCCAGCCCACCACCAGCCAGGCCTTAGCTGCCCTGGGGCCCCCAGCCCACCACCACCAGCCAGGTCTGAGCTGCCCTGGGGCCCCCAGCCCACCACCACCAGCCAGGCCTGAGCCAGAGGCCTTCTGCCCAGCCCACCACCAGCCAGGCCTGAGCTGCCCTGAGGCCCCCAGCCCACCACCACCAGCCAGGCCTGAGCCTGAGGCATTCCGCCCAGCCCACCACCAGCCAGGCCTGAGCAGCCCTGAAGCAGCCAGCCCACCACCAGCCAGCCAGCCAAGCGTGAGCCTGAGGCCTTCCGCCCAGCGCACAAACAGCCAGGCCTGAGCTGCCCTGGGGCCCCCAGCCCACCACCACCACCAGCCAGGCCTGAGGCCTCCAGCCCACCACAAGCCAGGCCTTAGCTGCCCCGGGGCCCCCAGTCCACCACCACCAGCCTGATTACATATACTGGGGACAGCTATATGCCTGGCTACATATACTGGGGACATCTATACACCTGGCTACTTATAATGGGGACACTGGCTGTCTGTCATTATGTGCATTTACTGGTGAAAGGCTGTCTGTCTGTCATTATGTGCATTAACTAGTGAAACGCTGTCTCTCATTACATGCATTTACTAGTGAAACGCTGTCAGCAACAACATGGGAGCTGAATGCTATGTCTGGCGGTGTCTGGAATGCGAGGTAACCCTTTATGTGAACATCAACCAATGGATGCAGATATGCAAATTCCCACACATTTCCCAATGATCTATCTGGGAAAACTTAAGTTAGCTACTGATTGAGATGAAGTTCAAAATAACTAACAATTAACGTATCTGTATGTTTTTGGGTTGTGAGAGGAAAGTAGAGTGCCCAGATGATACCCACAAAGACATGGGGAGAACATCGAAATTCTGTGCAGAGTCCTGCAGAATACACTGATTGGGATTCCAACTGGGAATCCTGCACTGCAAGGCAAGTGTGTGATCCACTGTACCACCATGCCACATATAATCATAGTGGCTAGGAGAGTGCGATTGCTCTGAGCTGTGCAATATCACCTGGCAGACTCCACACCACAGACTCTACTCCTAATATGAACTGAAGTCAAGGCCTTGTACTGTGGAGCATTTTAACAATGAAGACTAGTGATGGTCATGTCTAGGAGAATGCATGTGATTTGTTTGACCGGCTGATAGATTTGCAGTGCTCTGATTTGCTATGATCACATTCTGCTTTAGCACATGATCATGACTAGCAAATGAAAGACTTCGGGCCGGTTCACACTCAGCGATTTGCTTGCGATCGCGTTTGGCTCCGCAATCGCGATTTATGGGCAAAATCTCCTGATTTAGAATGATTTGCGCTTGTGATTCCCATTCAATAAAATGAGAATCACTGCACAATTGCCCCCGAAACGCGGCCTCAAGTGCGTTTGCGATTGATCGAAATCGCAAATGCTGCTGTGTGAATGTATCCATAGGAATACATTAGTAGCAGTGCTTTGCTGATCGCCGGCGATCAGCAAAGCACTGAAAAATCACCCAGTGTAAACTAGCCCTTACATACAGTATCTGTCACCTGACCAAACTGAGCACATGAGTCCTCCTAGACCAGTGATGGCTAACCTTGGCACTCCAGCTGTGACAAAAGTACAAATCCCATCATTCCTCTTCCTCCCCAAGTTATGCTTAGAGCTGTATGTAGAGCAGGGGTCTCAAACTCAATTTACCTGGGGGCCGCAGGAGGCAAAGTCAGGATGAGGCTGGGCCGCATAAGGAATTTCACAATCGCGGTGCATCGCCGCCTCTGCCCGCCCCTCTCACTCTTCCTTCACAGAGAGGGGTGGGGAGAGGCAGCGATCCGTGCGGCGATTGATGTCTGGAGGGGCAGAGCTGAAGCTGAAAGCTGTGCCCCTTCTAGGAAATGCCGGCGGATTGCCCCCCGGGCGATTTGGGGGCTCTGCAGCCCTCGTTAGCGGCGGGGATGCGGCGGATTACTTGGGAGCACTGAAGCGAACTATAAGGAAGCCTTTGCTGGCGAGGGCCACAAAATATTGTATCGAGGGCCACAAATGGCCCGCGGGCCGCAAGTTTGAGACCCCTGATGTAGAGTATTGCAATGTCTCAGGGCAGTGTTCCCCAACCCTGTCCTCAGGGCCCACCAACGGTGCATATTTTGTGGAAATCCACAGAGGTAGTTAATCAGCTCTGCTGAGACACTAATGACCTCACCTGTGAATGTTTGTGGTTTTCTGCAAAACATACACTGTTGGTGGGCCTTGAGGACAGGGTTGAGGAACTCTGCCTCAGGGGACTTGTAGTTCCACCACAGTTGGAGTGCCAAGGTTAGCCATCACTGTCCTAGACCATCACTAGTGAAGAATGCTTTCTTGTTAGCTGCCAAAACGACATAAACTGTTTACTTTATGGCTTTTGTGTCTCTTATGATGACCACACTCTCATCAACCTCTTTGTGATTTGACCAATCAATATTATAAATCACTTGCCTGGATCGCTCAGAAGTTGCAGACAGTATACCAAACAAATGTCTTAGACTGAAGGAGGACTTTGTCCAGAAATACAATAGAAATCTATCACAACATTCTGGACTGCCTGACGTTTTACTGCTCAATAGATTCTACAGTCATCAATCTCACCGGTGATGTGATTGAGACTTTCCAATATGCCAGTAACTCAGTTCGATTTGTTTATTTTGCCTGCAACCTATTGGACATTATTGATAAATTACAAAGATATCTACGCATGCTTTCAGGTGGGCTGAATATATTTATAGCTTATCAAATCTAAAGTTTTGTACTGAAATTAAAGAGACACTGAAGCGAAAAAAAATATATGATATAATGAATTGGTTGTGTACTATGAATAATTACTAGAAGATTAGCAGCAAAGAAAATATTCTCATATTTTTATTTTCAGGTATATAGTGTTTTTTCAAACATTGCATCATTCTCTAATATGTGCAGATTACACAACACTCAGCATTCAAAATGATTCTTTCAGAGCAGTCTGTGAACTAATGACCTCTCCTCTGGCAGAGGAAAAGTAAAAAATTAACTAACAGTTCAGATAATAAAAGTGAGAAAACAGCCCTCTCCACGACTTTGAAAGTCGTAGAGCTTAATTTCTTTTTTGTATAGAGATAACAACTGAAGTTTCTTAAATCTCCCTGTACTGGAAACAATTAGACTGATGTATCTGATCTTAATGTTTTATTTCTTAGCTGTACTACACATACAAATCATAATATCATAATTTTTTTTTTCGCTTCAGTGTCTCTTTAAATCTTTATTGTACGATTAGCTCTATAATTGTCCTGGGATTAGTGGTGAGCAAGAATTTCGCACAGTTGAAATCTTGCATCTTAATTTGCAAATGCAATGCAAAATTCAGAGAAGATATATATATATATATATATAATTGTTTTATAAAGTGCCAACATATTCCGTGTCGCTGTACAAAGTAAGAAGCAAACATGGGGTACATAATGCAGACAATGGTGTACACTAATATACAAGATACATAATTAGTGACAAAATACAAAAAATGATACAGCATACAGAATACAAAATACAGAAGTGGTAATGACAGTGATAAAAGTAACATGATGAATAAAATGTATAATGATTTCCAAGACACAAAAGGGGGAGAGAGCCCTGCCCTTGCGAGCTTAAAATCTAAAGGGAATGGGGGGGGGGGGGGAAACAGGAGGAGGGGTAGTATACGATAAAATATATAAAGGCAGTGTGTTTAAGGATACCTAGTAGGAGTGCAATTTGGTCTTAGGACAAAGGGAAGTGGCCTAAGGTAGCGCATATGCTTGTCGGAACAAATGAGTTTTTAGAGAGAGTTTAAAAGTAACAAAGGTTGTCGAGTGACGGATGTGTTGTAGGAGGGGATTCCAGAGAAGGGATGAAGCGCGCGCAAAATATTGTAAACGTGAATGTGAGGAGGTGATTCTAGAGGAGAACAACAGAAGATCGTGTGCAGATCTGAGATTGCGATAGGGTTTGTATCTGGAAATTAGTGAGGATATGTTCCGGGGAGAGAGATTGTGGAGAGCTTTGTAGGTTAGGGTTAAGAGTTTGAACTGGATCCTCTGGTTAATTGGCAGCCAGTGAAGAGTTTGACAAAGAGGTTCAGCAGAGGAAGATCGAGAAGAAAGATGAATGAAACGAGCAGCTGAGTTCAGTACCGACTGGAGCGGGGCCAGTCTGTTAGAAGGTAGTAGTGTTGGGCGAACATCTAGATGTTCGGGTTCGGGCCGAACAGGCCGAACATGGCCGTGATGTTCGGGTGTTCGACCCGAACTCCGAACATAATGGAAGTCAATGGGGACCCGAACTTTTGTGCTTTGTAAAGCCTCCTTACATGCTACATACCCCAAATTTACAGGGTATGTGCACCTTGGGAGTGGGTACAAGAGGAAAAATTTTTTAGCAAAAAGAGCTTATAGTTTTTGAGAAAATCGATTTTAAAGTTTCAAAGGGAAAACTGTCTTTTAAATGCGGGAAATGTCTGTTTTCTTTGCACAGGTAACATGCTTTTTGTCGGCATGCAGTCATAAATGTAATACATATAAGAGGTTCCAGGAAAAGGGACCGGTAACGCTAACCCAGCAGCAGCACACGTGATGGAACAGGAGGAGGGTGGCGCAGGAGGAGAAGGCCACGCTTTGTGAGACACAACAACCCAGGCCTTGCATGAGGACAAGAAGCGTGCGGATAGCATGCTTTGTACCGCCATGCAGTCATAAATGTAATAAAGATAAGTGGTCCAATAAACAGGGACCACGCGGCAACGCTAACCCAGCAGCAGCAGACGTGATGGAACAGGAGGAGGCGCAGGAGGAGAAGGCCACGCTTTGTGAGACACAACAACCCAGGCCTTGCATGAGGACAAGAAGCGTGCGGATAGCATGCTTTGTACCGCCATGCAGTCATAAATGTAATAAAGATAAGTGGTTCAATAAACAGGGACCACGCGGCAACGCTAACCCAGCAGCAGCAGACGTGATGGAACAGGAGGAGGCGCAGGAGGAGAAGGCCACGCTTTGTGAGACACAACAACCCAGGCCTTGCCTGAGGACAAGAAGCGTGCGGATAGCATGCTTTGTACCGCCATGCAGTCATAAATGTAATAAAGATAAGAGGTTCCATAAACAGGGACCGGCAACGCTAACCCAGCAGCAGCAGCAGCACACGTGATGGAACAGGAGCAGGCGCAGGAGGAGAAGGCCATGCTTTTTGAGACACAACAACCCAGGCCTTGCATGAGGACAAAAAGCGTGCGGATATAGCAGCAATGCTTTTTGCCGCCATGCAGTCATAAATGTAATACAGATGAGAGGTTCAATAAACAGGGACCGGAAACGCTACACCATCCCAGATGTTCATTGGTCATGTTACTTGGTTGGGGTCCTGGAGTGTTGCGTAGTCATTTCCAATCTGGGATTGATTCATTTTAATTTGAGTCAGACGGTCTGCATTTTCTGTGGAGAGGCGGATACGCCGATCTGTGACGATGCCTCCGGCAGCACTGAAACAGCGTTCCGACATAACGCTGGCTGCCGGGCAAGCCAGCACCTCTATTGCGTACATTGCCAGTTCGTGCCAGGTGTCTAGCTTCGATACCCAATAGTTGAAGGGTGCAGATGGATTGTTCGACACAGCTACGTCATCTGACATGTAGTCCTTGACCATCTTCTCCAGGCGATCGGTGTTGGAGGTGGATCTGCACGCTTGCTGTTCAGTGGGCTGCTGCTGCATGGGTGTCAGAAAATTTTCCCACTCCAAGGACACTGCCGATACCATTCCCTTTTGGGCACTAGCTGCGGCTTGCGTTGTTTGCTGCCCTCCTGGTCGTCCTGGGTTTGCGGAAGTCAGTCTGTCGGCGTACAACTGGCTAGAGGAGGGGGAGGATGTCAATCTCCTCTCTAAAGTCTCCACAAGGGCCTGCTGGTATTCTTCCATTTTGACCTGTCTGACTCTTTCTTCAAGCAGTTTTGGAACATTGTGTTTGTACCGTGGATCCAGAAGGGTATAAACCCAGTAATTGGTGTTTATCAGAATGCGCACAATGCGTGGGTCGCGTTCAATGCAGTCTAGCATGAATTGAGCCATGTGTGCCAGAGTCCTACCAGAATCCTCATCATCCTCTTGTGAGCGTTGTGATAGTTGTTGTGATGCATCATAGTCGTCACCTTCCTCCTGGTCTGCTTCTGCTGACCATTCGCGCTGAATTGTGGAAGTCCAACGTGCACCGCTCTGGCCCTCGTCAGTGGTGGCATGAAATTCCTGCTCCAACTCCAGCTGTTCCTCCTCCTCTTCTTCGTCATAGCTGCTGGGGCCAGCGTTCCCTGAGGCGGATGGCCTGATGTTGGTACCATCACGCTGATCGTTTTCTCCTTCAGATTCCCCCAGTTGCATCATGACAGCTGTTTCCTTGATTTTCAACATTGACCTCTTCAGTAAACACAGCAGTGGTATGGTAATGCTGACTGAAGAGTTGTCACTGCTCACAAGCAACGTGGATTGCTCAAAATTTTGGAGGACTTGGCAGAGGTCCAACATGTTGGCCCAATCGGATCCACAGAAGCTTGGCAGCTGTCCGGATGCGCCTCGGTACTGCGCCGTCATGTACTGGACCACTGCACTCTTCTGCTCACAAAAGCGTGCTAGCATGTGCAGCGTAGAATTCCAGCGCGTAGGGACATCACACAGCAAGCGATGGTGGGGGAGATTGAAGCGCTCCTGCATCTTGGCGAGTGCCCCCGAAGCAGTACTGGAATTTCTACAATGTTTGGCCACTCGACGCACCTTCAACAGAAGATCGGCCACGCCTGGGTATGTCCTCAGGAACCGCTGAACTACTAGGTTCATCACGTGCGCCAGGCAAGGGATGTGTGTCAGCTTAGCCAACCTTAAAGCGCGAATGAGATTACTCCCATTATCACACACAACCATGCCCGGTTTCAGGTCCAGCGGTGCCAGCCACAAATCCGTCTGTTCCTTTATTCCCTTCCAAATTTCCTCCCCTGTGTGCTGCTTATCCCCAAGGCAGATCAGCTTCAGCAACGCTTGCTGACGCATGCCAACAGCTGTGCTGCACTGCTTCCACGATCCTACTGCTGCTGGGTTAGCGTTTCCGGATGAGGTACAGCTTTGAGATGCGTTGGAGGAGAAGGAGTCAGAGAGGTAGGTGCTGCTGTTGTTATCCAGTGGGAGGGACGGCGGTGCAGCTGTTTGCGGCGTGGGCAACACCCGCGCCGTAGCAGGTGAGGAATCGCTGCCAGGCTCCACAAGGTTCACCCAGTGCGCGGTAAGGGAGATGTATCGACCCTGTCCGTACGCACTCGTCCAAGTGTCAGTGGTGAGGTGAACCTTGCAGGCAACGGCATTCTTCAAGCTTCGGGTTATTTTGCTGACCACGTGCTCATGCAACTCAGGCACTGCAGAGCGCACAAAGTGGTAGCGGCTGGGAACCACGTAACGTGGGATGGCCACTGACATCATGCCCTTGAAGCTGTTTGTCTCCACCACTCGATATGGCAGCATTTCGCAGGCCAGAAGCTTGGCTATGCTGGCTGTTACTGCTACGGCCCGGGGGTCATTTGCTGGCAATTTCCTCTTGCGCTCAAACATCTCCGACACAGACAACTGAACCGTAGCGCTGCACACGGAAGGGCTGTTGGTTGTTGTGTTTGATGAACACTGGGAGACCTCAAGAGCACTACTCCGGAAAGTGACAGTGTCAGCGTCGTCTGATGTTTGTGAATGTTGTGAACCACGCAATGGCTGGGCTACTGCTGCTGCTGAGGCGGGTCTGGTGGTGAGTCTGGTGAACCCAAGGGAGGCAGTGTTGCTGGTACCCTGTCCTGCCGCGTTTGCCCACAGAGTGGGATGTTTGGATAGCATGTGGCGGCTCATGCTGGTGGTGGAGAGGTTGTTAATACTTTTCCCCCTGCTCAGGCGGGTCTTACACACCTTGCAAATCGCCATGGTAACATCCTCAGTGCAGTCTTCAAAGAAAGCCCAGACTTTGGAGCACCTGCCTCCTTGCTGGCGATTTCTGTTTGCTCCTCTTTTGCCTCTCACTTGAACTTCCACGCTTGTGGTGCCTGAAATTGCGCGCCGCCTACCTTGTGGCACAAGGCGAACTCGTGCAGCAGTGGGTTCTTCAACAGACTCATCTGTGCTGCTGCTACGACGGCGATGTTCTCGTTCAGAAACAAAATCTGGGTCTATGTCCACATTGTCCATACCTTCCTCTTCCATCTCCTCAAACTCGTCATATGTCATTGTGGGGGGCCGCCGCCGTGGAGTAGAGCTCCCCAGAACAACCTCTGCGCAGCTCACTCCAACGTCGTCTTCCAGATCTTGTCGGCCGACCTCCTGCAATTGCAACCCCTCCTGCCCAACTTGCTCTGGGATTTGGGTTTCCGAGTCCTCCTCGGACTCGCCTTGTATTTCAGTGCGCGGTGCATTTCCCACAGTTAATGGTTGTGAATCCGGGCACAACATTTCTGGCTGTTCCTCCATTGACCTTTAAAAGGTGGAAGTTTGTTGGGCTGGGAATAGCTCCTGCAAATACCCCATTGTGTCCTGAGGCAATTCATCGGACTGGTTATCTGGCAGTTGTGTGCGTGGTGTCGCTGCCGGTTGTGTCAGCTTTGTGCCCACTGGCTCCTTGTAACTGGCTGAGGACTCGGACCTCGTGCGTGATGTGCTGGTGCTGCTTAACCCACTGCTGGACGCTTGAGAGGTCATCCAAGTAATTATCTGGTCCTGTTTTTTTGGATCTGTGAGGGTTGTTGTCCTGGACAACATGGGCGGTATTGAGTGGGTTTTCTTGGGTGCTCCCCTGTGGCCTGTACGTGAACCGTCAGGGGAAACACCTCTTCCCTTGCCCCTTCCTCTTTCACCGGATTTCTTCCTCATTTCACTTATCCTTACAGTACACGCTGACTGGCAGCAGTACAGTGGCAGTGCAGAAATGCTATACAGTACCACTATTCCCAGCAGCGACACAGAGCACAATGCTATACAGTGGCGGGTGAGCGGTGTACCACTATTCCCAGCAGCGACACAGAGCACAATGCTATACAGTGGCAGGTGAGCGGTGTACTACTGTTCCCAGGCCCAGCAGACACAGAGTGGAAGTAAACACAATGCTATATAGTCTGGCTGAGCGGTGTACACAGAGTGGCAGTACACACAATGCTATATAGTCTGGCTGAGCGGTGTACACAGAGTGGCATACACACAATGCTATATAGTCTGGCTGAGCCGTGTACACAGAGTGTCAGTAAACAATGCTATATATAGCGTGGCTGAGCGAGGTACACAGTGGCAGTACACACAATGCTATATAGTCTGGCTGAGCGGTGTACACATAGTGTCAGTAAACAATGGTATATAGTCTGGCTGAGCGGTGTACACAGAGTGTCAGTAAACAATGGTATATAGTCTGGCTGAGCGGTGTACACAGAGTGGCAGTACACACAATGCTATATAGTCTGGCTGAGCGGTGTACACAGAGTGGCAGTACACACAATGCTATATAGTCTGGCTGAGCGGTGTACACAGAGTGGCAGTACACACAATGCTATATAGTCTGGCTGAGCGGTGTACACAGAGTGGCAGTACACACAATGATATATAGTCTGGCTGAGCCGTGTACACAGAGTGGCAGTACACACAATGCTATATAGTCTGGCTGACCCGTGTACACAGAGTGTCAGTAAACAATGGTATATAGTCTGGCTGAGCGGTGTACACAGAGTGTCAGTAAACAATGGTATATAGTCTGGCTGAGCGGTGTACACAGAGTGGCAGTAAACACAATGCTATATATAGCGTGGCTGAGCGAGGTGCACAGTGGCAGTACACACAATGCTATATAGTCAGGCTAAGCCGTGTACACAGAGTGTCAGAAAACACAATGCTATATATAGCGTGGCTGAGCGAGGTGCACAGTGGCAGTACACACAATGCTATATAGTCAGGCTGAGCCGTGTACGCAGAGTGTCAGTAAACAATGGTATATAGTCTGGCTGAGCGGTGTACACAGAGTGGCAGTAAACAATGGTATATAGTCTGGCTGAGCGGTGTACACAGAGTGGCAGTAAACACAATGCTATATATAGCGTGGCTGAGCGAGGTGCACAGTGGCAGTACACACAATGCTATATAGTCAGGCTGAGCCATGTACACAGAGTGTCAGTAAACAATAGTATATAGTCTGGCTGAGCGGTGTACACAGAGTGGCAGTAAACAATGGTATATAGTCTGGCTGAGCGGTGTACACAGAGTGGCAGTAAACACAATGCTATATATAGCGTGGCTGAGCGAGGTGCACAGTGGCAGTACACACAATGCTATATAGTCAGGCTAAGCCGTGTACACAGAGTGTCAGAAAACACAATGCTATATATAGCGTGGCTGAGCGAGGTGCACAGTGGCAGTACACACAATGCTATATAGTCAGGCTGAGCCGTGTACACAGAGTGTCAGTAAACAATGGTATATAGTCTGGCTGAGCGGTGTACACAGATTGTCAGTAAACAATGGTATATAGTCTGGCTGAGCGGTGTACACAGAGTGGCAGTAAACACAATGCTATATATAGCGTGGCTGAGCGAGGTGCACAGTGGCAGTACACACAATGCTATATAGTCAGGCTAAGCCGTGTACACAGAGTGTCAGAAAACACAATGCTATATATAGCGTGGCTGAGCGAGGTGCACAGTGGCAGTACACACAATGCTATATAGTCAGGCTAAGCCGTGTACACAGAGTGTCAGAAAACACAATGCTATATATAGCGTGGCTGAGCGAGGTGCACAGTGGCAGTACACACAATGCTATATAGCCAGGCTAAGCCGTGTACACTGAGTGTCAGAAAACACAATGCTATATATAGCGTGGCTGAGCGAGGTACACAGTGGCAGTAAACAATGCTATATATATAGTGTGGCTGAGCGAGCGGTGTACTACTGTTCCCAGCAGCGACACACAATGACTGGGGGGGACCCTGGCTAGCGTGGCTGGAGAGCGAACTACCCTGCCTGCCTACCCAAAGCTAAACCCACAGAGAAATGGCGGAGATATGACGTGGTTCGGGTATTTATTTACCCGAACCACGTGACCGTTCGGCCAATCAGAGCGCGTTCGGGCCCGAACCACGTGTCCCGTTCGGCCAATCACAGCGCTAGCCGAACGTTCGGGGAACGTTCGGCCATGCGCTCTTAGTTCGGCCATGTGGCCGAACGGTTTGGCCGAGCACCGTCAGGTGTTCGGCCGAACTCGAACATCACCCGAACAGGGTGATGTTCTGCAGAACCCGAACAGTGGCGAACACTGTTCGCCCAACACTAGAAGGTAGTCCACAAAGTAGTATGTTTAGTAGTCCAGACAAGAAATTATAAGAGCATGTATTAACATTTTGGTTGTGTCTTGAGTGAGAAAGGGACGGATGCGAGATATATTTTTGAGATGGAGATGGCAGGAGCTGGTTATGGAGTTAAGATAAGGAATAAAAGAGAGAGAAGAGTTGAATATTACCCCCAAGCACCGAGCTTTGGGAACTGAAGTTATGGGAGTGTTATTAACATTTATTGTTACTTCAGGCAGGGAGGTGGACAGAGACGGTGTAAAAATTATTAGTTCTGTTTTACTCATATTAAGTTTTAGGAAGCGAGAGGACATGAAGGAGGATATAGCAGACAAGCAGTCAGGAACACGTTTGAGGAGGGAGTTGTGGTCTGGGTCCGAGAGGTACAGTTGTGTATTGTCTGCATACAGGTGGTATTGAAAGCCGAATGAGTTGATTAAGTCACCAAGACCGTGCATGTAGATGGAAAAGAGGAGGGGACCAAGGACAGAGCCTTGAGGAACCCCGACAGAGAAAGCATGAGGAGAAGAGATCTCCTCATGCTTTAGATATAGAGATATACATTTGCTATTATTATTGATTTATAAGGCGCCAACATATTCCCTGGTGCTGTATAAAGAGCTATCATTTTTAATTGGGAGTGAGGCTGATATGCTGTACAAAGCATGCTATTGAAAAAAATATATATATTGACACGGGGGCAAATGATGCACTGCCAACATCCAATGTCATGCTAGGAGTTGCAGAATTAACCCTAAGGGCTCAGCCACACTATAAGCACTTTTCTGAGCGCTTTGTAATTGATTAGGGCTTTCTGAGCACTTTTTAAAAAATCGCTTCCATTCACTTTCATTAAAATCACAGGAAAAATCGTAAAAAATTGCTGCGATCGCGAATGTGAAAAATCACGCCAATTTTTACAGTGATTTTTATGAAAGTGAATGGGAGCGATTCTTAAAAAGCTCAAAAAGCGCTAATCAATCACAAGTGCTCAGAAAAGCGCTTATCGTGTGGCTGAGCCCTCAGTCCTTCCTTAAATGAACCTCAGCAAAAATAAAAAAAAACATTTCAAATAAACCTGCCTGTAAATGGTGTGGGCTACATCTCCCACCATTCATTGCGGCTAGGGGCCACACAATATTACCGTAGCCACTTCAACTGTGGCAGTTGCTGCAGGGAGATGCAAGAAGCAGGATCGCATACAGACAGGGGCTTAGGAGCAGCAACCCAAAGGTTATTAAATGCTTGCTGACCCACCCCAAAATCCCACAACATTTACAAACCTCTCTTTGGGGGAAATCTATTTGTTGCTGCTGTTGTTGTTTTTGTTAGTTTTTTTTTTTTTTTGCTGCTGTGATCCCTGTAACAGTGAGTGCATAATTAATAAATCCCACAAAATTTTTAATTGAAGGGTTTCCATTTTTTCATGTTGACCTACAACCCACATTAAACATCCCTTCTCCACTGATGTACTTTTCACATTCCCCTATCTTTATTTTTTTTTTTTAAATAGCAATGTGATCCGACTAGACTGTCGTTTGAATATTAATATTCTTAACCCTTACAGTGAGAAAATAAGAAGGAACACAGCCCAGTTATATGTATGCTTGGCACATTACATACACGCTATCTCATTGTGTCACGTGTGGCTTCAGGTACCCTTTATATAATCACAGGAAGGGACGTAACTACAAATCATGCGGACTCCGAGCAAAACTCCCTAATCTTCACACCCTTGCCTCCCCTTGGGGCCCCATCTCACAAGGGTCATACAACAAGTGTGGACATGTAATCTTCACACCCATAACAGGTGTAGCCACAAAAAACACCTGATCTGAAGAACGAACCGCTTTATCGGAGGGAGTGGAGTAGTAATTGGGGCCCCCTTGCAGCTCTGGGCCCCCTAGTAGCTGCATGGGCTGCTCCCCTCTAACACATCCCTGATTACAGGATTTCCCTTACCAGAAAGCAGAGAATCGAATGCACTACTTAGTACTCTACTGGCAGAACAGTTCATTAATCACGGAGCTAACAGATAGTCATTTATATAGTAAATGTTGTATTAATTGATTTAGTTTTATACATCGATCCAGAGAACGAAGGGCCGTAAACACAGCAAGGGCTGACTGCTGATGGGGGAAATGGGAAATGAACATACATTTTCTATTTAGGTTAAAACTCTGTAATTATTTATTGATGTGTGGCTTGTTAGCAGTTCCGGGACGTAAACCTGTAACCACCACATTAACTCATCAGACAAGAAGGATGCCTTCTAGATGCCTCCTGGCTTTCACATCTCAATAGCAAAAGAGTTCACTTTCAATGAGAAAATCTATCAACTGCACCTAAGAAATTCAAACACGTTAAATACCAATAGGTCTTTAAAGGACAACTATTGATAAAAAAAAGTTTTTTTAAAAAATACTCTGTATTAGGGTTCACATTACCACTTGTGCTAGGGGCACTTTATTTATTCCCATAGTTCTCTCTGTCTGCTTTAAAATCATTCTTCACTCCTAACACAGCTCACAAATATTTCCCTGTGTTCTACTCACAGCACGCAGGAGAGTCTGAGAAGGAAAACTGATCAGAGGAGACATGGGCGTAGCTATCATCCCTGCGACCCCTGCCATCGCAGGGAGGGCCACAGGCTGTGAGGGCCCCTCCTCCTCCCGCTCCCCAAACGCAAGTGCAGCCAGTTATCAAAAACACCTCTCCGTTCGCTCAAAAAAAGACCCTGCCACCTCCTCCCACCATGCAGAGTAGCGAGTAACTGTAATTTTTTTCTGCTTTCAGACACTTCTTCACAGCAGAACACTCCCTGCTGCCATTCGCTAACTCCTGATCACATGACCCTCATGGGGTTCAGGGACCAAGGGGGCCCCATGCTATCATTTTTGTGGGGGGTGGGAGGCTATTAAGTCTAGTTACACTCCTGAGAGGAGGTAACAGGTAGTTAAATGTGCTGTAATATTGCTATAATATAACTAGCAGTCAGGGAGATATGTATACACCCCTCCTGACTGACTGATTTTGATGTTACACTTCTGGCTCTGCAGCATGTAACACATCTCTGGCTGATAATGCCTTTCTGATCAGTCAAATAAGTAAAGACGATAAACACACATTGCTGTACATTTAACCTCTTATCACCACCGGAATTCAGCTAGGTGGATGATTACTAAACTATACTCTGAGGAGTTTATAGCAACCCCCCTGTGCAGGAACATTGTCCAGCTCTGCTTAGTCGACACCTGTTGAATTTGAAGGCATCAGGATGATTTTACAGCAGAGAGGTAGAGCTGTGTGAGGAAAGGTATTGCTTCTAGTACTTGTAGTAATGTGGGCCCTAACATACAGCATTTTTTTTTTAAAGAGAATCTGTATTGTTAAAATCGCACAAAAGTAAACATACCAGTGCGTTAGGGGACATCTCCTATTACCCTCTGTCACAATTTCGCCGCTCCCCGCCGCATTAAAAGTGGTTAAAAACAGTTTTAAAAAGTTTGTTTATAAACAAACAAAATGCCACCAAAACAGGAAGTAGGTTGATGTACAGTATGTCCACACATAGAAAATACATCCATACACAAGCAGGCTGTATACAGCCTTCCTTTTGAATCTCAAGAGATCATTTGTGTGTTTCTTTCCCCCTGCATCTCTCATGCACTGAAGTTTCAGGCTGCTCTTTTCTTCCTGCAAACAGCTTTGCCCTTGTCTGTAATTCCTCACTATGTGAAAGCCCAGCCAGCTCAGAGGACGATTTATCCAGCTTGTAAAAGATAAGAGAGAAGAGAGAAGCTGCTCTAATCTAAATAACACACAGGCAGTGTGCATAGAGGGGCCTGGAAGGCGAAGTTCATAGCAGAACCACAACACTGAAGAACTTGGCAGCCTTCCAGACACAGGCTGACAAGTCTGACAAGAGATAGATAAGTTGATTTATTACAGAGACTGTGATAGTACAAAGTGCTGCAGTAAGCCAGAACACATTAGAATAGCTTTTGGAACTTGTAGGATGATAAAAAACAGGATGCAATTTTTGTTACGGAGTCTCTTTAAAGAGGAACTGTAACGACAAAACGGCCCCTGGGGGGTACTCACCTCGGGTGGGGGAAGCCTCAGGATCCTAATGAGGCTTCCCACGCCGTCCTGCGTCCCTCGGGGGTCTCGCTGTAGCCCTCCGTACAGCGGTGACGCAATATTTACCTTCCTGGCTCCTGCGCAGTCGCTCTGATGGCTGTCGGCGCCGAAGTAGGCGGAAATACCCGATCGCCGTCGGGTCTGCTCTACTGCGCAGGCGCAAGTTTCCGGCGCCTGCGCAGTAGAGCGGACCCGACGGAGATCGGGTATTTCCGTCTATTTCCGTGCCGAAAGTCGCCACAGCGCCCCCGCTGGAGCCAGCAAAGGTAAATATTGAACTGACAGTCGGCACAGTCGCCGGCTGTTCGGGGGGCTGCGGCGAGACCCCCGTGGGACAGAGGAAGGCGTGGGAAGCCTCATTAGGATCCCGAGGCTTCCCCCACCCGAGGTGAGTACCCCCCAGGGGATGTTTTTCATGTTACAGAGTCTCTTTAAGTTGCTTTAATCGATAGATGTCCTTTAAATCTGATAAACCTGCTGTACTGGGCCTGACCACATCTCAGATTAGATTAATATATTATCTTTTCCTCTTTCCCATTCATTACATCCTGATGAAAATACTGTTAATATTTAAGAGGAACTGTAACGCCATACAGAGGTGCTCCCTGGTTCCCTCCCCTTCACATCAAATGCTGTCAGCTCCACCTCTCATTCTGCACTGACATCAGGGGATAAGGGCATGGCTGGGGTGTATGGTGTGAGTCTCTCCTGTGAAATGGTTTGCAGCCAACAGTCCTCTCTTGCCTCTGCCTTGGACCTGGATGGGAACATATTGTGGTTTACATGTCTGCCTGTTGCTCCAAGATGCAGATAGCACCCATTATTTAATATAGGATTGAACAGGTATGCTTTAAAGAGGAACTTTAACCCAGGGTTGAACTTCATCTCAATCAGTAGTTGCTACTCCCTTTCCCATGAGATTACATTACCTTTACTCAAATAGATCAACAGGGACATCTGAATGGCTGATATTGTGGTGAAACTCCTCCCACAGTGTGATGTCAGGGCCATGGCCCTGACAGCTCTGTCTGTGAATCTTGTTGGATTGTGGGAAATAATGGCTGTTTTCAACTGCCAAGCAAGCAGTATCTCCCTTTGTGCATAGAAAGCTCAGTCAGTACTAAAGAACTAAAACACTCAGAACTAAAAATGTCACCACCAGTGATATATTTCCGAATGTAAATCAGGGAGAGGAAAGATTTTACAATGGACAAACACTGCCTAATTAATTTATACATGAATATTGTAAAAATAAACATATTCATTGTTATTTTAACTACAGTTCTTTTTTAACGCAAATCTGAAGCGAAAATAAACTTATGGTATAATTAATTGTATGTGTAGTACAGCTTAGAAATAGATTACTAGCAAATATAAAAGTCTCATGTTGTTTTCAAGTAAAGGAAGAGTTAAAAAACGTCAGATTTTATCTATGCAAAAGAGCTTCTCTGAGCTATTTGCCCCACTGGGTCAAATACAGTCCTGTTTTCTGAAGCACTTAAAGAGAAACTCCAACCAAGAATTTAACTTTATCCCAATCAGTAGCTGATACCCCCTTTTACATGAGAAATCTATTGCTTTTCACAAACAGACCATCGGGGGGCGCTGCATGACTGATATTGTGGTGAAACCCCTCCCACAAGAAGCTCTGAGGACCACGGCACAGCTGTCTCCAACGGCCAAAACAGCTAGCAGCAGCTACATAACCTGCCCACAGTAAAAATGTCACCATGTGATAAATGTCAGAATGTAAATCAGGGAGACTAAATATTTTACAATGAGCAAACACTGACTAAATCATTTATACATATTTATTGTAAAAAATTATGGACTTTTTTTATTACATTATTTTCACTGGAGTTCCTCTTTAAACAGCCAAGAAACAGCGATAGACAGCTTGTGATAAGGTTTTACTGCTGGAAAATTCGAAGGGTCATTATTTCTGCTCTGTTTTATAGCTCAAAAGAGGAAGTGTAATATCTAAACTGAAAATATGACAGAAAGACGCAATATTATAAAAAAAAACATATATAACTGAAAATAAATATAAGACATTCTTTTCTTTGCTACTAATGTTCTATTAGTTATCCGTACTAAACATACAATTCATTATATCATATGGGGGGTTTTTTTTTTGCTTCAGGTTTGCTCTAAGATTTCATTTCTTATAGCGAGACGTGTAATGCCGGTAAGATCAGCGCTGCTGTAGACATGTCACATAAGTAGTCATGAATCAGCCTTCATTGCTGTTTCTTTTGCCAAATGATCTTCTTAATTAACGTAATGATACAAAAGAGCAGCAGACATGACTGTGAGCGCAGAGACAGTAAATGACGATGAATCATAGAAACTGTGCTACGTGCTCTGACCTAACTAACAGCTTTTTTACTGTATCTTTCTTATTAATTGTATCTGCTGCACAGCCCTAAGTGCGTGTGTATGTGTGTGTGTTATAATAACACAGCCTGCAGATGGGAAGCCTAGTACATGCCAGTTGGCTGTCATCTATAATGTATAGTACATCTTTTTCTGCATGCATGCTTTATATGTTAGAGGCAGTGGTGTAGCAATATAGGGGATTCAGAGGTTGCGATGGCACTGGGGCCCTTGAAACAGAGGGGCTCACTAGGGGCCCTCCCTCAACCACAGTATTAGCTCTTCAATGGAGATATGCTCGTAATGATCACTACTACATATGCTTTGAATCAGGGCCACCGCCACCCAAACTCCTTAAAGAGGAACTCCAGCCTAAACAAACATACTGTCATTAAGTTACATTAGTTATGTTAATTAAAATAGATAGGTAATATAATCGCCTACCCACCCTGTTTTTAAAGAACAGGCAAATTTTTGATTTTCATGAGGGCAGCCATCTTTTTGGTTGAAAGGAGGTGACAGGGAGCATGAGACACAGTTCCAACTGTCCTGTGTGCTGATCACCCCTCCCAGTTGCTAGACAACTTGAACAACAACATAGGAAATCCCATCATGCTTTGCACAGCATCAGGGAAAAAAAGCCTGGGCAGTTTTCTTTGTGGGTGGAGCTTAGCTAAAAATGCAGCTAAAAATTATTCTTTGGTAAGAAAAACAAAGTTCTGATGCTGTGAAACTGTTAAAGAAACACCAAGTCTTTTCAGTTCTGCTGAGTAGATTTTTAGTCCGGAGGTTCACTTTAACTACGCCCCAGTTTAGTGGTTAGTGATGTTCTTGTTTTATAAGGAACCTGCAGTTCTTCATAACATCTGAGCAAAACTTATGTTTGACTGGCCAAACTGCTCCAGACTGGTAAGGTAAAGGTGTGAGTGTTTGAAGCGGATAACCTTTGAGGGTTGCCATTTATCTAGTTAGTTTGACAGTTTGGCCTCCAGTCTGGGTGGAAAGCACACTGTTCTATCCTGCAGAGTTTGGCATCACTGTGTGTTGCCAAAGTACATTTACCTGCTCTGTTAACTTCCTCCACAGCAGCTGACGCCTTGTGCCAGCGCTTGTAGCATCAGTCATGTCACTGAGCTTTATTCAACTCACACAGGAATTCATAAACTACATAGAATGTTGTAGGAATTTGGAACACTCCTATACAGGATGCTCCAAAGCTAAATTATACATGGATGGGAGTGCTGTTATAATCTACATTTATAGCAGTGCAGGCAGGTTTGTTATCGGTGGGCTATCATCTGGTGTGTGTGCGTGTGTGTGTGTGTGTGGGGGGGGGGGGTGATGCTGGTTATGGTTAGGCATCGTGTGTGTGTGTGTGGGGGGGGGGGGGTCGGTTAGGGTTGGGCATTGATGGGGAGGTCAGTTACGGTTAGGCATCGGGGGTTGCTTAGGGTTAGGCATCAGTCGTTGGAGGGGTCATGTGGGAATAGGTTTATGTTTAGTGATAATAAAATATCACTAAAATTTACAGATATTTTACAATTAGAATAACTACTGCCCAATCATAGAATATTGGCAATTTTACCAATATTCTACTAGCGGCTATTTTCAGCACCCAAATTTTCCCAGCGGAATTCTCTCTAGCGTGAAAAAAGGTGGCTAAGTGCTGTTCACACGGATGGCGGCAGCTCATTTAGCCAAAGCTAAACGCTTTCCTGCTACCGAGCAGTGGAGTGTTTGGCATTGGTTCTCAGCGTCTTGTCATGTCATTGTGTTTTGCGCCCCCAAGGGGCACGGTAATCCCGAATGCCGCCAATGCTGGACGCTACATGTAAGGTAGGAGATGAGATGATGGGATCTACTGTCGTGTTTACACTAACAACACTAACAACATCAAATGCTATCACCATCTTTTAAAGAGACTCTGTATAAAAATAAATCAATAACTCCCCTGGGGGGTACTTACCTCTGGGGGGGGGGGAGCCACAGGGTCCCAATGAGGCTTCCCCCATCCCTGTAGCTGCAGGCAATCCAGCGCTGGCTCCTCCGAAGTGTCCCGCAATCCTCCCTCGACAAGCCTGGCAAGCATAGATTTATTTACTGGTACCTCTCCGAGATCCAGCGCAGGCGTAGTAGCGGCTCCTCTTTCAGCTAAGGCAGAAATAGCCGAACCCAATCGCAGGCGCAAAAGGACTCACGCCTGCACAGTAGAGAGGATCGATCGAGGTCGGCTATTTCCACCTTACCCGAACGAAAAGGCGCTAATACGCCTGCGCTGGATCCTGGAGAGGTAAATATTTACATCTCCGCACTTCGGGGGCCCCCGGGCACTAAACGGAGCAATGGAGGAGGATGCAGGAAACCATGTTAGGATCCAGAGGCTTCCCCTCCCCTCCCCCACCCCCCCCCCCCTCCCAAGATAACAATTCCCCAGAGGGGGATCTTTTATTTCAGGATTTCTTTAAAAACTGCATCCATTCATTTGAATGGAATGGCAGTTAATCCCATTCAAACTTCGTTTTCTTTGCCCACCAAAAATGCCAGGTTTACCCCCCATCTGAACCAGCCTAGAAGAAGAACATAAACAGATCTACCTCCTATGAAGAAGTGCAGATGGAAAATGTCTGTCATCCAGGTAGAGTTGGGCCGAACGGTTCGCCGGCGAACGTGGTTCGCGCGAACGTAGGTGGTTCGCGTGCGGGTACCGCACGCGAACCTTTTGCGGAAGAAGTTCGGTTCGCCCCATAATGCACTGAGGGTCAACTTTGACCCTCTACATCACAGTCAGCAGGCCCAGTGTAGCCAATTAGGCTACACTAGCCCCTGGAGCCCCACCCCCCCTTATATAAGGCAGGCAGCGGCGGCCATTACGGCCACTCGTGTGCCTGCATTAGTGAGAGTAGGGCGAGCTGCTGCAGTCTCTCATATAGGGAAAGATTAGTTAGGCTTAACTTCTTCCTGGCTGCATACCTGTTCTGTTCAGTGAGCCCTCAGCCCACTGCATACCTGTACTGTGATCCTGCCACTGCATACCTGTTCAGTGATCCTGCCACTGCATACCTGTTCTGTTCAGTGAGCACTCAGCCCACTGCATACCTGTACTGTGATCCTGCCACTCCATACCTGTTCAGTGATCCTGCCACTGCATACCTGTTCTGTTCAGTGAGCCCTCAGCCCACTGCATACCTGTACTGTGATCCTGCCACTCCATACCTGTTCAGTGATCCTGCCACTGCATACCTGTTCAGTGATCCTGCCACTGCATACCTGTTCTGTGAACCCGCCACTGTATACCTGTTCTGTTCAGTGGACCCGCCACTGTATACCTGTTTAGTGAACACGCCACTGCATACCTATTGTGTTCAGTGATCCTGCCACTGCATACCTGTTCTGTGAACCCGCCACTGTATACCTGTTCTGTTCAGTGGACCCGCCACTGTATACCTGTTCTGTTCAGTGAACAGTTTGGTGTGTCAATGTGAAGCAGTACCTTAATTACACTACCTGATTGATGTATACACATGCAAGATGTTTTAAAGCACTTTAGGCCTGTCATTTAGCATTCAATATGATTTCTGCCCTTAAAACGCTGCTTTGCGTCAAATCCAGATTTTTCCCGGGGACTTTTGGCGTGTATCCCACTCCGCCATGCCCCCCTCCAGGTGTTAGACCCCTTGAAACATCTTTTCCATCACTTTTGTGGCCAGCATAATTATTTTTTTTTTCAAAGTTCGCATCCCCATTGAAGTCTATTGCGGTTCGCGAACTTTAACGCGAACCGAACGTTCCGCGAAAGTTCGCGAACCCGGTTCGCGAACCTAAAATCGGAGGTTCGGCCCAACTCTAGCAGAGGTATCAGCAATTTGATCAGTGCCAGAGATGCAGGACTCAACACTGGGGCCTGGAAGTGTGTTGGAACCCAAGGTTTTATGAAGGCTGACATATTTATTTCCTTTTAAACAATGCAGATTGCCTGGCTGTCCTGCTGATCCAGTGCCTGTAATACTTTTAAGGTGGGTACAGTGGCGTACCTAGGGCATTTGACACCCGGTGCTGGGTATTAAAAGACCCCCCCCAAAAAAAAAAAAATGGGTGTGGCTATAACCTACGGCGCGCGAAGCGCACTGCGGTGAAAAATGGGCATGGCCATGACCAGATGAGGGCGGAGCTAACTAATTTAAAGTGAACCCGGGATGAGAGTGATATGGAGGCTGCCATATTTATTTCCTTTTAACCTCTTGAGGACTGCAGGGCTAAACCCCCCTAGTGACCAGGCAATTTTTAGTTTAAAAGGCCACTGCAGCTTTAAGGCCAAGCTGCAGGGCCGCACAACATAGCACACGAGTGATCCCCCCCCCTTTTCTCCCCACCAACAGAGCTCTCTGTTGGTGGGGTCTGATCGCTCCCCCCATGTTTATTTTTTTTTTAATAAATATTTGTGTTGCCTTTTTTTTAAAAAAAAAACCCTCTTCCTTTAACCCCCTTCCCTCCCTCGCTCCCTCCCTCCCCACAGCCGGCCAATTACGGCGATCGGCTGTCATAGGCTTCTGCCTATGAGAGCCGATCGCTCTCTTGTCCCCCAGGGGGACAGCCGTGTCACACGGCTGTCCCCAGTGCAGCGCTGCTGCTGATCGCAGCGCTGCACAGAGTAAATAGACGGCGATCACGCCGTCTAACAGTCTCCCGAGCGGCAATAGCCGCTCGGAGACTGTAGGCGGGGCGGAGCTCCGCCCCCCAAGCAGGAGATGCGCGCGCAGCCTGCGCGCGATCTCCTGCAAAACAGAGCCCCATGACTTTACGCCAATTGGCGTTAGGCGGTCCTGGGGCTGCCGCCGCGGCCACGCCTACTGGCATGACGCGGTCGGCAAGAGGTTAAACAATAGGGAGCCCTGCTGATCTATTTGGCTGCAGTAGTGAACTGAATTACACCAGAAACAAGCATGCAACTAATCTCGTCAGTTCTGACAATATTGTCAGAAACCCCTGACCTGCTGCATGCTTGTTCAGGATCTATGGTTGAAAGAATTAGAGGCAGAGGACCAGCACGTCAGCCAGGCAACTGGCATTGCTTAAAAGGAGATAAATATGGCAGCCTCAATATTATTCTCACCTCGGGTTCCCTTTAACCTCTTGACGACCAGCTAACGCCGATTGGCGTAAACTGGTTGTCTGCGGGTTACCATGGAAACTTTCCATGTCAGTTCACGGAGGGTGTCTCCGTGAACAGCCGGAGAGCCGCCGATCGCGGCTCGCCGGCAAAATGTAAACACGCGGGGAAGAAATCCCCGCTGTTTACATCACACGGCGCTGCTGCGCAGCAGCGCCGTGACGTAGATCGGCGATCCCCGACCTCTGATTGGCCGGGGATCGCCGGCATCTGATAGGCAGAAGCCTATCCTATCAGGCGCAGGATGGAATTCCGTCCTGCGCCGCTCACAGGGGGAGGGAGAGGGAGGGAAGGAGGCCAGGAAGCGCTGCGGAGGGGCGCTTTGAAGAGCCCCCCCCCCGCAAGCGCAAGCAGCCGGCGGCGATCAGACCCCTCCAGCAGGACATCCCCCTAGTGGGGAAAAAGGGGGGTAGTCTGATCGCCTTGCTGCACTCCTGATCGGTGCTGCGGGCTGTAGAGCCCACGCAGCACCGATCACTGAAAATTACCCTGGTCGTCAAGTGGTTAAAAGTGCAACGCAAAGACAGTGGGCCCAAGTTTTGGTGAGCCTTTTCCCAGAAAATTCACATAATTGTGCAGGTTTTCTCAAGAAAATACACATAAAGTGAGTAGATTTGCCCAGAAAATAAATGCAATCATGGCGGTAGATTTGCCTAGAAAATACATGCAATCATGGCGGCAGATTTGCCCAGAAAATACATGCAATCATGTGGAAGATTTGACCAGAAAATACATGCAATCGTGGCAGACCTGGCCAGAAACCACTTCAATCATGTAGCAGACCTGACCATAAAATGCATACAATCACGTAGCAAACCTGGCCAGAAAACACTTCAATCATGTAGCAGACCTGGCCAGAAAATACATGCAATCATGTCGGCAGATTTGACCAGAAAATACATGCAATCATGTGCAAGATTTGACCAGAAAATACATGCAATCATGGGGCAGACATGGCCAGAAAACACTTCAATCATGTAGCAGACCTGGCCAGAAAATACAGAAAATACATGCAAGCATGTGAAAGATTTGACCAGAAAATACATGCAATTATGTGGCAGACCTGACCAGAAAATACATGCAATCATGTGGAAGATTTGACCAGAAAATACATGCAATCATGTGGCCGACCTGGGCAGAAAACACTTCAATCATGTAGCAGACCTGGCCAGAACAGTCGATACACCTGCTAATATAAATTAAAAAAAAACATTTACTCACCTGAAGCAGCAGCAGACCTGTCCTGGCCTCCATCCGGCGCAGCTCCCACAATCCTCTGCAGCCAGCCAGCAACTGAAACTCCCGCGCTTAGAGCAGGGCTATGGGAAAATGGCGCCCGAAGCCCTGCACTGCAGACTCAAAGTCTCCAGAGCAGGTCTTCAGACGCCATTTTACTGTAGCCCTGCTCTGCCGCAGCTGTGGGCTGCTGCTGTCAGTGAACTGACACAGCGTCTTTTAGACGCCGAAAGTCAGTTCACGCTGGGGGGTGCTTTAGGGGTGCTTGGAGAATGTTGCTGCCATTGCCCCAGTATAGCTAGTATAGTTGCCCCCAATATAGCTAGTATAGTTGCCCTTAGTGTAGGTAATATAGTTGCCCCAGTATAGCTAGTATAGTTGCCCCCAGTATAGCTAGTACAGTTGCCCACAGTATAGCTAGTACAGTTGCCCCCAGTATAGCTAGTATAGTTCTCCAGTATAGTTAGTATAGTTGCCCCAGTATAGTTAGTATAGTTGCCCCAGTATAGCTAGTATGGTCGCCCCCCAGACAGTATAGCTAGTATAGTTGCCCCCAGCCAGTACAGTTAGTATAGTTGCCCCAGCCAGTATAGCTAGTATAGTTGCCCCCAGCCAGGATAGCTGCCCCCAGTATAGCTAGTTTAGTTGCCCCAGCCAGTATGGCTAGTATAGTTTAGTTGCCCCCAGTATAGCTAGTATAGTTGCCCCCAGTATGGCTAGTATAGTTGCCCCCAGTATGGCTAGTATAGTTGCCCCCAGTAAGCTAGTATAGTTGCCCCCAGTAAGCTAGTATAGTTGCCCCTAGTAAGCTAGTATAGTTGCCCCCAGTAAGCTAGTATAGTTGCCCCCAGTATGGCTAGTATAGTTGCCCCCAGTATGGCTAGTATAGTTGCCCCCAGTATGGCTAGTATAGTTGCCCCCAGTATGGCTAGTATAGTTGCCCCCAGTAAGCTAGTATAGTTGCCCCCAGTATGGCTAGTATAGTTGCCCCCAGTAAGCTAGTATAGTTGCCCCCAGTAAGCTAGTATAGTTGCCCCCAGTATGGCTAGTATAGTTGACCCTAGTAAGCTAGTATAGTTGCCCCCAGTATGGCTAGTATAGTTGCCCCCAGTATGGCTAGTATAGTTGCCCCCAGTATGGCTAGTATAGTTGCCCCCAGTATGACTAGTATAGTTGCCCCCAGTATGGCTAGTATAGTTGCCCCCAGTATGGCTAGTATAGTTGCCCCCAGTAAGCTAGTATAGTTGCCCCTAGTATGGCTAGTATAGTTGCCCCCAGTAAGCTAGTATAGTTGCCCCCAGTAAGCTAGTATAGTTGCCCCCAGTAAGCTAGTATAGTTGCCCCCAGTATGGCTAGTATAGTTGCCCCCAGTATGGCTAGTATAGTTGCCCCCAGTAAGCTAGTATAGTTGCCCCCAGTATGGCTAGTATAGTTGCCCCCAGTAAGCTAGTATAGTTGCCCCCAGTAAGCTAGTATAGTTGCCCCCAATGTAGGTGACCCAGGAGTGGGAAGCAGGGCTAGATGGAGGGGCTGTGGAGGGGTCCCTCACCTGGGACCCCTCCTTCTGCCTCTCTCTCCCCTCTCCAGCAATGCATAGCGGCGACAAGTGCGGGGCGGCCGGAGGCGTACAGAGAATTACTCACCTGATTTCCGCGTTCCAAGCGCTGGCAGCGTCATGACGTTACAGGTCTCCGCCTCCAATGCCGCCCACTGTGCTTCCGCTAATCAGGAAGCACAGTGGGCGGCATTAAAGACGGAGACCTGTAACGTCATGACGCTGCTCTCCACGCTTGGAACGCGGAAATCAGGTGAGTAATTGTCCATACGCCTCCGGCCGCCCCGCACTTGTCGCCGCTAATTTCTGGAGGAGGAGAGAGAGGCAGAAGGAGAGGTCCCAGGTGAGGGAGGGGGGGGGGGATATTTCCCCCCTCCCCACCGCTGCCTCCACAGCCTTTCCTTCTAGCCCTGCTTCCCCCTCCTGCTGTGCTGCTGTGGGGGGTCGTGGCGACACCCCCCTGGGTGTCTGACACCCGGTGCGCCCCGCCCCTCTGCACTCTATGGTAGGGACGCCACTGGGTGGGTACACACGTCAGATAAAAGTCTTTGGAAAATGAAAGATCCCAGACCAATTTTACCCCCTTTCATGTAGTATGAGAGCCATACCTTCACAGTTTATTCTATGGAGCTGCACTCCCCTTCAGAAAAAAATCTTTGCAAGATGCTGCACACACAGATGCTGTACAGACAGAAAAGATCAGTATCTGCAAAAGATCTGTTCCTGCAAAAGATCCATTCCTGCAAAACGCATTCATAGTCTATGACATCTGCAGATCCCATACACACCTTGTTTAACGGACAATTATCTGTAGATCAGATCCACCAGGTTGGATCTTCAGATCGGCAGATAATTGTCTGATCTGCAGATGAATGTCCATTAAACAAGGTGTGTATGATGATCTGCAGATGTCTTAGACTATGAATGCATTTTGCAGGAATGGATCTTTTGCAGGGATTGATCTTTTGCAGATACTGATCGCCACAGACCCTGAACAAGCATGCTGATCCGATTTTTGACTTATGTCTGACTGCATTTGCCACATGCTTGTTTCAGGTGTGAGATTCAGACACTACTGATGCCAGAAAGATCAGCAGAAAGCCTATTGTTTAAAAGAAAATAAATTATGGCAGCCTCCATCAGCCCCATTTCCAGGGACTGGTGAGACAGGAGTCAGTCTGATGCGCAACGAGGGAGGTGAGCGCAGTGATGGAGGGGGAGCAGCTGGCACACTGGTACTCAGGTGCAGTGAGGGGGGCCTCTTCTCAGAGGGGGACCTCTCCTCACCCTCCCCCCCCTTATGCTCCCCCCTCCATTGCTGAAATGTATGGCAGTGGGAGTGTTCGTAGTAAAAACGTACCACCTTCCTGGCTCCATGCTGCTAGATTCATGTGCTGCCAGGCTGCTCTGTCTCCAGCGCCACTCGCTACTTCCACTAATCGGGAAGTAGTGAGCGGCACCGGATACAGAGCAGCCCAAGAGGGAGGGAGTAGTCGGGACCCCCTCCCTGCAGCTGAGTCTCAGTGTGCCCACTGCTCCCCTGTCCTTCACTGTAATCACTCAGCCTACCAAAGCTCTGCAGGGATGGGGGGGCACCTATACTGGGCTAACCTATACTGGGCCACCTATACCTGGCTACCAATACTGGGGCACTTATACCTGTCTAACCTATACTGGTGGCATCTATACCTGGCTACCTATATTCGGGGCACATATATCTGGCTACAGGGGCACTGCTAGCCCCAAAAATCAGTGGCACATGCCCCTTATCTATTGTTACCGTATATGTTATACGCTATAGCAGCATAGAGGGTGATAAAGCAGCTGGGAACGCGGATAATCACTCGCATTCCCAGCCTGTTGGCGGCTGTCGCCGAACCCGGAAGTAGCCGTCGGCGGGGACAGGAGGATTGGAGCCAGGATGCGAGGGCACCATACAGCTTCAGGGGGCTGTATGCCCCAGGTGAGTAAAAATCATTTTTTAATTTTTGACTTAAGTATCCCTTTAAGTTCATGCAATTTGGGCTCCACCCATGACTACACCCACATTCTGGAGTATGGCGACACCCATTTTTTGGCTGGAGTGCCCAAAAGTGCCCCGGATCTCTTAGGATCCTAGCAACGCCCCTATCTGGCTACCTATACTAGGAGCACCTACTGTATACCTGGCTCCATATACTGGGGGCACCTATACCTGGATAACTATATTGGGAGCACCTATTCTTAGTCACCCTCGCCTTGGGAGCAATTTAGCCTAGAAACGGCCCTGTGCTCCATTTGTCATTCACTTCAGGTTCCTGTTAAAAAATGCACAATCTTGTATATCTCATTCCACTAGTCTCCACCTATGGAAACCCTTTTTATATATCTTGCTAAATGCGTTTACAGGATTGCTGCTTGATTTTTTATAATTGGAACGCCCTCCTCATCTAAGTTATTTTTCAATGGCTGTAATATGATCTGGGTATTTACGTGGGCTCAAAGACAAATAGCTTTTATTTTACTGTACTTTACAAGATTACTCTTGTGTTGCTCATTACTGACCATTACTGACCCAGGATGTGGGAAGGGAATTATTCATGTAATTTAAATTGGTTGGAAATAAGAAAGCAGTGGCTTATTACAGCAGGATGAATGTTGACTTTCAGGATTGAGTCAGTTCCCACAAGCTGCTTAGCAGAAGAATAATTATAAAGACGGGATTTCAAAAGCTACTGGTGACCTGTTCTTACAAGCATAGTCACTCTTTTTCTAATAACCGGCTCTAGCCACAGTGGGGCCCTGGGCAAAAGTTACATAGCCCCTCCCCCCCTACCTGCAACATAACACATCCCCTGGAAGAGGCATTAGGTAGTTCTTTTGTTTCAGAAACACACCCCCAGATAGGAGGATGAAGATGAAAGGACACAGATTGAAGGACACAGCACCCCATGCTGGCTGGACACGTAAGTTTTGCAAATACTCTAGAGGGGACTACTTTTCACTTGGGGTGAAACTTGGGTTTGTCTATCAGTTGGCTCTGGGGTTCCCGGGCAATTGCCCAATTTGTCTCCCCCCCCCATGAAAGCGCAGTCCCTGTCTTTCATGATAAATACAATTACTAGTGCCACGTTTTAAACTTTGCAAAGATATCAAGTGTTTCACATTCCAACACTAACCATTACCATTAAATATCATTAAAGAAACTCAAGGTTAACAAGGGTGAGGTTCACTAGATTCTAGTGACTCACAATGGATGGCATTGTTACTAGGACTTTTAGCAGCATTATACTTTCCCACTGTGGTCTCCCCACCAGAGGAGCGATCATCCGATATAAAACATTGGCTACAATTCACTAAGCTTTAATAACAATTGTGAGCTGTTTTTACCTCAAATTAGGTATTCTGTCCTTAAGGATTGGTTCCTGATGTTAAGGTTCCAATCCTTAAGTTAATGACTGAATCCTAAACTTAAAAAAATGCCCTTATTCTATTCACTTTTTTCTCCTAAGATTTATCCTAGGACAGGCATGTCCAAAGTGCATTCCGGGGGCCAAATTCAGCCCACTGATCATTTTCTGGTGGCCTCCAAAGCTCTGTACAGTTGTGATTTTCATGTGACCCGCAGGCCGTAGCAGCAGTGCCCCATGCAGGGGCCAACTTGTGTCTCTGCTCTGCTTCCTTCTTTGCTCACCTGTAGGTTATCAGCCACCACTGTAGCTGTAGCAACCACTTATAAGCAGCCACCACTATGCCCATAGCTGTAACAGTTACTGATTATCAGATGCTACTGTGCTAACTGCAACTCTATCAGCTGACCAAACAAATCACATGCTTCTCCATAAGTTCTCCTAGACCTGGCCATCGCAACTTTCGAGGACTGATGTTGGATAGAGGGCTGTGTGAATATATTTTCTAGTAGTAGGTGTGAATATTGAAGCAGGTACTTGTGTGTGTAAGGTAAGTGCCTGTTTTTAATATTGGGAGGTGGGTGCAGACGGCTCTCCCCGGCGCTGGCCACACTTGGGGGGGGGGGGTCGTCCATGCCACCCAGCCTCCCCCTCTGGGGTGCCGCTGTGGTTTCCAGGCAGTGAGAGAGCCTGGGACCCTGCGGTCCCCCCAGTTGTATAAAAAGGGGGCATTTGGAATCCTCCCCGTGGCGCTCCTGGAGGCCTGGAGCACACCAAAAACTGCTAGCAGATCCGCAAAATGCTAGCAGATTTTGAAACGCTTTTTCTTATTTTTCTGTAGCATTTCACCTAGCATTTTGTGGTTTTGTAAAGCGTTTTTGGTGTAGTAGATTTCATATATTGTTACAGTAAAGCTGTTACTGAACAGCTTCTGTAACAAAAACGCCTGCAAAACCGTTCTGAACTGCCGTTTTTCAGAGCGGTTTGCGTTTTTCCTATACTTTACATTGGAGGCAGAAACGCCTCCGCAATCCAAAAAATGCCTCACCTCGGGAGTATGTGTTTCAGCAAAACGCCTCCCGCTCTGGTGTGCACCAGCCCATTGAAATACATTACCCAAGCGTATCCGCAGCCGCAAGTGAATCGCAAAACGCTGCCGAACCGCTCTGGTGTGCACTAAGCCGGATAGTGCTAATGTAGCATGTAGCAGGGTGACTGCTTTGTGGTATTGGTTTGTGCATGCATTTGCATGAGCATTGCCTCATGAATAGCCAATTAGGCCAGATTTGCAATGTCAGACTTGCTAGGGTAAGGCCTCATTTCCATGGACTGTGAATAGGCAATGAAATGGCTCTCAAACTCTCACAACTGCTCGCTGCTGCCTGGTAACTGCTCGCTGCTGCCTGGTAACTGCTCGCTGCTGCCTGGTAACTGCTCGCTGCTGCCTGGTAACTGCTTGCTGCTGCCTGGTAACTGCTTGCTGCTGCCTGGTAACTGCTTGCTGCTGCCTGGTAACTGCTTGCTGCTGCCTGGTATCTGCTCACTGATGCCTGGTAACTGCTTGTTGCTGCCTGGTATCTGCTCGTTGCTGCCTGGTATCTGCTTGCTGCTGCCTGGTAACTGCTTGCTGCTGCCTGGTAACTGCTTGCTGCTGCCTGGTAACTGCTTGCTGCTGCCTGGTAACTGCTTGCTGCTGCCTGGTAACTGCTTGCTGCTGCCTGGTATCTGCTCGCTGCTACCTGGTAACTGCTTGCTGCTGCCTGGTAACTGCTTGCTGCTGCCTGGTAACTGCTTGTTGCTGCCTGGTATCTGCTCACTGCTGCCTGGTAACTGCTTGCTGAGCACACAGCTCAACAGTCCGTGGAAAAGAGGCCTTAAACTTGGTGTTTGATCACGCATAAATTTTCTCATGCAAAGTACTTCTTCTTCTTGTTTGAAGGTTGAGGCACTTAGTCTATTATATATATAGATGGGAAAGTTCGGATGTTTGGATGTTTGGATTTTTTGATTGTTTGGATGTTTGTTACTCGATCACGCAAAAACGGCTGAACGCGGATTAGGATGAAATTTGGCACACACATAGTACATTACCTGGAATAAAGTATAGGATACTTTTTATTCCCATAACCAAAAAGAGACACATACAAATTTCACTGGAAAATGTAAACTGCAGCCATTCTTACACTGTTACACTGGAGGTGTGTTTAGCTTCTAAGGCTATCATTCATAAAGGAGCTGTCGGTAAGGGGAATCAATGCGGGAAAACACCGCTGCCGGTATTTTAGACTTCTGAGTGGGCATTCATAAAAATGTATCCATGTGCGGTAGCAGTGCGGAGATTCCCCGAACTAAGCTGGCAATAGGCGGGCGGTAGGCTTGCAGAGACACGGAAGCTGCCGAGTTGATACATTTCTCCGTGTTCCGCTCTGCTGCAGCTGCAGCTGCCTGGGAGGTCTGTGTCTCCATTCACTTACATTGTTCTCGCCACATCAGAGTGAGCTGTACTTCCCCACCTCACACCGCTTGCGGTGATCTTCATGAATTAACATTTTGCTACATTTGTTCCGATAATCACCGCACAAGGCGGTGATTTATCACTCTGCTCGGTAGTGTCATTTTTTCATGCGGAAAGAGCCTTTATGAAAGCTGACTTTGCCGAGTGTTCGATAAAGTCAGCTGTTTTAAGCATTTCCGCATGCGGAAATGCTTTATGAATGATAGCCATAGGGTAGAGTGGTTAATTTGCATATATTTAGCAGTGATGCACTGGGAGACATCTTAAGCTCACTCCAACCTGAATTATCGCAAATTCTTTCTGTTTTAAAGGGAATGTCCAAGCAAAATAAAACAATGAGTTTCACTTACCTGGGGCTTCAACCAGCCCCATGCAGCCATCCTGTGCCCTCGTAGTCACTCACTGCTGCTCCAGTCCCCCACTGGCCGCTTGCCGACCTCAGAGGTTGGCGGGACGCATTGCGTACATTTTTACGCATTCCCGCTAGTGCAGGAACATTAACACATACATTTTTACGCGTTACTGGGTCAATGCATAAAAATGTACGCATTGAACCAGTAACGTGTAAAAATGTATGTGTTAATGTTCCTGCACTAGCGGGAATGCGTAAAAATGTACGCAATGGCCTCGATTCATAAAGCATTACCTCATGCGGTAATGCTGAAAACAGCAGACTTTACCGACCACTTAGCAAAATGTCAATTCATAAAGGCTGTTACCGCATGAAAAGCTGACATTACCGACCAGGGAGCTAAATTACCGACTTGGCTGCAGTTACCGACAACACATGTCAGTAAATTGTCAGCAAATGTCAATTCATAAAGCCTTGAACATGCGGTAAGCCAGGCGGTAGTTACCGACACCTCTGGTGAGGTCTTAACAAGTTACCGACAGCTCTGACAGCTCTGATTAATGCAAAGTGCAGAGATCCGAAAGTCTGTTTGATTCATCTGTGGAGAGAGCCGGAGAGCCGTCTGTGTGAATCATTTCAGCAGGCAGGGAAAGACTGTGTGACTCATCTGTCTGAGTCATCAGTGGAAAGAGCCGGCTGTGAGAGTAATTTCTGCAGGCAGGGAAAGACTGTGTGACTCATCTGTCTGAGTCATCAGTGGGAGAGCCAGAGAGAGCCGTCTGTGTGATTCATTTCTGCAGGGCAAAGAGGGAATCGGGACACTGCTCTACTCTACCGCTCAATGGGCTGCGGTAATTTACCGACCTCCAAGGGCAGCTGGGGAAATCTTTATGAATTAGCACACAGACCGGGAAAATACTGAGTGCGGTATTTTCCCGACAAGATTTTTGTTATCGCACTGCTGTTTATGAATCGAGGCCAATGTGTCCCGCCGACCTCCGAGGTCAGAAAGCTGCCAGCGGGGGACTGGAGCAGCAGTGAGTGACTACGAGGGCACAGGATGGCTGCATGGGGCTGGTAGAAGCCCCAGGTAAGTGAAACTCATTTTTTTATTTTGCTTGAACCTTCCCTTTAAGAAAACATGCTTTTGTTTTTCTTAATATCTTAGTAAGGGGGCTTTTAGGACCATTGTAGTCCCTTACACACTCCAATGTGTTCTGGGTCACCATGAGCTTGCTGGTTGGTCTGTATTTCTCGGTGTTACAAGCCCTACTGCATAAAGCCAAATTAATCCATGCCATGCACTGATGAGGCTCAAACAATCCAAAACAGTCTGTTTGCGTGTTGGATTATTATGGCTCTGTACAAATTAACAAGCTGACACATGCATTCCAGTGGTTCTGGAGGTGTGTTTAGCTTTTAAGGGTAACAATAGTTAATTTGCATATATTCAGCAGTGATGCACTGGGACACATCTCAAGGTCACTCCAACCTGAATTATTGCAAATTTTTTCTGTTTTAAGAAAGCAAACTTTTGTTTTTCTTACCCTGTTAATGGTAGGGTTCTCAAACTTTGCACAGTTGGTCGTTGGGTGACTAGGATTATTATTCAGAAAAGTGGTTGGAGCCTATAAAAGCCAATCAAAATTCACCTATTGATTTTCAAGGGGAATATTTACATTTCTGCCATTCTTGCACTATTAATTGCACACGCCTCAAACCTGGTATAGTTGATCATTGGGTGACTGGGGTTCAATTTCAGAAAGGGGGTGGAGCCACAAATAGCCAATCAGATTTGTTTCATTCCAATGCAAATTATTGTTGCCAAACACCGCAAAGCTTACAAACTTGGTAATTGAGTAATTGATTAATTGTGTGTTAGGGTTAGGAAAGTCGGCACAGCCAACACTAGCCAAATACATAAGCGGGCAACGCAGGGTCATAAGTGGGCAGAGACAAATACAAATTTAACTGGGGAAATGTAAACAGCAGCCATTCTTACACTGTTAATGGTAGGGTTCTCAAACTTTGCACAGTTGGTTACTGGGTGACTGGGGTTAATATTCAGAAAAGTGGGTGGAGCCTACAAAAAAAAACAATCAAAAATTACCTATTGATTTTTCAGAGGAATATTTCATTGCTGCCATTCTTGCACTGTTAATGGCACAAGCCTCAAACCTGGTACAGTTGATCATTGCGTGACTGGGGTTTAAATTTATATAAGGGGGTGGAGCCCCAAACAGTTAATCTGATTTGTTTTATTTTAATGCAGGTTATTGATGCCAAAGACCGCAAAGCTCACAAACTTAGTAATTGAGTAATTGTGTGTTAGGGTTAGGAAAAGTGGGCGCAGCTAACACCAGCCAAATACATAATTGGGCAATGCTGGGTCATCAGTCTGCGGAGACAAATACAAATTTCACTGAGAAAATGTAAACTGAAGCAATTCTTACACTATTAATGGTAGGGTTCTCAAACTTTGCACAGTTGGTCACTGGGTGACTGAGATTAATATTCAGAAAAGTGGGTGGAGCCTACAAAAGCCAATCAAAATCCACCTATTAATCTTTAAGGGGAATATTTAATTGATGCCATTCTTGCACTGTTAATCAACTGTACCTGGTACAGTTGGCCATTGGGGTTCAAATACAGAAAAAGGGGTGGAGCCACAGCCAATCAGAATTATTTTATTTCAATGCAAATTATTGATGCCAAAGACCGCAAAGCTCACAAACTTGGTCATTAAGTAATTTTGTGTTAGGGTTAGAAAAAGTGGGCGGAGCCAGCACCAGCCAAATACATACCTGGGCAATGCCGATTCTTCTGTGGGCGGAGGCAAACACAAATTTCACTGGGAAAATGTAAACTGCAGCCATTCTTACACTATTAATTGTAGGGTTCTAAAACTTTGCACAGTTGGTCACTGGGTGACTGGAATTAATATTCAGAAAAGTGGGTGGAGCCTACAAAAAACAATCACAATTCACCTATTGATTTTCAAGGCAAATATTTAATTGCTGCCATTTTTGCACTGTTAATGGCACAAGCCTCAAACCTGGTACAGTAGTTGATCATTGGGTGACTGGGGTTAAATATTTAGAAAAGGGGTAGGGCCACAAACAGCGAATCAGATGTGTTTCATTTCAATGAAAATTATTCATGTCAAAGACCACAAATCTCACAAACTTGTTCATTGACTATTGACAATTGTGTGTTAGGGTTAGAAAAAGTGGCCACAGCCAACAGCAGCCAAATACATACCCGGGAAACATTAGGACATTAGTGGGTGGAGAAAAATATAAATTTAACTGCCAGAATGTAAACTGCAGCCATTCTTACACTGTCTGTCAATGGCAGGGTTCTTAACCTCCTTGGCGGTAACCCCGTGTGTGACACGGGGTAAGCCGCCGGAGGGTGCCGCTCAGGCCCTGCTGGGCCGATTTTCATAATTTTTTTTTTGCTGGACGCAGCTAGCACTTTGCTAGCTGTGCCAGCACTCTGATCGCCGCCGGCCCCCGCCCGATCGCCGCTATCTGCTGCGGCGCGCGGCCCCCCCCCCCCCCAGACCCCAGCGCTGCCTGGCCAATCAGTGCCAGGCAGCGCCGAGGGGTGGCCCGGGACTCCCAATGACGTCCCGACGTCAGTGATGTCGGTGACGTCATCCCGCCCCGTCGCCATGGCGACGGGGGAAGCCCTCCAGGAAATCCCGTTCTATGAACGGGATTTCCTGATCGGAGATCGCCGACGGCGATCGAAGCGGGCGGGGGGATGCCGCTCAGCAGCGGCTATCATGTAGCGAGCCCTCGGCTCGCTACATGATAAAAAAAAAAAAATTAAAAAAAAACTGCTGCGCTCCCTCCTGGCGGTATTTTTCATACCGCCAAGGAGGTTAAACCTTGCACAGTTGGTCCCTGGGATTAATATTCAGAAAAGTGGGTGGAGCCTACAAAAGCTAATCAAAATTCACCTATTGATTTTCAAAGGAGTGGAGCCACAGCCAATTAGATTTATTTCATTTCAATGCCAATTATTGATGCCAAAGACCGCAAAGCTCACAAACTAGGTCATCATTGAGTAATTGTGTGTTAGGATTAGAAAAAGTGGACAGAGCTAACACTAACCAATTACATACCCGGGCAACGCCGGGCGACCAGCTAGTCAATAATAATAATAACCACAAAAACTTATCTGAAGTATGGTTCTCTGTAGCGGAGGAAGGGAAGTATTTGGCGCCCCCAAAACAGCTTTTCTTTGTCTGTGCATTGTGCATAAAGTATTTTAATTTTAACAAAAGTCCTTTTAGTGAGCAGTCTACACTTGGTCCTTTGCTTTCGATTTTCCAGCAGTGCTGTTGAGTAACTCACAACTTTGAGACTGCCACATCTAGTATCTTATTTGGTGCAAGGCTGGATTTATACTTTTTGTGCCCCTAGGCCAAATTTCTTGCAGCTTTCCTTTCATGTGCAGCACCCTGCTTCTATTGACTGTACAGATTCTCTTCCATGTCTAACATTCCTGTAGAGCAGCCCCCTTTAATTATATACAGACTAGCCGACCCGCGGCGTAGCATACGCCGCATAAGAGGGTAGAGGGCAGGAAGGGGGTATTGGGCACAGCGGCGGGGAGGACCCCCTCAACTGGGTCCTCCATGTGTGCTCTACCTCCAGCTTAAGCTCAGCAGGAACCCCCTCACCTCGGTCCGCCATGTGTGCTCCCATCCTGCTTCAGCACAGTAGCAGCCGCCACTATTAGTAAGAGGCAGCGGGCGGGGATGACTCACCTCTTCCGTGTTCCATCATGCGTTCCACTGTTGTCACTTCCTGCAATGCCACACACTGTATTGGTGTAATTTGCCTTTTTAAAACAGAAGGAAATCTGCAATAATTCAGCTATAAGTGAACATGTGTGGTTACCCACAATGCACTGCTACTAATTATGCAAATTACCCCTTTTTCCCCTTGGAAAGCCAAGCAAGCATCCAGAACCACTGGTGTATAGCAAGCCTATAGCTTTAAATTTTACACAGCCATATCAAACCCACATGTGACAGCCTGTTTCAGACTTTTGGTCCTCATCTGTACATGGCAAGGATTGATATGGCTGTATGAGATAGGGCTTGGACCAGTACAACAGAGTAACCAAGCAGCTCAGGGTGACCCAAACCACTCGGAATGTATAGGTGGATAAAAGGGACCAAAAAGACCTTCTACTAAAAAAAATCAAAGCTTGGTGTAATTTGCCTTCTTAATACAGAAGAAAATCTGCAATAATTCAGCTATAAGTGAACATTTGTGATTACCCACAATGCACTGCTACTAAATATGCAAATTATTCCTTTCCCCCCTTGGTAAGTCAAGCAAGCCTATAGTTTTAAGTTTTACACAGTCATATCAAACCCACATGTGACAGCCTGTTTCAGACGTTTGGTCCTCATTAGTACATAGCAAGGATTGATAAGGCTGTGTGATATAGGGCTTGGACCAGTACAACAGAGTAACCAAGCAGCTCAGAGTGACACAAACTACTAAGAATGTACAGGAGGATAAAAGAGACCAAAAATCCCTCCTACTAAAAAAAGCAAAGCTTGGTGTAATTTTCCTTTTTAAAACAGAAACAAATCTTCAATAATTCAGCTATAAGTGAACATTTGTGGTCACCCACAATGCACTGCTACTGAATTATGCAAATTATCCCTCTTTGCCCTTGGTTTGATATGGCACTACTTCTTCTTCTTGCTTGGACCAGCCCCTTCTTCTTGCTTGGACCGGCCCTGGGGGCGGGGCGCTACTTCTTCTTCTTGCTTGGACCAGCCCTGGGGGCAGGACGCTACTTCTTCTTCTTGCTTGAAGGTTGAGGCACTTACTCTATTATATATATAGATAGATTCCTTGAGCTACAGCTCCCTTTTTTATCTGTTGCTAGTATTTGCAACTTCTGTATTCCATTTGCAGCAATTCCTTTTCCATTTCCAGCCTCCCCTCAGCCAGCTGCTTCCCAATGCCCGGGCCTTTGTGGCCTTCCCAGAAATCTGACCCTGATTGGGTGGTGTTCCTGAGCCAGGAAATGTAACAGAAAAATGCACACAACAGGAAGTGGTCTGGGGCACCACTGATTGGTGCAGTACTCTTTCTGTCCAGTGGTACGGGACATTTATGCACTGAGATGTAAATGTATGTTGTGTGGAGCTTGTTATGCAGAGAGAGAGCTCTTCAGTGTTGTATGTTCTTCCAGAGATATTAAAGTTCAGACCTCATAACTTCACCTGACACCTGACAAATTTCTCTTGCAACTTGTAATGCCACAGACTGAGCTCAGCTGAGAATTGTCTGTAATGTTTGTGGCATTTGTGATCTTTTATTTCATGTCTGGTGTTACTGTAGTGAAAAGAACATAATGAATAAAACTGCTTATTTTTTACTATATGGTACTCTTTTATAGATTATTTAATCAGTGTTTGCCCATTGTGAAATGTATCCTAACCCTTATTTACGTTCTGAAACTGAACATACTGTAGGTGGCGACAGCTTTAGTGCTGGCAACCTGCATTGCTGAAGAATGGTTGGGTGCTGTATGTTCTGAGCTGAATAGAAAAGACATCTGGTCTCCCAGAGTGCACTGGGAGAAAAAGGGTGGCCAGCTTATCAGTCTAGGCTTGACATCACTTAGAGGGTGGGGCTACACACTAATATACAGCAATATATAGGTATACTGTAGGAAGGATTTCTGATGCTGAAACCTTGAAAACTGACGTAAAGGTGAGTATTCAAAATAATTTACCGCATTCTACTGTATTTCATTACAGTTCCTCTTTAACCCATTAGCAGCTTTAAAGTTAACCTCCAGACTAAAAATCTACTCAGCAGCACTGAAAAGGCTTGGTGTTTCTGTACCAGTTTCAAAGCATCGGAACTTTGTTTTTCTTACCCAAGACTAATTTTTAGCTGCACAGAAGAAATCTGTCTCGGCATTTCCCCCCTGATGCTGTGCAAAGCATGATGGGATTTCTGATGTTGTAGTTCTCGTTCTGCTGTTTTGGTGCAATTTTTTTTTTTTTTAATTTGAGATTTGAAGCCTAGCGCATGCAGCTGGGAGGGGTGATCAGGACAGAGGACAGTTGGAACTATGTCTCATGCTCCCTGTCACCTCCTTTCAAGCAAAAAGATGGCTGCCCCATGACATGAAAATGATGGCTGCCCCCATGAAAACACAAACATTTGCCTGGTCTTTTTTAATAGGGTGGGTAAGAGATTATATTACCTATCTATTTTAATTAACATAACTAATGTAACTTAATGACAGTATGTTTATTTAGGCTGAAGTTCCCCTGTAATTTCGTAGTAATTCCGTGGGGCTGTCATGAAAAGTAATTTCGTTGTGTTACACAATGACAATAAAGTGAATTGAATTGAATTGAATAAAGTTTTCTCACTTGAGATAAGTGCACTGCTTTTGACCTCAGTCGGCATAATTCGTTGAGCTGTAAATTCTTGAAATGCTTTGATCTCTCTCTACTAGCAGAAAATATTGAAACTGAAAGCAGACGTCCTCTGTTATTGTCTCACACTGCCCCCTTGTGACACGTGGCCATAAATACACATTACAGCAGTACTAATTAGAAGCAAAAGAAATGTAGCAAATAAGAAATAAAAAAATGCTATAATAAATTGGCCTGGAGAACTTCCAAGCCTCTAAATACATTGGCTGCTAAAAAGGTAATAGTTAACCATAAATATCCATTAAATGTTTTGCTTAATATTATGTGATTAAAATCGAGCCTGTGTTTTAGCCATTGCTTATAGCCAATTCAAACATTTTTAAAGGGGGTAGAAGAGCCTTTGGTTCAAATTTATACAACAAATTATTTTCAGTAGATGTAATTTTTTTTTTCATTTCTTTACATTATCTGCAGGCATCAGAAGAGGCTCTTCATTCTAGATCAGAAGAAGAAGATGGCGTTGATGAGGAAATGGAGCCATTTTTAGTTCGGAGGCTGTCGTGTAGGACTATCCAGCTGCCTCCCTTGTCATTCAGACTTGCAGAACAAGCAGAACTGGACAGAAAAGTGGATTATGACAGCCCACAGCGGCCAACTTCCTTAGCACTGAGGATCCCTCCGCTGATTGCCATCACCGCTGCTGAGTCCTCAAGGTAGGGGATGGTTTTGCACCAGAGCCTTATGAACATCACGGAAGTTCATCTTTTTTACCATGCAGTCTGTGCTGTTTTGCTATCTGCCTATGGTTCGTACACACATCCAAACAATCTGCCCAACTACCTTCAAAACTTGGTCTGTTGGAAGATAGTTGGGCATGTGAACAACAACTAGACAACCAAAAGATAACAGTTTGTTTGCCAGATCCAACCGGCGGATCAACTATTATGCAGGTTGGAATGTGTGTACAAGTCTTTTGAACAGCTTTATTGTTTTTTGCATGCAGACATGTGCAGTTTGTTGTTTAGCTTGCGCGCATAGTATTTAAGTGCATTGGTTGTTTGGTTGGTTGGCATTTGTGTACATACTTGACAGTTAAACAACTTGTACGGTTGGTCATGTTGTGGTGTTGGTTGCGCTTTATGTTGGACATGTGTATGAGCCTTTATACTGTAAGGACCGATAATGGGAGTCATAGGTCCAGGTTTGTGTCCTCTAGTGAGCGGTCTGGAATTGTTCCTCTGTGTACCCACTGATAACATTCTTCTAGTATCTTATTTGGTGATTCTCTTGAGAAAAGAATCTTAAAGGGAAGGTCCGAGCAACATAAAAATAAAAAATGCACTTACCTGGGGCTTCCTCCAGCCCCCTGCATCCGTCCTGTGCTTTCGCTGCAGCTCCTTTTGCTCCCGGTCCCCTCCGGTGGAGATGGTGACCCCGCCAGGTCGATTTCCGGCTTGGCTTCTTCTGCGCTCAAGCATGCGGCTCACTGGTTGCGCTGATGTCATCCCGACTGTACAACACCTGCGCAGTACAGTCCGGATGATGTCAGTGCGGCTCTGAGAGCCGCACGCGCAGTGGGAATCTTGCGCCGGAGGGGACCCCGGGCCACCAATCGGTGAGCGAAGTTGCGACGAGGGCACAGGACGGCTGGCAAGGGCTGGAGGAAGCCCCAGGTAAGTGGATTCTTTTATTTTTATAGTGCTCGGGTGTGTCCTTCAACAGAAAAAGGCACACAACTGAGCAAACCCTTATGCAGAGAGATGGATCTTCCTTGTGTTATTTGTGTTGGAAGTATCAACAAGATTATTACCTAAACTGCAGTATAGTAAAGCAACCACAAGGTGTCACTGTCTGTAAAATGTGATGATCTCATTGGCATTGCTATTTCCTGTATTCACTCTGTGTTCCTTTCTGCTCTAAGTAAGCTGCATTTCCTGATGGTGATGTATGTTTTATCTCTGCATGTTTATCTTTATGTACAGACCACTCTGCTACACCAGAGATACTGAAGTCATTGTCCCAGATTTTTTTTGTCTGTTTACTTTTAAAACAAAACATGTTCACATCTATAAGCATGTTATGTCTGACTGGTCCACAAACTCACATTCAACAACAAAGGGAATTCTGGAGCAGGTCTGAAGCAGTGCTGACCTCCTCCTACATGTTTTTCAATTTGCTTTGCTATTTGGTCTCTTAGGCCTGGTTTACACTTGGCCAGAAAATTGGCCGCGCTAGTATTTTGCGCACGTTATAACGTGGGTAATGTTTTCGCTCGCAATCGCGAATCTCTGCAAATAACATGGAAATTCGCGATTGTGAGCAAAAAGCGTTATGTGCCTTATATCTCACGCAAAACGCTGGCGTGACCGTGATATCAGTTTTTACGGTTTAGTTAATCAGGCCCAGTGTCTACTCCCTATGCTGCAGTGCCAGATTACAAACTGACGACATGCTTGACTTTTCTGGTCAAAACATAAGCAGCAGATACCTATGGAAACAATGAAAGCCTGTGGGAACAGACAGCATCCATTTTCGCTCAGCTGTTTAGGCGCGTACTCACGCATGCACACAGATGAAGGGATGAGGAGCGGCATGCGTGTGATGTCACTCAATGGGAAGGGGAGCAGAGTGAACAATGGGATCAGCAGGGGATCTACGTCACTGGTGGTGAGTAGATCCGACAGGCAGATCGTTTGCTGATTGGGGTCGGGGGCAGGGACGGATCTAGGGGGGGGCAGGCGGGTCTCTTGCCCCAGGCGCAGTTTGTTGAATTCTTACAAAGGCGGCAAAATTTGGATGGGGAATTGCAATTTAGGTGCCAAAACCTGACCTTTAGGCGTCAAAACCTGACCTTTAGGCGCCGTTTTGGTGCGAAAACCTGACCTTTAGGCGCTAAAATCTGACCTTTAGGCGCCGTTTTGGTGCCAAAACCTGACCTTTAGGCGCCAAAACCTGACTTTGCCCCAGGCGCAACTTTGTCTAGATCCGTCCCTGGTCGGGGGCTGCCATACACGCGCCTGATTATTGGCTGAGATAGTCGTTATCAGCCGCCTCAGCAGATACGGGCCTTTTGCTGTATTCATTGGTTTGCTTTCTTCTGCTACCTTCTGCCTTCTTCTGCATGGACAGGTGTCGCCATACCCAGGGCCAGATTTACCATAAGGCACTGTAGGCACGTGCCTACAGACGCCTGATGATGGAAAGGCTGCTCACTCCCCTCCCAGAGCGCCTCCCTCCTACCCTATGCGGAGTCCTGAGCAGAGTGTAAATGAGAGGTTATACACCCAGCTCTCGTCATTCCACTAACGAGATCTTCCTTCATTCAGAGGCACCTCTAGCTACGTAATACTGAGGTTACCTCTGGCTACCTAATGCTAAGAGACACCAGTAGCTACCTATAATGGGCAAGGAAAAAGTGACAGCTGAACCAGCCAGCACACTTGCGGTTCGGTGCAGCAGGGGTGTGTAGGTTCATGGAGGGTGAAATCTAGGGTGCCAAGACATCTGTGCCTATAAGCTCCAGTAATGTAAATCCGGGACTGGCTATACCAATGGGAGCCCCACAAAAGCATACTGCTGGGGCTCTCCATTGGGTTAAAACAGACCAATGGAAATCCTCTCTCCCCAGGAAGGGGCTAGGGCTCCCATCGGTATTGCGGTCCTTGTCCCCAACAGAGACTACCCCAAGCAGTTGCACAAAAGTGAGTAATGTGAATGATGTAACGGGCATGCAACAGACCCTGGAATGAGCACAGGATGCATTGTAAACGCACCATTGTGTAGGGTGACCATATTTTGATTTCCAAAAAAGAGGACGATCACAACAGCATGTGGGCGTGGTCATGGGTGGGGCCAAATATACAAGACCTTAGCAGTGTGCTGTCCAACTTCGCGGGCATGGAGGGCCGTTTTTTTTTTCCCCGACCACATGGTGGTGGAGGGCCGGCCGACCGACCACAAAATGCAATCCGATTCGCAGAAGATTTCCCCACAAAATGCAATAAAATCACACAGGCAGGAGACAAATGACAATCATGGTGAGAACTCCAGAGAAGACTTTAAGAACCATGCTAGTTAAGCACAATGATTTAGTATTCTGGCTGAACTGGATGGCTGTATGTCTTCTGTTCAACCTAAAACTGTAACTGCTGAGAAAAGACAAGTTAAACATGCTGTACTGAACGTTTTGCCATTCATTTGCCCATACTGAAAGCTGGATATCTCAGTGATTTAACTGAACACTTTGGGGTTAATTTAAGCTAACAAAGGTGTTTATGATGAAGTGCAGTCTCTCACACAAGTCAGAAAGCAGCCCTCCTGGAGTCTAGGGACTGTCAAAAACTTTTTTTTTAACGCCTTATCCACACATGCAGTCATTATAACAGTGGTGAGAAAGCAGCCAGATATTTGCCCAGGGACCCTCCAGGCAAGCTCTGCATCATGCTGTGTATATTTACAAGCTTGCCTGCCCTCTAATTGCACTTTTATCAGCTAGCCTTGCCTTTCACATTACCTTACCACAACAAACCTGAATACACCAGACCTGCCCTAAATCACTGAATGAAAGGCTGCCTGGGGGGAGATTGCCCCCCTTCCCAGTCTGTGCCTGACTCACACACTGAACAAAGCAGCTCGGCTCCCTCTGTGTTCAGTCACCCGGACATTTCAATAATCCGGGAGGACGGCCTGGACAGGTCGTACAAAGTGGACCTGTCCGGGCAAAAGAGGACGCCTGGTCAGCCTACCATTGTGCATCTGATATGGTGTGGACCGAGCCTAAGTGTGTTACATAATCATAGTTTGCCGGTTTCTTGGTTCCACTTCCAAGTAAAATTGCTGTTTTGGAATTGTGAGTATCTAGTTAAATAATGGAAATTAGAACTAGATTCGCCAGTTTTGGACACTGTATAAGTTTGTTTTACCAGACACATTCATAGGGAGGGGAGATTACTGAGAAAACTGCTGCATCATCAAAGTGGCAGTACTGACCTTGCAATCTTGCTGAAACTGCAGGTGCCAAGATTACACCGCAGTCAGTTGACCGGTTCCCTTGTGTGCTGGATGTTTTCGTAGCAAGCTTCAGGTGATCTAGCTGTAAGCGATTGTGAAACTGGATTTCTTCCTTTGATTAATATTTTGGGCCTTTTTTAACGTTGGGGTGTTTATTAATTGGCGTTGATTGGGCCGATTGATCAATAAAAGGTTTTGTCATGAGAAGCGATGCGTAGTACAGTGCAAAACAGCTGTTGACCACGGCATGAGTCTGTATTCTCCTCCATACTAATTTAGATTTTGTTTTTATTTAATAAAGGAGCCTGAAGAAAATTGGTACCAATGGTTGTCATCTATGAAGTGCACTTCTGAATCTCATGCTTATGCCCAGTATGGCCAAAAAGTGCTTTTAATTGGTTATGTAGGAGTTGGTTATTTGCAAGGTTTTGTATGCGATTTGTAACTAATGTAATAAAGCCGTAGCCCCCTTTTACACCAGCAGGTAATTCCTGCGTTCCATAACCATATTCTACCACAAGGGGCCGCAAAAGCAATGAAAGTCTATGGAGACTTAAAGTGAACCGAGCACCTTTTTTTATCACTCAGGACATTTCTATAGCACATGAAAAATGCATGCCGACAATCTGTTTCATTATTAAAATAAACTTTCATTTTACCCTGTATTTTACATTCAAAGTACTTTTATTAGCCTGTTTCAGCAAGCCTGCCCGACCGTCCCCATCCGCAGAGCTTTCGGGAACCTAATTGTTTTATTGAGCTAATTACCAAGAGGTAAACAATGCCTTTTCATCAGCATAGGGGGTGAGTAATTAGGACTGTTTCTTCAAAGCCATTGTGTGTGTCAATGTGTCAAGATAGCATCTCTAACTTATGTAAATAAGGAATGTGAGAAGGGGAGGGGGGAACATGGCAGCTTCTATGCCAGGAGAGATTCCAGTGAAAGAGAATGTGCTCAGTTCCCTTTCACACTACCTTGCAGTGTGTCGTAAGTATCCAAGCAAGTTGACTCAAGGACAACAGCGTGTTACTGCAAGCAGCACGCTTAGCGCACAGTGTTTGGGGTAATGGAAGTCTATGGGTGACGCATGCAAGGTAAATGATGGAGCACGGTGTGTCCCCGGAATGCCAGTGACGTACTTCCTGCCCAGAAGGGTGTACGCCACTGAGTGGGGGGGCGGCGCTATGCGTATGACCCCGGTGGGGCACTCTGCTGCAGGGTTATATGTTTGTCATTTTTGCTGTGTGGTGGGATGTGGCAGGAGCATCGCATCCCCACTGCAACGCAAAAAAATAGATGTAAAACAGGCCTAAAAGTTTTTTGGAATTCTGGAATCATTATGAATTGTAGCTTTAGTTGGAATATTTAGGTGAGATGGTGTAATATAGAGGTTAGATATCGAGCACCCTTATTTATAGCGGTTGTACGCCTGTCACTGCTTTTGATTCTAATACACAGAAGTTATTATGGGGGATGTGTGCTATCTCCTCTGTCTTTCTATCTATCTATATATATTATATATATATATATATATATATATATATAATAGAGTAAGTGCCTCAACCTTCAAACAAGAAGAAGAAGTAGCGCCCCGCCCCCAGGGCCGGTCCAAGCAAGAAGAAGGGGCTGGTCCAAGCAAGAAGAAGAAGTAGTGTCCTATCAAACCAAGGGCAAAAAGGGATAATTTGCATATTCAGTAGCAGTGCATTGTGGGTAACCACAAATGTTCACTTATAGCTGAATTATTGCAGATTTGCTTCTGTTTTAAGAAGGAAAATTACACCAAGATTTGCTTTTTTTTAGTAGAAGGGCTTTTTGGTCTATTTTATCCTCCTATACATTCTTAGTAGTTTGGGTCCCTGAGCTGCTTGGTTACTCTGTTGTACTGGTCCAAGCCCTATCTCATACAGCCGTCTCAATCCTTACTATGTACTGATGAGGACCAAATGTCTGAAACAGGCTGTCATATGTGGGTTTGATATGACTGTGTAAAACTTAAAGCTATAGGCTTGCTTGGCTTACTAAGGGTGAAAAGGGATATTTTGCATATTTAGTAGAGGTGCATTGTGGGTAATCACAAATGTTCACTTATAGCTGAATTATTGCAGATTTTCTTCTGTCTTAAGAAGGCAAATTACACCAATACAGTGTATGGCATTGCAGGAAGTGACGACAGTGGAACGCACGATGGAACACGGAAGAGGTGAGTCATCCCCAGCCGCTGCCTCTTACTAATAGTAGCGGCTGCTATTGTGCTTAAGCAGGAGGGGGAGGTTCCTGCTGAGGTTAAGCTAGAGGTAGAGCACACATGGGGGACCCAGTTTAGGGGGGGTCTGACCCCCCTCCCCGCCGCTGTGCCCAATACCACCTTCCTGCCCTCTACCCTCTTATGTGGCGTATGCTACGCCGCGGGTCGGCTAGTTATGTATATTGCTGGTACATTGTGATAGCAGCACGCCCTCCCTCTCTATTGATCGTAGTGAGGAATTACGGGTCACTGTTAGAACATGGAGGAATTTACATGGGAAGACATTTGGGGGAATTTTAAGAACAAGGAAGCATTACAGTATTTGATGTTAGTGGTGGCTTATGCTGGGGGCGGGTGCTTCGCTGGGATAAGGATAGAATTTTCACTTGTGGATATTACGGTTTGGGCAGAGGGTAAAATGAATTGTTGGATTCCACCAACGTTTACACTGCGGCACAGTTCGCTGGCATCTCTGGTGCTGACACTAAGCATGCTGAGCTGTCTAAAGGTTGCCATTCACGATACAATCCCACAGGCGATCGATCATTTACAATCACCACGATAATCATTCGGAAACGTTCGGCCTTGCCCACTAACAGCCGAATGCCCACTAACCAATCGGATTAGATTGATGGGTTTAAGAAACGTATCGATTCTTTTAATCGGATCAAATTGGTTAGCAGATTTTCACTCCATAGTGTGTTTCCAATCGATTATGGCAGTGATCGAAAACGATTGCTCATCTGCGGGATTGTATCATTAATAACCATGCATAGCAAAAAAAAGGATCATGGTGAAATGGTGCCCTGGGCAAGTACCAACTTTAAAGGATACCCGAAGTGACATGTGACATGATGAGGTAGACATGTGTATGTACAGTGCCTAGCACACAAATAACTATGCTGTGTTGCTTTTTTTTTTCTTTCTCTGCCTGAAAGAGCTAAATATCAGGTATGTAAGTGGCTGACTCAGTCCTGACAGGAAGTGACTACAGTGTGACCCTCACTGATAAGAAATTCCAACTATAAAACACTTTCCTAGCAGAAAATGGCTTCTGAGAGCAATAAAGAGATAAAAGGGGGAATTTCTTATCAGTGAGGGTCACACTGTAGTAACTTCAGTCAGGACTGAGTCAGCCACTTACATACCTGATATTTAAAGAGACTCTGAAGTCTCTAAAAAAATGTTTTTTTATCTCAGTAATCTGTTTAATAGCTTAGCCCTAACTAAACTGCCGCATCCCCGCGGCTGTAAACTATCGAAATACTCCCAATCTCCCCGGGGCACTCTGCAGGAAGCGCTTCTGTGTGAGGCAGGACTATAAATTGCAGCCCTGCCTCACACGCGTCTGTCAGCTGCGGATCTACGCCTCTCCCCCACCCCTCTCAGCGAAGAAAGACTGAGAGGGGCGGGGGAGAGGCGGAGATCCGCCGCTGACAGCCGCGCGTCAGACAGGGCTGCAGCTCATAGCCCCACCTCACACGGAAGCACTTAGAGCAGCAAAATCCACGACCAAGAAAGTTGTGGATTTTGCAGGGGAGAGGGAGGGCGCGTTAGGGGGGATTTAGATAGTTTATAGCCGAGGCGTTGCGGCGGTTTAGTTAGGACTAAGCTATTAATTAAATTATTGAAATAAAAAAACGTTTTTTTAGAGACTTCAGTCTCTTTAAAGAAAGAAAAAAGGAACACAACATAGTTATTTGTGTGCTAGGCACTGTATTACACATGTCTATCTCATCATGTCACTTGTCACTTCAGGTATCCTTTAAGCCCACCTTTAATGGACACCTGATGTTTTTTTCTTGCAAAATTTGGTGGAGGCAAGCGTTAACTAGGCCCCTAGTCTCTCTTCAGGCCCCTTGACAACTGCCTAGGTTTGCCTCTTGGATGGTCAGGCTCTGACCTATAGCCATATTTACATGACCACAACTTCTATATATATAATAGAGTAAGTGCCTCAACCTTCAAACAAGAAGAAGAAGTAGCGCCCCGCCCCCAGGGCCGGTCCAAGCAAGAAGAAGAAGTAGTGTCCTATCAAACCAAGGGCAAAAAGGGATAATTTGCATATTCAGTAGCAGTGCATTATGGGTAACCACAAATGCTCACTTATAGCTGAATTATTGCAGATTTACTTCTGTTTTAAGGAGGAAAATTACACCAAGATTTGCTTTTTTTCAGTAGGAGGGCTTTTTGGTCTATTTTATCCTCCTATACATTATTAGTAGCTTGGGTCACCCTGAGCTGCTTGGTTACTCTGTTGTACTGGTCCAAGCCCTATCTCATATAGCCGTATCAATTCCTGCTGTGTACTGATGAGGATCAAATGTCTGAAACAGGCTGTCACATGTTGGATTGATATGACTTTGTAAAACTTAAAGCTATAGGCTTGCTTGGCTTACTAAGGGTGAAAAGGAATAATTTGCATATTTGGTAGTGGTGCACTGTGGGTAATCACAAATGTTCACTTAGGCCTGGTGCACACCAAAAACCGCTAGCAGATCCGCAAAATGCTAGCAGATTTTGAAACGCTTTTTGTTATTTTTCTGTAGCGTTTCAGCTAGCATTTTGCGGTTTTGTGAAGCGTTTTTGGTGTAGTAGATTTCAGATATTGTTACAGTAAAGCTGTTACTGAACAGCTTCTCTAACAAAAACGCCTGCAAAACTGCTCTGAACTGCCGTCTTTCAGAGCGGTTTGCGTTTTTCCTATTCTTAACATTGAGGCAGAAACGCATCCACAATCCAAAAAATGCCTCACCCCGGGAGTATGTGTTTCTGCAAAACACCTCCCGCTCTGGTGTGAACCACCCCATTGAGATACATTGACCAAGCGGATCCGCAGCCGCAAGCGGCTGCAGAAACGCTGAAAAAGCCGCTTGGTGTGCACCAGCCCTTAAGAAGGCAAATTACACCAAGCTTTGATATTTTTAGTAGAAGGTCTTTTTGGTCCCTTTTATCCACTAGAGATGTGAAGTTCGGATCTTTTCAATGATTCGGATGATTTGAATCGAATCATTGAAAAGATCTTTAATCCAAATCTCGGATCATTTTACTAGGGAACCATTGGGGGGGGGGGTAAAACGACTAGCAGGACAGGACTTTCCCTGCAGTGGACAGACAAAGAAGGGGAGGGGGGTGGACAGACAAAGAAGGGGAGGGGGGTGGACAGACAGAGAAGGGGAGGGTGGACGGACGGACAGAGGAGGGGAGAGGGGTGGACAGATAGAGAAGGGGGATGGTGGACAGAGACGGGCAGGGAGTGAACAGAAGGGAGCAGGTGAACGAAGAGGGGTGAGCAGAGAGCAGAAATGTTTTTTTGCACACAATACCCAATTGCAATCATATGCTTTACATATATTTCACCTATATGTTCATCTGTATACTCTGAATGCAAACGTCTCACAGTGAAAGAAAGCATTCCCCTTTTCTCACCTCAAACACATCATAAATTTAGGGAGAAGATAAGTGCAGCTGTTTAGAGCAGTGCAGGAGGATCATATTGCACAGCAATCACAGTGCCTATGTTCCAAGCTGTCTGCAGAGTTACTGAGCTGTGCTTCTCAGCCAAAAGTTTCCCATTTGTTCACAACTACAACAGACAGCCTATAATCAGCAGCACATTGCAGCCAGTAGTGTACTCCACACATATCTGGCAGTGGCACCCATGTCCCCTCTCCCAACTACCTGTCCCTGCAAGGCTGGCTGGCTCCCCTCCAACTGAGCGATCCATCTCGGCTCTGCTTCCAGGACCCCGCTGCCCGCTGAGAGAGGGGGGCATGCCGCTCCTGGCTCCACCCCTTTTGATCCGAATCTGTTCATTTTGATGATCCGGATGATTCGACTCACAAAAGAGATTCGAATCAAAGATCCGAATCGTTCCTGATCCGGACAACACTATTATCCACCTATACATGCCGAGTGGTTTGGGTCACCCTGAACTGCTTGGTTACTCTGTTGTACTGGTCCAAGCCCTATCTCATACAGCCGTATCAATCCTTGCCATGTACAGATGAGGACCAAAAGTCTGAAACAGGCTGTCACAAGTGGGTTTGATATGGCTGTGTAAAATTTAAAGCTATAGGCTTGCTATACACCAACTAAGAGTTACTAAGGGTGAAAAGAAATTATTTGCATATTTAGTAGCAGTGCATTGTGGGTAACCACAAATGTTCACTTATAGCTGAATTATTGTAGATTTCCTTCTGTTTTAGGAAGGCAAATTACACCAAGCTTTGCTTTTCTTAGTAGGAGGTCTTTTTGGTCCCTTTTATCCCTCTATACATTCTGAGTGGTTTGGGTCACCCTGAGCTGCTTGGTTACTCTGTTGTACTGGTCCAAGCCCTATCTCATACAGCCATATCAATCCTTGCCATGTGCAGATGAGGACCAAAAGTCTGAAACAGGCTGTCACAAGTGGGTTTGATATGGCTGTGTAAAATTTAAAGCTATATGCTTGCTATACACCAGCAGCTCTGGATGCTTGCTTGGCTTACCAAGGGGGAAAAGGGGTAATTTGCATATTTGGCAACAGTGCATTGTGGGTAACCACAAATATTCACTTATAGCTGAATTATTGCAGATTCCCTTCTGTTTTTAAAAAGGCAAATTACACCAATACATTGTGCGACATTGCAGGAAGTGACGACAGTGGAATGCACGATGGAACACGGAAGAGGTGAGCCATCCCCGCCTGCTGCCTCTTACTGATAATGGTGGCTGCTACTGTGCTTAAGCAGGAGGGGGAGGTTCCTGCTGAGCTTAAGCTGGAGGTAGAGCACACATGGAAGACCCAGTTGAGGGGGAGGGGGAGGGGGGGGGTCTGACCCCCCCTCCCCGCCGCTGTGCCCAATACCCCCTTCCTGCCCTCTACCCTCTTATGCGGCGTATGCTACGCCGCGGGTCGGCTAGTACAGTATAACTGACTTGCAGAAGGATTCAGTACAGCAAAGGAGCAAAATAAATATACAGCACGGTCCGGAGTGTTGCTTTATGTTTTTGCCTTTTGTGAGGAATGGATAACCTACTGTAGGACAATCTTGTGGCTTCAAGCTAATTCCCAACACAGTGTGCTAAGACCCGTTATATGGTAGAGTTTTCAATGCCTGATCCACACTGTAAACATTAATTACTAACCACAATCCAGAGTTATATCCATCAGTGTTAAAAGCAGGTCTACAGAGGGCTGAAAGAAACGCAGGTCCCATTGTTACTCATACAAAAGTGCTGCATGTCACGGCTGCACTACGGGTGTCTATGTAAAGCACAGAGACTTTCTTTTTTTTTTTCCATAGTTACATAAGAGTAGTGCTTTACTGTAAGATTCCATCTCATTGTAAACATCATATATCTAATATACATGATGATAAAGGACTGAACCAAGTATAACTTGTAGCTGTACTATAATCATAATGTTTCAGAAAAAAATACCCACTTACTGTGCAATGTGCAATGCTGGATCAGAAGCATAGCTATGGGTGGGAAAAGGGGGACATATGTCCCCGAGTGAAGCACTGTGAGGGTGCTCAGCACAGTAACTGCACCCCCAAGTCTGTGGGAGGCGGCTTGCTGGCTGGCTGTAGTGCCTCTGCTCCGTCCCTCTACAGAGAAGTGCAGAAGCATTAACAGCTGCAGAAAAAGTGGGGCACATCTGGTTATCTAAAGGGGGAGCACATCTGCCTATCTAAATGTGGGAAATGGGGGAACAGCTATCTATAGGGGGGCATATCTGGCTATCAAAAAGGGGGCACATTTGGCTATTTAAAGGGGGGCACTTCAGGCTATCTGAATGGGGGAAGGGGGCACATTTAACTATCCATGACCACGACCACATTCTGGCGTATGACCATGCCCATTTTGTTGGGGGGGGGGGGGCGCAAAAACTGTCTATATACCCAGGTGCTGAAAACCCTAGCTATGTCTCTGTGCCAGATTTATACTTTTTCCTCCCCTAAGCCAACTTTGCAGCTCCACTTCCATGTGCAGCATCCCCTCCTATTCCTTATGCAGCCCCCTCTTCCATGTCTAAAACTCATGTACAGCCCCCTCTTCCATGTCTAACACTCATGTACAGCCCCCTCTTCCATGTCTAACACTCATGTACAGCCCCCTCTTCCATGTCTAACACTCATGTACAGCCCCCTCTTCCATGTCTAACATTCATGTACAGCAGCCTCTTTCAGCTCTCTGCAGGTCCCTTGAGCAGCAGCTCCCTATTTCCATGTGTTGATCCTTATTTGTAACCTTTGTTATTCGATTTGCAGCCTCTTCTTCCATGTGCAGCAATCCCTCTTCCATGTCCATCTGCCCCTTGGCCAGCTGCTGCCCAAGACCTGGGCCTTGGTGGCCTTTCCAGAAATCCGTCCCGGATAATGTGTGCATGGCCCTGCCAGGTACTGTACCTGGGAATGATTTTTAAAGTGAAATTCTTTCTGCATTTACAAATGCAGCAGAGAAGTATCTGGCACTGTGTCTCTTTTAATGAATCCAGCATCAGCACGAAAGTGCATATATGCTATAACATTTCCAACATAAGCTGCAAAAGGAGCAATGGAATGCAATCAATGCAAAATGACATACATAACTGCTCTTGAAGTGTCACCAGAACTGGGGTTACAGTGGGCGTTTGGGGTGCGTAGCCCGGCAGCCGTTTTGCAAGGACTTGTTTCTTCCAAGACCAAGGGGTGCACTGTGTGTCAATCCTGGTCTCTATATATCTTGAGCACATCAAGCTTATAGGGGTGGTTTGTGGCTAAGGGCATAATTATAGGGGAGTAGCTCCTGTGACTGCAGGGGGGCCCAGAGCTGTGGGAGGGGGGCAGATACTAACCTTCCCATACAGAAGATCATCCTCTAGATCAGGTATTTTTGTGGCTCCACTTGTTAGGAGTGTGAAGATCATGGTGGTCACACTTATGACTCTTGTAAGATGAGTCCCGTGGTTGTGAAGGTCACCAAGTGAGGCAAGGGAACTGGTGGGAACATTTGATGGGCACTATTAAAAGTTTGCTGGGGGGCCCCACCCAGTTTTAGTTATGCCACTGTCAGTGGCTGCACCTTCCAAGTGTCATTGCTGAATCCTTCTATGTGTTATTAGAATTCTTTGTGCATTTTCCTGCCTTTCAAAAGTGTCACCATCAACCTCCTTACAAAGCAAAAATAAGCCAGACATGGGCCCATATGCAATTCCATTTTTCTCCTAGGAGATAATTTTTCATCTTCTGTTTAAAGGGAACCAGAGAGGATGAAGTATACATAACTGGGGCTTCCTCCAGCCCCATACACACGGATCGCTCCCACGCCGCCGTCCTCCGCTGCCTGGATCCACCGGTATCGGGTCCCGTCATTACCGCCAGTCGGCCGGCGGATGCGGCCAATTGTCCGCATCACAGGGTGCTCTCTCTCCATACAGTTACGCGTGTGGCTGGCTACTGCGCAGCCGCATGCGTACATGTATGGAGGGAGCCCCTGTGATGCAGACAATTGGCCGCGTCTGCCGGAAGTGACGGGACCGGTACCGGCGGAATTAGGAAGTAGTGTTGGGCGAACAGTGTTCGCCACTGTTCGGGTTCTGCAGAAGTTAGAACATCACCCTGTTCGGGTGATGTTCGAGTTCGGCCGAACACCTGACGGTGCTCGGCCAAACCGTTCGGCCACACGGCCGAACTAAGAGCGCATGGCCGAACGTTCCCCGAACGTTCGGCTAGCGCTGTGATTGGCCGAACGGGTCACGTGGTTCGGACCTGAACGCGCTCTGATTGGCCGAACTGTCACGTGGTTCGGGTAAATAAATACCCGAACCACGTCATATCTCCGCCATTTGTCTGTGGGTTTAGCTTTGGGTAGGCAGGCAGGGTAGTTCGCGCTCCAGCCACGCTAGCCAGGGTCCCCCCTGTCATTGTGTCACTGCTGGGAACAGTAGTACACCGCTCGCTCAGCCACACTATATAGCATTCTGTTTACTGCCACTCTGTGTACCTCGCTCAGCCACATTATATAGCATTCTGTTCACTGTTCTGTGTCTGCTGGGAATAGTGGTACACCGCTCGCTCAGCCACACTATATAGCATTCTGTTTACTGTTCTGTGTCTGCTGGGAATAGTGGTACACCGCTCGCTCAGCCACACTATATAGCATTCTGTTTACTGTTCTGTGTCTGCTGGGAATAGTGGTACACCGCTCGCTCAGCCACACTATATAGCATTCTGTTCACTGTTCTGTGTCTGCTGGGAATAGTGGTACACCGCTCGCTCAGCCACACTATATAGCATTCTGTTTACTGTTCTGTGTCTGCTGGGAATAGTGGTACACCGCTCGCTCAGCCACACTATATAGCATTCTGTTTACTGTTCTGTGTCTGCTGGGAATAGTAGTACACCGCTCGCTCAGCCACACTATATAGCATTCTGTTTACTGCCACTCTGTGTACCTCGCTCAGCCACATTATATAGCATTCTGTTCACTGTTCTGTGTCTGCTGGGAATAGTGGTACACCGCTCGCTCAGCCACACTATATAGCATTCTGTTTACTGTTCTGTGTCTGCTGGGAATAGTGGTACACCACTCGCTCAGCCACACTATATAGCATTCTGTTTACTGCCACTCTGTGTACCTCGCTCAGCCACATTATATAGCATTCTGTTCACTGTTCTGTGTCTGCTGGGAATAGTGGTACACCGCTCGCTCAGCCACACTATATAGCATTCTGTTTACTGTTCTGTGTCTGCTGAGAATAGTGGTACACCGCTCGCTCAGCCACACTATATAGCATTCTGTTTACTGTTCTGTGTCTGCTGGGAATAGTGGTACACCACTCGCTCAGCCACACTATATACCATTCTGTTTACTGTTCTGTGTCTGCTGGGAATAGTGGTACACCGCTCGCTCAGCCACACTATATAGCATTCTGTTTACTGTTCTGTGTCTGCTGGGAATAGTAGTACACCGCTCACCCGCCACTGTATAGCATTGTGCTCTGTGTCGCTGCTGGGAATAGTGGTACACCGCTCACCCGTCACTGTATAGCATTGTGCTCTGTGTCGCTGCTGGGAATAGTGGTACTGTATAGCATTTCTGTACTGCCACTGTACTGCTGCCAGTCAGCGTGTACTGTAAGGATAAGTGAAATGAGGAAGAAATCCGGTGAAAGAGGGAGGGGCAAGGGAAGAGGTGTTTCCCCTGACGGTTCACGTACAGGCCACAGGGGAGCACCCAAGAAAACCCACTCAATACCGCCCATGTTGTCCAGGACAACAACCCTCACAAATCCAAAAGAACAGGACCAGATAATTACTTGGATGACCTCTCAAGCGTCCAGCAGTGGGTTAAGCAGCACCAGCACATCACGCACGAGGTCCGAGTCCTCAGCCAGTTACAAGGAGCCAGTGGGCACAAAGCTGACACAACCGGCAGCGACACCACGCACACAACTGCCAGATAACCAGTCCGATGAATTACCTCAGGACACAATGGGGTATTCGCAGGAGCTATTCCCAGCCCAACAAACTTCCACCTTTCAAAGGTCAATGGAGGAACAGCCAGAAATGTTGTGCCTGGATTCACAACTGTTAACTGTGGGAAATGCACCGCGCACTGAAATACAAGGCGAGTCCGAGGAGGACTCGGAAACCCAAATCCCAGAGCAATTTGGGCAGGAGGGGTTGCAATTGCAGGAGGTCGGCCGACAAGATCTGGAAGACGACGTTGGAGTGTGCTGCGCAGAGGTTGTTGTGGGGAGCTCTACTCCACGGCGGCGGCCCACAATGACATATGACGAGTTTGAGGAGATGGAAGAGGAGGGTATGGACAATGTGGACAGAGACCCAGATTTTGTTTGTGAACGAGAACATCGCCATCGTAGCAGCAGCACAGATGAGTCTGTTGAAGAACCCACTGTTGCACGAGTTCGCCTTGTGCCACAAGGTAGGCGGCGCGCAATTTCAGGCACCACAAGCGTGGAAGTTCAAGTGAGAGGCAAAAGAGGAGCAAACAGAAATCGCCAGCAAGGAGGCAGGTGCTCCAAAGTCTGGGCTTTCTTTGAAGACTGCACTGAGGATGTTACCATGGCGATTTGCAAGGTGTGCAAGACCCACCTGAGCAGGGGGAAAAGTATTAACAACCTCTCCACCACCAGCATGAGCCGTCACATGCTATCCAAACATCCCACTCTGTGGGCAAACGCGTCAGGACAGGGTACCAGCAACAACACTGCCTCCCTTGGGTTCACCAGACTCACCACCAGACCCGCCTCAGCAGCAGCAGTAGCCCAGCCATTGCGTGGTTCACAACATTCACAAACATCAGACGACGCTGACACTGTCACTTTCCGGAGTAGTGCTCTTGAGGTCTCCCAGTGTTCATCAAACACAACAACCAACAGCCCTTCCGTGTGCAGCGCTACGGTTCAGTTGTCTGTGTCGGAGATGTTTGAGCGCAAGAGGAAATTGCCAGCAAATGACCCCCGGGCCGTGGCAGTAACAGCCAGCATAGCCAAGCTTCTGGCCTGCGAAATGCTGCCATATCGAGTGGTGGAGACAAACAGCTTCAAGGGCATGATGTCAGTGGCCATCCCACGTTACGTGGTTCCCAGCCGCTACCACTTTGCGCGCTCTGCAGTGCCTGAGTTGCATGAGCACGTGGTCAGCAAAATAACCCGAAGCTTGAAGAATGCCGTTGCCTGCAAGGTTCACCTCACCACTGACACCTGGACGAGTGCGTTCGGCCAGGGTCGATACATCTCCCTTACCGCGCACTGGGTGAACCTTGTGGAGCCTGGCAGTGATTCCTCACCTGCTACGGCACGGGTGTTGCCCACGCCACAAACAGCTGCACCGCCTTCCCTCCCACTGGATAACAACAGCAGCACCTACCTCTCTGACTCCTTCTCCTCCAACGCATCTCAAAGCTGTACCTCATCCGGAAACGCTAACCCAGCAGCAGTAGGATCGTGGAAGCAGTGCAGCACAGCTGTTGGCATGCGTCAGCAAGCGTTGCTGAAGCTAATCTGCCTTGGGGATAAGCAGCACACAGGGGAGGAAATTTGGAGGGGAATAAAGGAACAGACGGATTTGTGGCTGGCACCGCTGGACCTGAAACCGGGCATGGTTGTGTGTGATAATGGGAGTAATCTCATTCGCGCTTTAAGGTTGGCTAAGCTGACACACATCCCTTGCCTGGCGCACGTGATGAACCTAGTAGTTCAGCGGTTCCTGAGGACATACCCAGGCGTGGACGATCTTCTGTTGAAGGTGCGTCGAGTGGCCAAACATTGTAGAAATTCCAGTACTGCTTCGGGGGCACTCGCCAAGATGCAGGAGCGCTTCAATCTCCCCCACCATCGCTTGCTGTGTGATGTCCCTACGCGCTGGAATTCTACGCTGCACATGCTAGCCCGCTTTTGCGAGCAGAAGAGTGCAGTGGTCCAGTACATGACGGCGCAGTACGGAGGCGCATCCGGCCAGCTGCCAAGCTTCTGTGGATCCGATTGGGCCAACATGTTGGACCTCTGCCAAGTCCTCCAAAATTTTGAGCAATCCACGTTGCTTGTGAGCAGTGACAACTCTTCAGTCAGCATTACCATACCACTGCTGTGTTTACTGAAGAGGTCGATGTTAAAAATCAAGGAAACAGCTGTCATGATGCAACTGGGGAAATCTGAAGGAGAAAACGATCAGCGTGATGGTACCAACATCAGGCCATCCGCCTCAGGGAACGCTGGCCCCAGCAGCTATGACGAAGAAGAGGAGGAGGAACAGCTGGAGTTGGAGCAGGAATTTCATGCCACCACTGACGAGGGCCAGAGCGGTGCACGTTGGACTTCCACAATTCAACGCGAATGGTCAGCAGAAGCAGACCAGGAGGAAGGTGACGACTATGATGCATCACAACAACTATCACAACGCTCACAAGAGGATGATGAGGATTCTGGTAGGACTCTGGCACACATGGCTCAATTCATGCTAGACTGCATTGAACGTGAGCCACGCATTGTGCGCATTCTGGACAACACCAATTACTGGGTTTATACCCTTCTGGATCCACGGTACAAACACAATGTTCCAAAACTGCTTGAAGAAAGAGTCAGACAGGTCAAAATGGAAGAATACCAGCAGGCCCTTGTGGAGACTTTAGAGAGGAGATTGACATCCTCCCCCTCCTCTAGCCAGTTGTACGCAGACAGACTGACTTCCGCAAACCCAGGACGACCAGGAGGGCAGCAAACAACGCAAGCCGCAGCTAGTACCCAAAAGGGAACGGTATCGGCAGTGTCCTTGGAGTGGGAAAATTTTCTGACACCCATGCAGCAGCAGCCCACTGAACAGCAAGCGTGCAGATCCACCTCCAACACCGATCGCCTGGAGAAGATGGTCAAGGACTACATGTCAGATGACGTAGCTGTGTCGAACAATCCATCTGCACCCTTCAACTATTGGGTATCGAAGCTAGACACCTGGCACGAACTGGCAATGTACGCAATAGAGGTGCTGGCTTGCCCGGCAGCCAGCGTTATGTCGGAACGCTGTTTCAGTGCTGCCGGAGGCATCGTCACAGATCGGCGTATCCGCCTCTCTACAGAAAATGCAGACCGTCTGACTCAAATTAAAATGAATCAATCCTGGATTGGAAATGACTACGCAACACTCCAGGACCCCAACCAAGTAACATGACCAATGAACATCTGGGATGGTGTAGCGTTTCCGGTCCCTGTTTATTGAACCTCTCATCTGTATTACATTTATGACTGCATGGCGGCAAAAAGCATTGCTGCTATATCCGCACGCTTTTTGTCCTCATGCAAGGCCTGGGTTGTTGTGTCTCAAAAACCGTGGCCTTCTCCTCCTGCGCCTGCTCCTGTTCCATCACGTCTGCTGCTGCTGGGTTAGCGTTGCCGCGTGGTCCCTGTTTATTGAACCACTTATCTTTATTACATTTATGACTGCATGGCGGTACAAAGCATGCTATCCGCACGCTTCTTGCCCTCATGCAAGGCCTGGGTTGTTGTGTCTCACAAAGCGTGGCCTTCTCCTCCTGCGCCTCCTCCTGTTCCATCACGTCTGCTGCTGCTGGGTTAGCGTTGCCGCGTGGTCCCTGTTTATTGAACCACTTATCTTTATTACATTTATGACTGCATGGCGGTACAAAGCATGCTATCCGCACGCTTCTTGCCCTCATGCAAGGCCTGGGTTGTTGTGTCTCACAAAGCGTGGCCTTCTCCTCCTGCGCCTCCTCCTGTTCCATCACGTCTGCTGCTGCTGGGTTAGCGTTGCCGCGTGGTCCCTGTTTATTGAACCACTTATCTTTATTACATTTATGACTGCATGGCGGTAAAAAGCATGCTATTCGCACGCTTTTTGTCCTCATGCAAGGCCTGGGTTGTTGTGTCTCACAAAGCGTGGCCTTCTCCTCCTGCGCCTCCTCCTGTTCCATCACGTGTGCTGCTGCTGCTGCTGCTGGGTTAGCGTTGCCGGTCCCTGTTTATGGAACCTCTTATCTTTATTACATTTATGACTGCATGGCGGTACAAAGCATGCTATCCGCACGCTTCTTGCCCTCATGCAAGGCCGGGGTTGTTGTGTCTCACAAAGCGTGGCCTTCTCCTCCTGCGCCTCCTCCTGTTCCATCACGTGTGCTGCTGCTGGGTTAGCGTTACCGGTCCCTTTTCCTGGAACCTCTTATATGTATTACATTTATGACTGCATGCCGACAAAAAAGCATGTTACCTGTGCAAAGAAAACAGACATTTCCCGCATTTAAAAGACAGTTTTCCCTTTGAAACTTTAAAATCGATTTTCTCAAAAACTATAAGCTCTTTTTGCTAATTTTTTTTTCCTCTTGTACCCACTCCCAAGGTTCACATACCCTGTAAATTTGGGGTATGTAGCATGTAAGGAGGCTTTACAAACCACAAAAGTTCGGGTCCCCATTGACTTCCATTATGTTCGGAGTTCGGGTCGAACACCCGAACATCGCGGCCATGTTCGGCCTGTTCGGCCCGAACCCGAACATCTAGATGTTCGCCCAACACTATTAGGAAGCGGAGGATGGCGGCGTGGGAGCGATTCAGGCTTATGGGGCTGGAAGAAGCCCCAGGTATGTATAAAATCTTTTTCTATTTTAGCTGGCCATTCGTCTCTGGTTCCCTTTAAAATAACTTTTCAGCACTCTGTAATGTAAAAAAAATACCAAAAAGTAGGTGAAAAAGTACCATAAAAATTATTTTGAGTATTTTCATGTAAATGGTTTAATCACTTCAGGCTTCAGTCGTTTTTCACCTTGTGCATCTGAGCAATTTTCACCTCCCATTCATTCGCCAATAACTTTATCACTACTTATCACAATGAATTGATCTATATCCTGTTTTTTCCGCCACTAATTAGGCTTTCTTTGGGTGGTACATTTTGCTAAGAATTATTTTTTTCTAAATGCATTTTAACAGAAATATTAAGAAAAAAATGGAAAAAATTAATTACTTCTCAGTTTTCGGCCATTATAGCTTTAAAATAATACATGCTACCATAACTAAAACCTATGTATTTTATTTGCCCATTTGTCCTGATTATTACACAATTGAAATTATGCCCCTATCACAATGTATGGCGCCAATATTTTATTTGGAAATAAAGGTGCATTTTTACAGTTTTACATCCATCACTACAAGCTTACAATTTACAAGCTTATAATTTAAAAAATAATAGTAATATTTCCTCTTCACATGCATATTAAAAAAGTTCAGACCCTATTTATGTTTTGTTTTTTGTTTTTTTATTGAAATTTTATTTGGGTATTTTTTGGAGTGTAGGGGGTAAACAGTTAATTTTAAATGTAATAAATTGTATTTATTTACAAAAAAATGTATGTAGATGTATTTTTACTATTTTGCCACAAGATGGCCACAGTCCAAAATTTTTTTTTTAGTCCTGTAAGCGAACTCTCTTGCTTACAAGAAGTGAAGGGAGGACGGGAAACTTTTTTTTTTTTCTATAGAAAGATTGCGGCTTCTGAAAGTAGCCCGTTGGTCTTTCTAATGGGGACTTTGATCAATAAATGGGAACTGTGTTCCCATTCATTGATCTCTGGGCTAATGAGCGGTGGCATGGGAGCGTGCAGGTGCAAGTGCAGCCACGCGCAGCAGGGCAGCAGCAGCCTTTTAGATATAATAGCAATGTCCAAAAGGCGAAAGTAGTTAAAAGGTATTTTATTGATAAGTTTAAAAATATATTATGGCCCATGGGTACTTAAAAAAAGGTCAGTAAAAGTAGATGTCGAACGTATACTACTCCAAGATTCAAGCCATCCATGAAATGTTTCGTTAACTCCTGGTTGGCAGTCATTTCAAGTATGTGGGACAGTAACTGAAACTTGTGCCCTCCTACTTAGGAAGTGAATCTTTGGACAAAGTGTACCCAAGGCAACATGTGACATGATGAGATAAACATGTGTATGTACAGTACAAAACATATGTATAACCAGGCTGTTTACTTGTTTTATTTTATGGCCTGAAAGAGTTAATTTTTAGGCATGGAAGTGACAGCTTCTGTCTTGTCAGTACCTTGTTGGGAATATAATAAACATCACTGAAAAGTAGATTACAGCGATAAAAGTTTTACTAGAAGAATAAACCTTCTGAGAGGGAGGGAGTTAGAAAAAGTGCAATAGTTCATGTATTTTTATTTAGGGACACTTAATAGGCTACATATGTAGATATAGTAAATTTAGAGTGGCACTCCCTATCATGCAGAAAATGTGTGGAAAAAGGCAGGCAAATAAACGTTTCTCTCACCCTTCCTCCGGTATCCCTCTGATGTTTAGCAGGCTCAGACGTGTGCACATCGGATCGATGAACTTGAAGAAAGGAACGGTTACTGTTGAAATCAGGAAGAAAAAAGAGGGGACATCCGGGCACCTTCCGTCTTTTGTTTTTATTGCCAAAATATTACATCCATTCGGGTAACATACCACAGGTGTATTCAGCTGGTGGTCAATATGGTGGTGGTGAGTGGGAGGTGGGGGTGCCGGGCATCAGTTGGGGCTTGCGACGGCCGTTTCGCGTCTTGCTAGACGCTTGGTCACGCTGTGCTCCAGTTACTGGAGCACAGCGTGACCAAGCGTCTAGCAAGACGCGAAACGGCCGTCGCAAGCCCCAACTGATGCCCGGCACCCCCACCTCCCACTCACCACCACCATATTGACCACCAGCTGAATACACCTGTGGTATGTTACCCGAATGGATGTAATATTTTGGCAATAAAAACAAAAGACGGAAGGTGCCCGGATGTCCCCTCTTTTTTCTTCCTGATTTCAACACTTAATAGGCTGCCACAGAGCAGAGACAAAAAAACATTTAATTTACTTTGTAAATGTTTACATATAAAATAAAACCATGGGATATCTAAAAAAGGTTATTTTTAGGAGTAGGAGGGTAAATACAATTTTATCTCATCAGTTTATTTTCACCTCGAGTTCACTTTAAGTCACCAATTGTGGTCCTTTTTTTCAGCATGTCAGTGTGATTTTTCTTACTTCCTTTTTCCTCCCTATTCCTTTAGATTGTAAGCTCACAAGGGCAGGGGTCTCTCCCTTTTATGTCTTCCAAGATAATCACTATACATTTGTGGCTACTCCTATTATACTGTCTACCTCTTCTGTATTATGTACCAATGTCTGTATTTTTATGTAAGTCAATGGGCCTGATTCACAAAATGTTTTCACCTGTTTTCATCTGTTTTTACCTAATCTATGTTCCAAAGAGCAAAAAAAAACTATATTGAATTGAAGTTAAAGCAGAATATAACCCAGCATTTCTTCTTTGCTCTAAAAGATTATATACAGCATATAATATACTAACACAATGTTTTTATTTTAGTAAAACAGCATTCAAAGGGTTACATCACAGGGCTGACTCTTTCTTCTGCAGGGAGAACCCGCATCCGAACTGCTTATAATCTTATCTTGTGTACACATTCTTTACTTGATACATTTATGTAAACATTCTCTGGCTGTGCAGGACTTCAGCTGATGAGTGCTGGGGTGAAAAACAGATCAGAGATAACTGCTGGCAGCATTTACAACAGAATGACAACAGTTATAAATAAAATGCACCAGCAGCTTTCAAAGTAAACTAACTGAACTTTGGGAAGTTATAATATCTAAATGAATATTAATACTTGTGCACAAAAGCAAATATGATAATTGTATGGGTTATAAAAAGTAGGAAAACACATTTTTGTTGAAAATTTTGTCTGAGTTTTCAACCACTTTAATCCAAAACAACCTACTTTGAGTGATTGTTTTACTTGTAAATGTGCTGAAGTGTTGTGAATTGACTCCACTGCCTGTATTTTTATGTACCTAAGTTTGTCTCTTACTCTGTAAAGCACCACAGTTTTAATATGAATGCAATATTAGCAAGGAAAGATTTTCTCATCTGCCAATACAGCATGTATCCCACACTGATGTAATAATGAAAGCAGAATCAGCTTAGCTGCTGTATGAGCTGCTGCTCTCCATGGTGCTGCACTTATGTTCACAGTGGCTGGCCCTCTTCCTGCTATCAGCCAGCCTTCACCCGTGGGGACCAGCTGATTTGCATCTGAAATGGAAGATGCGTTTTTTTTTTGCTGTTTAAATAAGTAAAGCACATGAAGGAGTAATACTGGGCCGTATGACAACAGTTAACACCTGCTTTCTGCAGGTCTCAAGTGTGTTTTAAATAATATGCAAATATGTACGTTTTATCTTTTCTCATGATGGACTTTGGAATTTGCTCAAACCAGCATTTCTACCATTCTAATTACAGTGAGTCCCCCACTTACAAACAACTTGAGTTATAATGTTTTATACACACAAAGCTGAGATTCAAACCAAGGACCCAGCGCTACAACAAGGCGATAGTGCTGAGTAACCACTATGCCTCTGTGCTGCCCACATGCAGTGACATGCAGTAGCCTATCGATTTTGAATTAGCTGGCGATTCCAAAGAGTGGCTAAAAGAACCGATGTGGGTCCCAGGCCTTAAAGGACCACTATCGTGAACAATTTTATTATTTTAAATACAAGTAAACAGATAAAATAAGAAGTACATTTCTTCCAAGATAAGATGAGCTACAAATTACTTTTCTCCTATGTTGCTGTCACTTACAGTAGTTAGTAGAACTCTGACAGAACTGACAGGTTTTCGACAAGTCTATGGCCTCAATTCACTAAGATCATGCTGGAGATAATAAGGCAAGAGAAAACTTACCTCCACACAGTAAGGCCTCAATTCACTAAGCTTATCTCCTGTCTTTAATAACTCTTCTAGAGTTGTTACCATGGTGATAAGGCATGTAGTATTCAGGAAACATTTTACCTCAGGCAAGCCTAAAGTTAACTCTTCTGTCTTTACGTTAACTCTTTAATCCTTAAAATAACTCCAGAGTTAAAGACAGGCTGTTTATTAACTGCATGTGAAAATAACTACAGAGGAGGTAAATTAACTACAGAGGAGGTAAAATAACTACAGAGGAGGTAAAATAACTACAGAGGAGGTAAATTAACTACAGAGGAGGTAAAATAACTACAGAGGAGGTAAAATAACTACAGAGGAGGTAAATTAACTACAGAGGAGGTAAAATAACTACAGAGGAGGTAAAATAACTAAAGAGGAGGTAACTTAAGGAATGAAGAGATAAGATTACTCTCTCACTGTGGAGGTAAGTTTTCTCTTGCCTTATTATCTCCAGCATGATCTTAGTGAATTGAGGCCATTGTGAATTGCATATGGGCCCCTGTCTTTAACTCTGGAGTTATTTTAAGGATTAAAGAGTTAACTTAAGGACAGAAGAGTTAACTTTAGGTTTGCCTGAGGTAAAATGTTTCCTGAATACTACATGCCTTATCACCATGGTAACCACTCTAGAAGAGTTATTAAAGACAGGAGATAAGCTTAGTGAATTGAGGCCTATCTCTTGATGGGGGGTTCTAAATATTTAATGTATTTTTTATGAAATCACCCCCTGGAAAGGAACTATACAAAGATGCAGGCCACCCCCGCCATCTGTTTGCGCGCTATTCTGGTAGTTGGACTGAGAAACTGCTGTTCACTAAGTGCTTTTAAAAAATAAAGGAAACACTGAGAACCCACTATGTGGAGATGGACTAGTCTACAACCCATCAGTTCTGTCAGATTTCTACTAACTACTGTAAGTGACAGCAACATAGCAACATAAGAGAAAAGTAATTTGTAGTACATTTTACTTTGGTAGAAATGTACTTTTTATTTATGTATTTTCATGTATTTTAAATGTTTTTGCAATAGTGCTCTTTTAATGTTCATTCAAATCTAATGTCTAAAAAAGAAACTAAAAATATATGCCTAGCTTTACAGAGTTACAGACTTCCTACTTTGAGAGTATTTGTCTGGTCTATTTGGCAACAGTCCTGTTTTTGTGTTTAAATCTAATGATTAGAGAGAGTACAGACTGAAGCCACTGGGAGATTCAAACAAGCTTTAGCTAGAGGATGGGAAACAAGTTTGTTCTGGTCTGTTTACAGGTAAATTAAATTCCTAATTTGTGAATCGGATTCATTTAATGTAGTTGTTTTAAAGATTATTCACTGGGAAAAAAACAAAGAACTGATGCAAAAGTCTCTGCACAAAATTTAACTGTAAACTAATTAATGAGAACCTGAGGTGGGGTTCTAAGAATGGTATCCGCACACAGAGGCTGGGTCTGCCTATACAGCCCAGCCTCTGTTGCTATGTAGTGTCCCCCCAGGTCCCCCCTGCGCTCTGCTATGCCCCCATAAATCACAGCCGCGCTGTCGACACACAGCGTGCTGTGTTTACCTATGTAGTGTCACTCTCGCCACTCCCCCCGCCTCCTGCATAGCTCCGGTCTCCACTGATTGGAGGGAAGGGACGCGGGCGGGGACCGGAGCTGAGAGTGACACTACATAGGTAAACACAGCCGGCTGCGACATGCTGCGTGTCGACAGCGCGGCTGTGATTTATGGGGGCATAGCAGAGCGCAGGGGGGGGGGGGGGGGGCTAGGGGGACACTACATAGCAACAGAGGCTGGGCTGTATAGGCAAACCTAGCCTCTGTGTGCGGATATCATTCTTAGAACCCCACCTCGGGTTCTCTTTAAGGGAAACTGCTTTGCAGACAGAGAGAGGCTAATCATTACAGCCTTATAACAGATGTAACAAAAAAACTTTAAATGTACTTTCTTATACTACTATATAAGATGTCTGTGTTCAATGCATACATATGTATGTACCAATAGTTGAGCACTATATTATTTTATTATTTGATGTAAGTTACTATTTTTAAAATGATCATCATTTTGGACTTCCCTGACCCCTGAAACATACCCCTGATTTCTCCACCCATCATTACACTAACCGTACCTCTGCCTAATGATCTCAACACCCTGCCACTTACAACCTGCCACTCTATATTATAGGTAGAGTTGGGCCGAACGGTTCGCCGGCGAACGTGGTTCGCGCGAACTTAGGTGGTTCGCGTGCGGGTACCGCACGCGAACGTTTTGCGGAAGAAGTTCGGTTCGCCCCATAATGCACCTGAGGGTCAACTTTGACCCTCTACATCACAGTCAGCAGGCCCAGTGTAGCCAATTAGGCTACACTAGCCCCTGGAGCCCCACACCCCCCTTATATAAGGCAGGCAGCGGCGGCCATTACGGCCACTCGTGTGCCTGCATTAGTGAGAGTAGGGCGAGCTGCTGCAGTCTCTCATATAGGGAAAGATTAGTTAGGCTTAACTTCTTCCTGGCTGCATACCTGTTCTGTTCAGTGAGCCCTCAGCCCACTGCATACCTGTACTGTGATCCTGCCACTGCATACCTGTTCAGTGATCCTGCCACTGCATACCTGTTCTGTGAACCCACCCACCACCACTGCATACCTGTTCAGTGATCCTGCCACTGCATACCTGTTCTGTGAACCCACCCACCACTGCATACCTGTTCAGTGATCCTGCTGCCACTGCATACCTGTTCTGTGAACCCACCCACCACTGCATACCTGTTCAGTGATCCTGCCACTGCATACTTGTTCTGTGAACCCACCCACCACCGCTGCATACCTGTTCAGTGATCCTGCCACTGCATACCTGTTCTGTGAACCCACCCACCACCACTGCATACCTGTTCAGTGATCCTGCCACTGCATACCTGTTCTGTGAACCCACCCACCACTACATACCTGTTCAGTGATCCTGCTGCCACTGCATACCTGTTCTGTGAACCCACCCACCACTGCATACCTGTTCAGTGATCCTGCCACTGCATACTTGTTCTGTGAACCCACCCACCACCACTGCATACCTGTTCAGTGATCCTGCCACTGCATACCTGTTCTGTGAACCCACCACTGCATACCTGTTCTGTGAACCCACCCACCACTGCATACCTGTTCAGTGATCCTGCTGCCACTGCATACCTGTTCTGTGAACCCACCCACCACTGCATACCTGTTCAGTGATCCTGCCACTGCATACTTGTTCTGTGAACCCACCCACCACCACTGCATACCTGTTCAGTGATCCTGCCACTGCATACCTGTTCAGTGAACCCGCCACTGCATACCTGTTCTTTTCAGTGGACCCGCCACTGTATACCTGTTTAGTGAACCCGCCACTGCATACCTGTTCTGTTCAGTGGAGTTTGGTGTGTCAGTGTGAAGCAGTACCTTAATTACACTACCTGATTGATGTATACACATGCAAGATGTTTTAAAGCACTTTAGGCCTGTCATTTAGCATTCAATGTGATTTCTGCCCTTAAAACGCTGCTTTTCGTCAAATCCAGATTTTTCCCGGGGACTTTTGGCGTGTATCCCACTCCGCCATGCCCCCCTCCAGGTGTTAGACCCCTTGAAACATCTTTTCCATCACTTTTGTGGCCAGCATAATTATTTTTTTTTTCAAAGTTCGCATCCCCATTGAAGTCTATTGCGGTTCGCGAACTTTAACGCGAACCGAACCTTCCGCGGAAGTTCGCGAACCCGGTTCGCGAACCTAAAATCGGAGGTTCGGCCCAACTCTAATTATAGGAAAACTCCAGATATCGGCAGAGCAGCGTTGGAGGCAAAATAGGCGCACGGCTGTAATATATATAGCTGACCGCGGGTGGAGGGGGTTAATTAAGGTGCTGGAATAGCAAATAGATGCGGGGGGGGGGGGGGGGCGTGATTAGCGTTAAAGTGGACCTGAACTCAGAGATTCCTCTCTGCTCTAAAAGATAAGCAACAGAATAATAACCATTAGAGAAAAAAATCCTTGTTACAGCTTATAAAACTCCTATTGAGATTCTGCAGAGTGGTTACGTCCTGGTATCCTGGGAGCACAGAAAGAGTTAAGCTCCTGTGTCCGCAAAGAGCTGACAGCTCAAATAACATTAACTCATTTCTTGCTAAGAAGAGAGAATTAGACAGGCTATTCACTATAAGCACACACAGGGTGGACACAGTGTTGATTTCTCTCTGTTCTCCTTGTCTCCTGTACTAGAGTCTAGGGGCTTGATTCACAAAGCGGTGCAAACTGTTTAGCATGGGTGTGCTAAACAGTTAGCACGTGAAGTGCAGTTCGCTGACTTTTGCGCGCAGTGGCGGTTCCAGCTTCAGATTTTGGGGGGGGCTCAAAGGGGGCACGAGGGCTGGCAGGCCGGGCTTGGGGGGTTGGGCGTGGTCATGATGTCATGTGGGCGGGGCTAACTGTAATGTAGTTGTACCAGCTAACGTAGTTACATGGAAAAAAAATGAAGTAAACGCACATAATGACAGGTAGCCTTTCACCAGTAAATGCACATAAGAATCAGCTTTTCAGCAGTTAATGCACGTAATGACAGACAGCGTTTCCCCATTAAATGCACATAAGAGACAGCTTTTCACCAGTTAATGCACATAATGACAGACTGCGTTTCTGCAGTAAATGCACATAAGAGCCTGCTTTTCACCAGTTAATGCATGTAATGACAGACAGTTTCCCCATTAAATGAATATAAGAGACAGCTTTTCACCAGTTAATTCACATAATGACAGACTGCGTTTTAGCAGTAAATGCACATAAGGGACAGCTTTTCACCAGTTAATGCACATAATGACAGACTGCGTTTCCGCAGTAAATGCACATAAGGGACAACTTTTCACCAGTTCATGCACATAATGACAGACAGCATTTCCCCAGTAAATGCACATAAGAGACAGCTTTTCACCAGTTAATTCACATAATGACAGACTGCGTTTCCGCAGTAAATGCACATAAGGGACAGCTTTTCACCAGTTAATGCACATAATGACAGACTGCGTTTCCGCAGTAAATGCACATAAAGGACAACTTTTCACCAGTTCATGCACATAATGACAGACAGCATTTCCCCAGTAAATGCACATAAGAGACAGCTTTTCACCAGTTAATTCACATAATGACAGACTGCGTTTCCGCAGTAAATGCACATAAGGGACAGCTTTTCACCAGTTAATGCACATAATGACAGACAGCATTTCCCCAGTAAATGCACATAAGGGACAACTTTTCACCAGTTCATGCACATAATGACAGACAGCATTTCCCCAGTAAATGCACATAAGAGACAGCTTTTCACCAGTTAATGCACATAATGACAGACTGCGTTTCCGCAGTAAATGCACATAAGGGACAACTTTTCACCAGTTCATGCACATAATGACAAACAGCATTTCCCCAGTAAATGCACACAAGAGACAACTTTTCACCAGTTAATGCACATAATGACAGACAGCTAGTGTCCCCAGGTAGGGCAGCTCAGGCCTGGCTGGTGGTGGTGGGCTGAGGGCCCCAGGGCAGCTCAGGCCTGGTAGGTGGTGGGCTGGGGTCTCATGGCAGCTCAGGCCTAGCTGGTGGTGGGCTGAAGGCCTTGGGGGATGTGTAAGGATGGGGGCCCCAGGGCAGCTAAGGCCTAGCTGGTGGTGGGTGGGCTGGGGCCCCCCCAGGGAGGTGCTCAGAGTCAGGCCTGGTGGTGGTTAGTGGTGGTGCCTGCTGATGCTAGGCTCAGAAGGGCAGCTCAGGCCTGCGTGGCTGACTGTCTGGTGCCAAAAAACAATACGGCAGTTGGCCGGGCTGGCTGGAGTGAACAGGACAGTCACAGGACACCCACCCCACCCACCTTGTCGGAGTTCCGAGTCCTGTCCTCCTGCTGGCTGTCTTAGCTGAGTCCATCTTCCAGTCCTGTGCGCTGTCCGTGGGTGCCTGCCTGACTGCCTGGGTCACGGCCACTGGGTGTGACTGCAGTGAGTGCTGCTGTGCGGCGGAGAGTCTGGAGACTAGAAGTCAGACAGTGACACAGTCTGACTGTCTCCTGTTGGTGGCAACTAGCTGTGCGGGCAGGCAAGGAGAGCGCGCTGCATGTCACGTGACGCCGCATACCGGATGACGTCACCACGTACCTTGCGGGGCGGGCCGCTCTGCGTCACGTGGCTGAGCCTACACCCAGGCCGGGGTGGTGACAGTCAGTGCCAGCCCAAGACAAGTCCTCCTCCCTGCAAGGCTCGGCTGCTTGTTTGTGCACTAAGGTCAGCCCGGGTCGGGCTCCTCTCGGGAGTTCACAGAACTTGCGGCGGGGGGGGCTTTAAAGGGGGCTAGTGAGTTGCCAGCTGGGGCTGAAGCCTGGGTAAGCCCCAGCGTGGCGCCGCCACTGTTTGCGCGCGCAAAGTGCCGCGATTCGCACGATCGCGAACTTTTGCGTGCGCAAATTGCCGCGAGTCGCGCACTTTTGCGTGCGCAAATTGCCACGAATGGCACTTCACGTGCTAACTGTTTAGCACACCCGTGCTAAACAGTTTGCACCGCTTTGTGAATCAGGCCCTCGGTCTGCATTAAGGCATTTGGCTACATTACAGCCAAGCATGGTGGGGGGGGGGGGGTGAGGGCTTCGGGTAATTTAGGCGGGGTATTGGAATGGGGGAGACTTTAGGCACTGGGTTATCATAGTAGGTAAGGGGGGTTAGTGTTAGGCATATATAGGGGAACGGTTAGTGTTAAGAATAAGTGGGAGGAGGTTAATGTTAGGCATAGATAGGTGGGGGAGGGCAGGGATAATAAAATATCACAGTAAAATTACGGATATTCTACTAGCAGAATTTTCTTCTGCTCATTTTACCGGGCCCGCCTTCTAAATGTACGCCACCTATAGCACAATCAGGAAATTTATCAGAACCAGTTTCAAGGTTAGGAGCAGAACTGTGGTGAATGTGGAGCACATGACCAGATGAAGGATTATGATTGGCTGCTCTGAGCAGTTTCTCCACCTTTGCACCAGTGTTGTTTTGCCTCAATCGCTGTGCCTTTCCTCCTCTGAAACAACCATCCCTCTGTCTGTAAATGATAGTATTGTTATTTAGCGTACCTCACAAGTTTGGTCCCTGGCAGTTACCCTTCACTGAGAGCTCCCAGGAGCAAACCCAGGATTTTCAAGGGGGGGGGGGGGGATTCCTGAAAGGTCTCCCTCTGCCGCGCACAATACAGTATAATAATATGGTAGGACATCATGCTGGGTACACATAATACAATTTTCACTCCGACTGACAGGATCTGACAATTATTTCCTAAATATCCGATCTGCACCTGATTAACAACAGGATTGATCAGGAGCAGTCTGTATACAGATAACAATGAGGACAGTCGACATTGGTAATGAAGGGGAAAGTGAAACATCCACACAGCAGGGCACAGGGCTGTTCTCATACCTGACTCTGTTAAGTTCCCCAGAGCTGCTTCATGCTCTGTACACATGCTGCTGCTCCATGCTCTGTTCACATGCTGCTTCTCCATGCTCTGTTCACACGCTGCTGCTCCATGCTCTGTACACACACTGCTGCTGCATGCTCTGTACACACGCTGCTGCTCCATGCTCTGTACACACACTGCTGCTCCATGCTCTGTACACACGCTGCTGCTCCATGCTCTGTACACACGCTGCTGCACCATGCTCTGTACACACACTGCTGCTCCATGCTCTGTACACACACTGCAGCTCCATGCTCTGTACACACGCTGCTGCTCCATGCTCTGTACACACGCTGCTGCACCATGCTCTGTACACACACTGCTGCTCCATGCTCTGTACACACGCTGCTGCTCCATGCTCTGTACACACGCTGCTGCTCCATGCCCTGACAGTCGACATTGGTAATGAAGGGGAAAGTGAAACATGCACACAGCAGGGCACAGGGCTGTGCTCATACCTGACTCTGTTAAGTTCCCCAGAGCTGCTTCATGCTCTGTACACATGCTGCTGCTCCATGCTCTGTTCACATGCTGCTTCTCCATGCTCTGTTCACATGCTGCTTCTCCATGCTCTGTTCACACGCTGCTGCTCCATGCTCTGTACACACACTGCTGCTCCATGCTCTGTACACACACTGCAGCTCCATGCTCTGTACACACACTGCTGCTCTATGCTCTGTACACACGCTGCTGCTCCATGCTCTGTACACACGCTGCTGCTCCATGCTCTGTACACACACTACTGCTCCATACTCTGTACACACACTACTGCTACATCCAAAGTCGACTGTATCAGGGAAAGGAAGGGGGCAATGGTGTGAGCTGCAGGATGCCTGCAGATATTCTGGTGTCTGAACTTGTGCCTGTCCCCAGACACTGCACCGGCCCTGGTCTGAGGGGGGATTCTGGGCAGCTGTAATTAGTGCTGATCGTAATCAGCAAAATTACGATTTTACAAAATTTCGCATAAAATTTGCGTAATTTTCACTAAATTTTGCTTGTGCCGACTTTGGAGGTTAAAGCAAAGTCCCCATACATGCTATTGACACCAAAATTGCTACCTATGTTAAAGGGAATAGTGGGGAGAGGGAAAAAAAGAATTTTCCAAATAGACCATATAGCTTTTGAGAAAATCGATTTAAAAACTGCAAAGAAAAAATAGTTTTTGAACTTAGAAAAATAACAGTTTAAGAACCATTTTTCTTTGCATTTTTAAAATCGATTTTCTCAAAAACTACAATGTATTTTTGAAAAATATTTGTTTTGACTTGCACCCACTGTTCTCCTTAACATATGTCCTAATTGTGGTAGCAATAGCATGTATGGGGGCTTTGGTATTCACTGCCAAAGTCGGCACAACAAAAAATTACACGAAAAATTATGAAATACTACTATTACATATGAAATCAATTACGATTCTCCCTGAAATTTTACATTATGATTACGATGCGAAAATGCGAAATTTCGGCCCATCACCGGCTGTATTCCCCCCTTCCCCCTGGGTTTGCCTTTGAGCTCCTTTTTTCCTCCTATTCAGTCCATCCTCACATCCTGCTGCTTCCATCCGTGTAGCATCTCCAAAATACATCCCTTCCTAACCGGGGAGATCCAGAAAACACTGGAATATGCTCTCATTAGCTCTTCCCTTGGCTACTGCAACATCCACTTCTCAGGTTTTCATGTCGCTAGGCTGTCACCTCTACAATAAGCCATGAATGCTGACTCTGGCCTCACATGTTGCTGTGCCATTCTTATCACACCTCCTCCTGAGCTCTCGCTTTAGTTTCATAGGCTTCATGCTCATACATACAGCAGAATTTTACAAAGACTCCACAGTCTTTTGAACATCCTCTTGTGTTGCTTTAGTGCTGCCTGCAGTACCACACCCATTGATTCTCCTCATGATTCCTATGCAGACTAGTCCAAGAATGCTGTATTTCTGATGAGCACAAATTTCGCATGATCGTAATTCACAATTACAATGCAAAATCGTAATACAAAATGCTGGGGAAAATCGTAATTAATTTCATTAGCAAATTTTGTGTCATTTTCATGTAATTTTGTGCCGACTGCCCCCCACACATGACGATGGCCTCAATTCACTAAGATCATGCTAGGGATAATAAGGCAAGAGAAAACTTACCTCCACATAAGAGAGAGTTATCTTACCTCTTCATTCCTTAAGTTACCTCTCCTGTAGTTAAGTTACCTCCTCTGTAGTTAATTTACCTCCTCTGTAGTTAATTTACCTCCTCTGTAGTTATTTTCACATGCAGCTAATTAACAGCCTGTCTTTAACTCTGGAGTTATTTTAAGGATTGGAGAGTTAATTTAAAGACAGAAGAGTTAACTTTAGGCTTGCCTGAGGTAAAATGGTGTCAATTCACCAGAGGTTACCAACCTATTTATCTCTTGGGAGGTAATTTACCTCCTGTGATATCTTCAAATAGCAATTCTCCAGAAGTATAGGGGAAAATATCGACAGAGAGAAATGCAAGAGATAAATGTGAGATAAGTATGAGATAAATAAGTGATAGTTAGTAGTTAGTTTTTCTCCAAATCACAATTCACCAGGGAAGAAAGGGGGTGTGGCCATTCGTTATTTTTTCATCTCTTTATCCCCTGAATGAACCTGGAGATATCGTGGTTTTCACACAGCAGCTGCTGCTGTGGAAGATGGAGCCTTTTGAGCTTACTCTGTTAGGCCTGGTGCACACCAAAAACCACTAGCAGATCTGCAAAATGCTAGCAGATTTTGAAACGCTTTTTCTTATTTTTCTGTAGCGTTTCAGCTAGCATTTTGCGGTTTTGTGAAGCGTTTTTGGTGTAGTAGATTTCATGTATTGTTACAGTAAAGCTGTTACTGAACAGCTACTGTAACACAAACTGCCTGGCAAACCGCTCTGAAGTGCAGTTTTTCAGAGTGGTTTGCGTTTTTCCTATACTTAACATTGAGGCAGAAACGCCTCCGCAATCCAAAATCTGCAGCAGCCCGGGAGTATGCGTTTCTGCAAAACGCCTCCCGCTCTGGTGTGCACCAGCCCATTGAAGTACATTACCCAAGCGTATCCGCAGCCGCAAGCGGATCGCAAAACGCAGCCGAACTGCTCTGGTGTGCACTAGGCCTTAGAGCTTGCTTCTATTATGAGGAGACGAAGGCGCAGGAGGAGGGTCTGTTTAATCGCCCCTCGTATTTTTAGTGAGAGAACAGTTCTTGATAATTTTACTGAGACAGAGGTGGTGAAGAAGTTCAGACTCACTCGTGATATGATTTATGATATGATCCGGCAGTAAAAGGTGGGAATACTCTGGTCACGTAGTGGTAAAACTCCGCCTCCTACCCACAATGCTTCACTTTCAAGCTTACAGAGAGGAAAAGTATCCCATGTAAATCATTAATACCGATTACCTAACTCTCTGCTTTCTCACACTTTCCTCATGCATATCTCTCCATTATCCCCGGCTATCGAACATTTTTCTCTCTGTCCTCTCACACTGGTGAATTGACTCCAGAGTGTTAAAATACCTCATGAGATAAACTACCTACCTTTTTTCTCTTAGTAAATCCTCTCTGGTGAATTGACGCCAATGTTTCCTGAATACTACATGCCTTATCACCATGGTAACAACTCTAGAAGAGTTATTAAAGACAGGAGATAAGCTTAGTGAATTGAGGCCATTGTCACCAAAATTGCTATGTAAACTGTTTTACATTTCAGGACCTAGATTCTACATCCTAATTAGTGCTGCTGTAGGTTTCAGGATGTAGAATCTGCGTCCTGCATTAAAAACTGCCACCCGCCGCCGCGCATGCACGACGTGATCGTGCACTTGCATGAGCTTGTGTTAAAAGTGAATGATCGCTGCAAGCAATAGCAACAATCAATCATAAAGGTAGGCAAAAAAAAACAAAGTTTTAAAAGTGAAAAATAAATAAATAAAAAAGTGACAGGGTCCCAACAAAATAAAAAGTGTTTTTTTAATTTTTTGTTGGCTTTTTTTTATCCCCAGTTAAAGAGAACCTGAGGTGGAACTTTGGGGTGAGGTGGGACACAGAGCCATTTTCTCTGCCTAATGACATGGCTCTGTGTCCCCCAACCGCCGCTTTCTGCCCCCTCCCCCCCCCCCCCACACTGCTGCACTATAGCCCCCTGAGTTTAGTGACAAGATTTGTCGCAAGCACGGAGGTAAACAGAGGGGAGAGGAATTCCCTGTTTAAAACGCTTGCCAAGGGCGTTCCTGCAGGGTTTCCTGAGTTGCCATTGGGCAGCTTTCTCCCCCTGGCCACGCCCGTTGCCACTCCCCCCGCCTCCCTGCACGCTGTGAGAGACAACACAGTCTCTCAGTGCAGCGTCAATTCCCAGGGGTCACGCAAGTGAAAGTGGGCTATTGCTGCCCACGGGAGCAGCGTTTTTGCGGCTACCTGGTCCGCTCAGCCCTGCAAATCAGCTAGCCTACTTTTTTTTTTTTAAACACACCTACGGCTCTCTTTAAGTTTTAACCCCAGTGTAACCTATTAACCCATTGTTAACTCCTGCAATACCTATACATGTTTATAAACTTTTAATGACTGCCACCTGTAGCTAGGCCTTAAGATTGCGGCCCCAATGCTCTACAGATGTATTGCTTTGCCGTTACTTAGCAATGCATCTGTACAGATTTTCATGGAGTATGTTATTAGTAAATTTTTGCACCAGAGAGTGCAAAAAAAAACAAAACAAAAAAAACAGTCTTGTGATTGGTCTGAAATCAAAATATTGCAGAAAAAATCTGCATTCAATGCTTCCAAGTTCTGAGATTGGGCTAAAATGACCGAGTTGCGGTAAATCAGATTTCCGCGGATTCCGTTTTTTTACAATCTCCATTTTTAGATTTTAGTTTTCCAATCACAAATTCGTAATTTGATCAAAAACACAGAAATTTCAATTTGGGGAAATCTGAACGAGTATCCCTACTTTCTATCCCTCTTATTTACTTATAGCTGTTGGGTCAGAGTTGTCCTTTAATCTGTTCTGCCTAATGTGTATAGAGTGACAGAAAGTTAGTGTTGGGCGAACAGTGTTCGCCACTGTTCGGGGTTCTGCAGAACATCACCCTGTTCGGGTGATGTTCGCGTTCGGCCGAACACCTGATGGTGTTCGGCCTTTTAAGTTCGGGTTCGCCCCGAACTTCTAATGGCCGCCGAACAGGGCCGAACAGGGCCCCTGTTCGGCCGAACAGGGCCCTGTTCGGCCGAATACTGCCCCCCTATGGGGTCGCAGGCATAAGGGGGGAGCATGCCCCGATCGCGGGGGGGGGTCGGAAATTCCCCCCACCCCCTCCGCTAGCGCTCCCCCCTCTGCCCGCTTCCCCATTCAAAAGTTTAAGCAAAGTACCTGTAGTGGATGGCCTGGCAGTGGGCGGCACTGTGGAGTGAGGAGGAGGAGTCCGGAGAGTGACAAGTTGAGGGAGGCCGGGCAGCGGGCGTGAGGTCAGAGAAAGGGCGGAAGTACCACAAGGGTACTTCCGCTGAACCGCCCGCTGCCCGGCCTCCCTCAACTCGTCACTCTCCGGACTCCTCCTCCTCACTCCACAGTGCCGCCCACTGCCAGGCCATCCACTACAGGTACTTTGCTTAAACTTTTGAATGGGGAAGCGGGCAGAGGGGGGAGCGCTAGCGGAGGGGGTGGGGGGAATTTCCGACCCCCCCCCGCGATCGGGGCATGCTCCCCCCTTATGCCTGCGACCCCATATGGCCCCCAAAAGCTGGATGTTCGGAAAGTTCGGGGTTCGGCCCGAACATGCCGAACATCTCGGCCATGTTCGGCGAACTTTCCCGAACCCGAACATCCAGGTGTTCGCCCATCACTACAGAAAGTACAAGCAGGAATTTCTGATAGTTATTTGCTCTCCCCATAAGTCTGTTACATATCAAACCACAGTCAATGCAATGAGCCCATCTGATGACCCTGAGCAGTAACAAGGGAGCAGTATGGTGACGGAGGCATTGTTAAGCGCCAACAGTTGTGCATATTTTGTCCTTCGAGGAGGTCAAGACTCAGTAGGGCAGGAACATATCTCAAGAGAGAGCAATTTGTCTTTACTGATTGTTAAAATTACTGAAATAAAGACAAGGATGAAAAAAAGAAAGAAGAGCAATTCTGTATATTGGAGTGAAGGGTATCAATCCATCACATGAAGGCAAGGTCAGTCAGTGCAGCAGAGCACCAAGCCTGATAATCAATGCACTGCAGTTACAGCAGATCACATGCATTGTCCATCTATGGATGTTACTATTCAGTGCCTTCATTTGTTGCAGCTTAACAAAACCCATATCTGCAAAACATCTGTTTAGGACAGTCTTAAAGAGGAACTCCAGTGAAAATAATGTAATAAAAAAAGTGCTTAATTTTTACAAAAATTATGTATAAATGATTTAGTCAGTGTTTGCCCATTGTAAAATCTTTTAAATCCCTGATTCACATTCTGACATTTATTACATGGTGACATTTTTACTGTTGGCAGGTGATGTAGCTGCTGCATGCTTTTTTGGCAGTTGGAAACAGCTGTAAACATCTATTTCCAACAATGCAACAAGGTTCACAGACAGGAAACTGTCAGAAGTACCACGGTCCTCAGAGTTTCTTGTGGGAGGAGTTTCACCACAATATCAGTCATACAGCGCCCCCTGATGGCCTGTTTGTGAAAAGGATTAGATTTCTCATGTAAAAGGCGGTATCAGCTACCGATTGGGATAAAGTTCAATTCTTGGTCGGAGTTTCTCTTTAAAGGGAATGACCAATATTCTTACACGGGGCTTCCTCCAGCCCCTGACAGCTGTCCTGTCCCCTCACTGCAGAGGCCTGGGGTTCTCTAGTGCAGATGCCGACCTTGCCAGGTCGGCATGTACTGCGCATGCGCAAGAGCAGCGCACGGTGGCTCTGACATCATCTGAAGTGTGAACTACTGCACCTGTGCAGTACACTCCAAATGATGTCAGCGCGACCACGAGCGGCTCTCGCCCAGGCGCAGTAAATGGCAGTGGCACTCTGGCCAGGTCGGTGGAACTGCAGCGACAGCACAGGACAGCTGCCAGGGACTGGAGAAAGCCCGGGGTAAGTATATTTTAGTTTTTTAAACCTCAGACATTCCTTTTAAAGCAATTCTAAAGCGAAAAATAACGTATGATATTAATGAAATGTATGTGTAGTGCGGATAATGAATAGAACATTACAAGCAAAGAAAAGAGTCTCATATTTTATTTTTTAAAGTTGTACAACTTTTTTACAACATTGCATCATACTGTCACTGTTGCAATTTTAAAACCACACTCTGTCTTTTAAAGGGAACCTAAACTGAGAAGGATATGGATTTTTCCTTTTAAAATAATACCAGTTGCCTGACTCTCTTGCTGGTCCTGTGTCTCTAATACTTTTAGCCACAGCTCCTGAACAAGCATGCATATCAGGTGCTCTGACTGAAGTCAGACTGGATTAGCTGCATGCTTGTTTCAGGTGTGTTATCCACTTACTACTGCAGCCAAAGAGATCAGCAGGACTGCCAGGCAACTGGTATTGTTTAAAAGGAAACATCCATATCCCTCTCAGTTTAGGTTCCCTTTAAGCTATAAAACAAAGCAGAAATAATTACCCTTTGAATTTCCCTGCAGTAAAACCTTATCTCAAGCTGTCTCTCACTGTTTCTTGGCTGTGTAAAGGTGCCCATACACTTGCTCGATTTCCCGCCTATAGACAGCAGATTCGATCACTGTGATTGAATCTGCTGTAAAATCGATACGCAAACGCTGACCGATCGACCAATTTCCGTCCTAAACCGATCGATCCCGTCGATCTGTCCGGCGGGTCGGGAGTGCGTTGATGGCGGCGTTTGAATGTCCGGCGACCGACGCTAGCAGCAATATATTCTTGGTCCGGATGGCACGTATCCCCGCTGTCCCCGAGGTCCCTTCTCGGCGCTGGGCTCCGGGTGGCTTCACTGTACTTCCTGTTGGGGGAAGTTTAAGCAGTAGAGCACCCTCTACTGTTTAAACTTCCCTCGACAGGAAGTAAAGTGAAGCTGAAGCCCAGAGCGGAGAAGAGACAGCGGGGACTCGCGCTGGCCGGATCAGGTAATGTATGCTGAGGGCGGCGGAAGCAGCAGCTCCACAGATTGTGAATTGATTTCACAGAGAAATTGATTCAAAATCTGTATGCAGTGTAGGCAGCCAATAGATCCCTCTGTGATCAGATTCGATCAGAGAGGGATCTATCTGTTGGTCGATCTGGTGGCAATCGACCAGTGTATGGCTGCCTTAAAGAGAAACTCCGACCAAGAATTGAACTTTATCCCAATCAGTAGCTGATACCCCTTTTACATGAGAAATCTATTCCTTTTCACAAACAGACCATCAGGGGGCACTGTATGGCTGATTTGGTGGTGAAACCCCTCCCACAAGAAACAAGAAAAGTACGTACTCTTGCCAGTTTCCTGTCTGTGAACCTTGCTGTATTGTGGGAAATAGCTGTTTACAGCTGTTTCCCACTGCCAAAAACCATGCAGCAGCTACAGGATCTTCTCAAAAAATTAGCATATTGTGATAAAGTTCATTATTTTCTGTAATGTACTGATAAACATTAGACTTTCATATATTTTAGATTCAAATACACACAACTGAAGTAGTGCAAGCCTTTTATTGTTTTAATATTGATGATTTTGGCATACAGCTCATGAAAACCCAAATTTCCTATTTCAAAAAATTAGCATATTTCATCCGACCAATAAAAGAAAAGTGTTTTTAAAACAAAAAAAGTCAACCTTCAAATAATTATGTTCAGTCAGTTATGCACTCAATACTTGGTCGGGAATCCTTTTGCAGAAATGACTGCTTCAATGCGGCATGGCATGGAGGCAATCAGCCTGTGGCACTGCTCAGGTGTTATGGAGGCCCAGGATGCTTCGATAGCGGCCTTAAGCTCATCCAGGGTGTTGGGTCGTCCGTCTCTCAACTTTCTCTTCACAATATCCCACAGATTCTCTATGGGGTTCAGGTCAGGAGAGTTGGCAGGCCAATTGAGCACAGTAATACCATGGTCAGTAAACCATTTACCAGTGGTTTTGGCACTGTGAGCAGGTGCCAGGTCGTGCTGAAAAATGAAATCTTCACCTCCATAAAGCTTTTCAGCAGATGGAAGCATGAAGTGCTCCAAAATCTCCTGATAGCTAGCTGCATTGACCCTGCCCTTGATAAAACACAGTGGACCAACACCAGCAGCTGACATGGCACCGCAGACCAGCACTGACTGTGGGTACTTGACACTGGACTTCAGGCATTTTGGCATTTCCCTCTCCCCAGTCTTCCTCTAGACTCTGGCACCTTGATTTCCGAACGACATGGAAAAGTTGCTTTCATCCGAAAAAAGTACTTTGGACCACTGAGCAACAGTCCAGTGCTGCTTCTCTTTAGCCCAGGTCAGGCACTTCTGCCGCTGTTTCTGGTTCAAAAGTGGGTTCATGCTTCCATCTGCTGAAAAGCTTTATGGAGATGAAGATTTCATTTTTCAGCATGACCTGGCACCTGCTCACAGTGCCAAAACCACTGGTAAATGGTTTACTGACCATGGTATTACTGTGCTCAATTGGCCTGCCAATTCTCCTGACCTGAACCCCATAGAGAATCTGTGGGATATTGTGAAGAGAAAGTTGAGAGACGCAAGACCCAACACTCTGGATGAGCTTAAGGCCGCTATCGAAGCATCCTGGGCCTCCATAACACCTGAGCAGTGCCACAGGCTGATTGCCTCCATGCATAACTGAACATAATTATTTGAAGGTTGACTTTTTTTGTTTTAAAAACACTTTTCTTTTATTGGTCGGATGAAATATGCTAATTTTTTGAGATAGGAATTTTGGGTTTTCTTGAGCTGTATGCCAAAATCATCAATATTAAAACAATAAAAGGCTTGAACTACTTCAGTTGTGTGTATTTGAATCTAAAATATATGAAAGTCTAATGTTTATCAGTACATTACAGAAAATAATGAACTTTATCACAATATGCAAATTTTTTGAGAAGATCCTGTACATCACCTGCCAACAGTAAAAATGTTAAGTGCTTCAGAAAACAGGATTGTATTGACCCAAGTTGGGTCAAATAGCAAAGAGAAGCTTTTTTTTTTCATAGAAACAACTGCCTTTTTTAAAAAATATTCCTGTACTAGAAAACAATATGAGACTCTTCTTTGCTACTAATGTTCTATTTCTTAGCTGTACTACTACACATACAGTTCATTATCTTATAAGTTTATTTTCACATCAGGTTTGCTTTAAAGAGAATCTGAAGCGAGAATAAATCTCGCTTCAGAGCTTATATTCAGCAGGAGCATGTGTGCCCCTGCTAAAACGCAGCTATCCTGTGGCTAAACGGGGGTCCCTTACCTCCCAAATCCCCTCGTGGAGTCCCGGGGATCCCTTCCGCATAGAGGCAGGGCTATGAGCTGCAGCCCTGCCTCCATGCGCGTCTATCAGCGCGTATCTCCGCCTCTCCCCCGCCCCTCAGTCTTCCTTCACTGAGAGGGGCGGGGGAGAGGCGGCGATGCGCCGCTGATAGACGGCGCTGAGGCAGGGCTGCAGCCGTCAGCCCTGGCTCCATGCGCGTCTATCAGCGCGTATCTCCGCCTCTCCCCCGCCCCTCAGTCTTTCTTCGCTGAGAGGGTTGGGGGAGAGGCGGCGATGCGCCGCTGATAGACGGCGCTGAGAGGCAGGGCTGCAGCCGTTAGCCCTGCCTGAAGAGCAGCAAAATCTACGACCAAGTTGGTCGCGGTTTTTGCAGGAGGGGATTTGGGAGGTAAGGGACCCCCGTTTAGCCGCGGGATAGCGGCGTTTTAGCAGGGGCAAACATGCCTCTGCTGAATATAAGCTCTGAAGCAAGATTTATTCTCGCTTCAGTGTCTCTTTAAGTACTCCTGTTATGTCTGTCTGTTCCAGGAAGTGAAACCTTTCTTTATTTGGTCTTTTCCTTGTATATATTCGGGAAATGCATTCCATTAGTTAAAAATAACCACATATTGTTAAAGAGACACTAAAGCGAAAAAAAAAATATGATATTATGATTTGTATGTGTAGTACAGCTAAGAAATAAAACATTAAGTCATACAATGTCACAGCGCCAGGATTTATGCTGTCTCAGGCAGTCAAGCAATCCACTGTTACTCCACCTCCAGAGATACACTCAACTCTGCATACTTCCTGTGTGACTCGTTTCACCGGAAACAGAAAAGCAGAAAAAAGTCTCTCTCAGTGGGTAACGGTAACACTTTAATTTTCCATACAAGGCACAATAAAATCGGAGTAAAAAAAATCACTTACATCAAGAGGGTCCTATGCCAGTATAGGACCCCCTCCGGACATATCGCTTCCCACCCTTGTGGTACTAAGGACATGCACAATCGAGCACTGGTGCCCAGCCCGCTCTCGTCCCGTAGGGTGCCTCTGGGCACCAGTGCTCGATTGTGCATGTCCTTAGTACCACAAGGGTGGGAAGCGATATGTCCGGAGGGGGTCCTATACTGGCATAGGACCCTCTTGATGTAAGTGATTTTTTTGACTCCGATTTTATTGTGCCTTGTATGGAAAATTAAAGTGTTACCGTTACCCACTGAGAGAGACTTTTTTCTGCTTTTCTGTTTCCGGTGAAACGAGTCACACAGGAAGTATGCAGAGTTGAGTGTATCTCTGGAGGTGGAGTAACAGTGGATTGCTTGACTGCCTGAGACAGCATAAATCCTGGCGCTGTGACATTGTATGACTGATTATTCGAAAGGTGAAAAGGATCTATCCTGGTCACGGCAGCGGAGGTGGCTGTCAAGAAGTGGTTTGCCAGCAATCTTGTGCAGCGCCTTTTTCACCTATTTTCCTTGTCTACAAATAAAACATTAAGATCAGATACATCAGTCTAATTGTTTCCAGTACAGGAAGAGTTAAGAAACTCCAGTTGTTATCTCTATGCAAACAAGCCATTAAGCTCTACCACTTTCAGGGCTTGTTTCCACTGTAGCGGTGCGGAATCGCCTGGATTCCACCGCTGAAGAAATCGCATGCGGCTGCGTTTCCGCATGCAGATTTACCCGCGATTTCGCATGCGATTTCGCATGGCAAGGAGCCATGCGAATTTAACCATGTCACTGCCTGTGTTAAGTTCCATTGGCTTTCATGCGAAATCGCATGCGAAATCGCGGGGAAAGCCGCATGCGATTTCCCTATTGAATACATTAGCGGCGATTCACCCGCATTCCTGCCGCACGCGAATCTGCACGACCCTGTCGTGCAGATTTTCCCCGCACCGAAAAACGCCGCCGCCGCCGCACACGTGGAAACAGCCCCATCCACTAACATTAAGTATGCGAATCCGCATGCAGTGCCCGCATGCGGATTTGCTATAGTGGAAACGAGCCCTCAAAGTCTTGGAGAGGGCTGTTATCTGACTTTTATTATCTCAAGTGTTATTGAACTATTCACTTTTTCTCTGCCAGAGGAGAGGTCATTAGTTCACAGACTGCTCTGAAAGAATCATTTTGAATGCAGAGTGTTGTGTAATCTGCACATAATATAGAATGATGCAATGTTAGAAAAAACACTATATACCTGAAAATAAAAATATGAGAATATTTTCTTTGCTGCTAATCTTCTAGTAATTATTCATAGTACACAACTAATTCACTATATCATATATATTTTTTCCGCTTCAGTGTCTCTTTAACTACCCGTTCCAGTATATTACCTTGCAGTTGTATCTGTTTTGGGGATTGGGATATTGAGGAATATAGAGCAATAACTAATTACGGTCAGTGGCATTTGCTGCTTTTTCTCACTTTCTAATTAAGAGATAATAATAAAACCAATAGTCCAATGTTTGCCATAGAGCACTGTAGAAACAGCATCAGTGCCCTACGAATGGGTGTAATGTAAGTACATAAACCAGTACAGTTGCTTTATTCATGCAATCTTACTTACAGGAGGCATGTTCAGTCTTGGAAAACAATTTGTGGCTTTTCAGCTCATCTCCTGCGCAATCTAACATTTACTTAATGTTGTTGTTTTGTAACAGAATTCATTCCTTCTACTCTTAATGTCTAAATGAAAACAGCTGGTGGCATATAGCTTATTGAATAGGAAACGGGGAATATAATGAGCATCTGTTGAATTTGGTTCTGCGCTCAGGTAGAGACTTGTCCTCCTCACAACTCTGCAGCAATAAAATAGCCTCTTTCTTTCTTTTTTTTAAATCTTGTATGTGCTGCTTCGAGAATCACCACTCCAAGAGAAGACACATTATTGCGCATTCCGCTGCTCCTTAGAGAGTCATTGCTACTTGCAGGTGCTTCTGTTATTAGCACTGCTGGATCAGGATGGGTGACTCATCCATTGAGTGACAAAAACATTCCCTGGCTCATAAAAGTGTCTTGTTGTACTGTACGCAGACTATATATATGCGTGTGTGCGCATGTATCGTACCCGAGGGTGCAAAATTAAGTGTTCAGAAAGAGCACCCCTGTGAACAATCTTGTGTCTAAACCAAACGCTTCTTTAAAGCAGGATTGTCAGCCACAAAATCAAATTCCATTTACCCACCGCTCTGTGTTTATTACGCAGTCCACAACCTGACCCTGCATTGCAAGCATTCCAATATAATCATAAATGTTTCTGCTGGGATGAATCTTATCTCAGTCAGCCTGGCTCTATTTTGGTAAATTGGCGGGGAGAGGGAAGATTGTTATCTCCCCTCCCACATTCCTGTTCCTCACTGATTGGCTGAGGGTTGTTCAGTGTGACAAGAGGCTGCGAAGGGAAATACACCTCACACCTCTGCAGAAGCTGCTGAAATAAGATCTATGCTGTGCTCACGTGTGTTTACAAAGCAAGCTAGATATCACAGTCTTTATTTAATATATAAGATTCACTGAAATCAAAACGTGGACAGTACAATACATCTGTTATGTAAGTAGAACAAGTATTTATCTACTTATATATGTGTTTTTTTCCCCCCTGGGATAGCATGGCTGTCCCTGCTGCTTTAAAGAACCACTATCATGAAAAATAGTAAAATTTAAAGCACATACAAATAAGAAGTAGGTTTCTTCCAGAATATAAGAAGCCATAAAATACGTTTTTCCTATGTTGCTGTCACTTGCAGAAGGTAGTAGAAATCTGACAGAACTGACAGATTTTGGACTAGTCCATCTCTTCATGGGGGATTCTCAGCATGGCCTTTAATCTCTATAAAGAATCTCCTTGAAAAGAATTTATACAGTGGTTCTGGACAACCTCCCTGTTCACTGCGCAGCAGACTTCTTTGGCAGTTTAATGGAGAAACTGCTATTTACTAAGTGCTTTTGAAAAGAAAGAAAACCTTGGAAACCCACCATGAAGAGTTGGGCTAGTCCAAAGCCTGTCGGTTCTGTCCAATTTCTATTAATTACTGTAAGTGACAGCAGCATAGGACAAAAGTAATTTATGGCTTATTTTATTCTGGAAAAAAACGTACTTCTTATTTGTATGTGTTCACATGTATTTTGACCCCTTCCCAACCGCCTAACAGCGATAGGCGCCAGGAAGGTGGCAGCCCCAGGACCGCCTAATTTTCGAAAGGCGTCAAGTCCTCCTCACAACTCCTGGGGCGGGGTTTTGCAGAGGATTGTGCACGCCGATGATGGAGCGCCTAGAGACCGCTGCTAGGAGACTCTAGGAACAAGAGAGCCACGTTTGCCTCCTCTGGCAGAGAAAAAGAAAATTGTTCACTAACAGTTGTGATAATAAAAGTCAGAAGACAGCCCTCTCCACGACTTTGAAAGTCATAGAGCTTAATGGCTTTTTTGCATAGAGATAACAACTGGCGTTTCTTAACTCTTCCTGTACTGGAAACAATTAGACTGATGTATCTGATCTTAATGTTTTATTTCTTAGATGTACTACACATACAAATCATAATATCATATTTTTTTTCAGCTTCAGTGTCTCTTTAACACAAGTTTATCATTTACACTATTATTTTTCACATATACATCTGAAAACCTCAAAAAGAACTTGGTTTTGCTTTAAGAAGGGATTCCCAGTTCTGTAACTCATCTGAATATAGTTGCAACAATTTTCTTGATTTGCAAAGAAGCACACGATTGGGATTCATAAACTGTCCCATTTACTGTTGCTCGGGTGATTTGGCAGTTGTACACTGTGTAAAATCAGTGAGTTGCAATTCAGAAGGCATGCCCAATCTGCGTTAGAGCACCTATTTTCAAGAGGAATATAAATCACATTCCCTCATCTGTGATGTAGAGCAGCTTGTAGCCTGAACACCCTAGGGAAGAATTTCCTGTGAGTGCGAGGCAACAGCTTTTATAGTGAGAAAAATACTTAACAAGTAAAGACTATTAGAGGAGTTTATAACTCACAGTTTTATAGTCTCTTGTGTGCCGTCGTCCTTTGCGCCTCTCTCAAATGGCAAAAGGGCCATTTACTATGTTGGCCTAGCATGGTGCAGTGAATGCCATAGATGAACTCTGCAGTGACTGCTTTGTGCATCGCTAGCATATACTCTGAAGCGAGTAGGAGGATTAGGGCAAGAAGCAAGCATTCAGCTCTACCACCTGTTTTAGTGGAGGGGAGATGGGTTGGGACTAATGCTGGAATTGCCGTGTTATTAGGCGCCCAATAGTCAGGGCCAGATTTGTACTCTTTACCGCCTAGGCCACTGTTACCAGCAGCCCTTCTTCAGTATAGGTAGCGACTAGCAAGATGACCCCTCCCCCCTTGCCTCTAGTATAGGAAGCCTGATGACCCCCCCCCCAGTATAAGTAGCCAGATGACTCCTCCCCCCTTTCCCTCCAGTATAGGTAGCAAGATGCCTCCCTTAATCCCTCCTCTTCCCACCCCCCTTCCAGTATAGGTAGCCAGCTCGCCTTCACACCGCAGCAGCCATCTGTGTCACTCATTTCTCCGCTCGTCTCCAGTGCAGAAGCTTCCTCTTCCTTTCCGTCTCCAATGCTGCCCAAGTCCATAGCCGCCGGCCACAATGCAAACGTGCACAGAGAGCAAGATGGCTGCTGCACAGGCGGCTGGCAGCAGAGTACCATGGTCAGGCGCTCGCCTGATCTCTCTGCATTTGCAAATGCTGCAACAGCTTAGTCTGCTGCTTTGGTGCTCTTCCTCCTGTGGTGCCCTAGGCCATGGCCTAGTTGGCCTTGGCCTAAATCCAGCCCTCCCAATAGTATAACAGGCGGTGGGCACTATCTCTCCTAGGGGCTGATTTATAAATCTTTTCTGTTGAATTATCTAATCTTTCTTATTAAAGGGAACCTAAATCAGAAAAAAACGGGTTTAAATTACCTGAGGCATCTACCAGCCCCCTGCAGCTGCCTGGCCCGTGGCATCACTGAGTGATCCTCCAGTCCCCCCGCAGCCCCCTCTTTTGGTCAGGCCACTCAGCGAGTCGACAGCCACTGCGCATGCCCAGTCGCGGCTTTGTGCGTCCTCAATCATGCTCCCGTTTCTGGGAGCATTCTGGGCATGTGCAGTAGAGATTTTTCCTTACTGTGCAAGTTCAAAAGCACTCCCATCCACGAGTCAGGAGGCACACGGATCGGGGCCACGCATCCAGAAGAAAGAGGGGCGCTGCGGGGGACTAGAGGATTGCTCAGTGAAGGTGCGGGCCCAGGATGGCTGCAGGGGACTGGTAGAAGCCCCAGGTAAGTTAAACTTGTTTTTCCTGATTTAGGTTCACTTTAACTCACAATTTAACTCTCCTTAAATGCTTAAATCATGATCTCCTTATTTAACTTAAAGAGGAACTTTAGCGAAAAGATGAAAAAAATAAATGAATACATTGCAAAGCGAGGAGTTAAAAAATAGAAAAGTGATCAAGAAATGGTTGATATTCACCATGCAATTTATTCATATTGTTTGATTCACAATCAGCCTGCACATAATCATATTGGCAGACATGAAAAAAAAAACACAGCACTAACGGCCATTATCTATAACCACACACCTAACAATGCGATAGGCTAAAAGGTAGGTAGACATATGCACAGAGGGAGATACTGGTTGCTTGGCAGTTGGAAACAGCTGTTATTTCCCACAATGCAACAAGGCTCAGACAAGAAACTGTCAGGACCTAGGTCCTGACATCACACAGTGGAAGGGGTTGTACCACAATATCAGCCATACAACCCCCCCCCCCCCCCCCCCCATGATCTATTTGAGAAAAAGTAAAACTTTCTCATGGGAAAGGGGATATCAGCTACTGATTGGGATAAAGGTCAATCCTTGGTTACAGTTTCTCTTTAACTCTTGATTTATCTCTCCTTGGCCCATATGCAATTCACTTCTCTCCTAAGATTTCTCCTAGGTGATATTTCCACACCTTGTCAATAAAATGCCTTTAAAGCCACCAGAAAGAGAAAATAATTTTGGTAGTGCTTTTCCTCCTACATTTTTGGTACTTTTTAAGTTAAAATGCTGAAAAGCTAATTTAGATAGAAGAAATAGGAGACAGCTTAGAAGAAAAGGTGAATTAATTAAGGGACCTTGGCCCATATGCAAGTAACTGTTTTTCCTGAGTTATCTCCTAGGAGATCATTTCCATCTTCTCTTTACAATAACTGAAAAATTACCCAACAGTTAGTGAAAAAATATTATTAACTAATTGAAGACCGATCCACGCCTATCCACGCATGGACGCGGTGGCAGCCCTAGGACTGCCTAACGCCAATTGGCGTACAGTCCTAGGGGCGGAGTTTGCAGGGGATCCCCGCTTCAATGACGGAGCTCTACTCCGCCTTCAGTCTCACCGCGGTGGAGAATGTTAGACGGCAAAACTGCCGTCTTTTGACACGGCTGTCCCCTCTGGACCCACAGGAGTGATCAGCAGTCAAAGGCTGAAGCTGATCACGGGGATGGGCTGGTGGGGGGAGGGAGGGTTTTTGAAAAGATAAATAAATAAGGAAATTTATTTAAAAAAAAAATAGAATGAATATTTATAAAACAAGATAAACATCCTGGCAGGGCTCAGACCCCACCAACAGAAAGCTCTGTTGGTGGGGAGAAAAGTGGGGGGATCACTAGTGTGCTGAGTTGTATGGCCCTGAAGCTGCAGTGGCCAATTAACAGAAAAATGGCCTGGTCTTTAGGGGGGCTTAACACTGCGGTCCTCAAGTGGTTACAATTATTTTGCGTATTTTCTTGCTTGCTGGTGATTTAAAAGACACTTTATAACAAGGTGCAAAATATCAGGAGAAAAAGTGACAAGACAAGACAAGACAAATAACATTTATATTGCGCTTTTCTCCTTGCGGACTCAAAACGCCAGAGCAGAGCAGCAGCCACTAGGGCACGCTCTATAGGCAGTAGCAGTGTAAGGGAGACTTGCCTAAGGTCTCCTACTGAATTAGTGCTGGCTTACTGAACAGGCAGAGCCGAGATTCGAACCCTGGTCTCCTGTGAGTTAATTATGGGCCCTTATCTGTTTATCTCATGAATTATCTCTCTTATTTGTTTATCTCCTGCATACAGTTAAGGTGAAAAATAAGTAAAGCTCGCCATACAACTAGCGATGATGAGCAGATTCAACCAAGAGACAAATCTCTCTCTAATTGAATCTGATTAGAGAGAGATCTGTTGGCTGCCCATTCACCGCAGACCGATTCCTGGTCAATCTCATGCTTTCACGTACACACTCAAGCAAGTTGGCCCTACATCGTGCGGCAGCCGGCATGTCTGATCAACTAATGCGACTAATTACGGCCCGAAATTGGTCGCATTGTCAATCGGGCATGCACTCGGCAGCGCCAATTTTCATCCTATTCTGATTAGAATAATCTAATCGGATGGTCGATCAGCCGCCAAGTTGCCTGATGTACGGCCACTTTGGTAGCCATACACTGGTCGATTTGCCATCAGATTCAACCAACAGATAGATCCCTCTCTGATCGAATCTGATCAGAGAGGGATCGTATGGCTACCTTTACTGCAAACAGATTGTGAACCGATTTCAGCCTGAAACCGATCACAATCTGTTGTGGTGGTGGTGGTGCTGCCGCCGCGCCTGCCCGCATACATTACCTGCTCCACCGGCGCGAGTCCTCCCGGTCACCGCTGCTCTGTCTCCGCTCTGGTCTGGTCTCCGGCATGCTTCACTTCTTCCTGCCTGGCAGGAAGTTTAAACAGTAGAGCGCCCTCTACTGTTTAAACTTCCTGCCGGGCTAGAAGAAGTGAAGCATGCCGGAGACCAGAGCGGAGACGGAGCAGCGGTGACCGGGAGGACTCGCGCCGGTGGAGCAGGTAATGTATGCGGGCTCTATTGCGTCGGTCGTGGGGCACTCGAATGCCGCTAGCGACGCGCTCCCTACCCGCGGGCGATCGGCGGTAATTTTCCGCACGGAGCGATCGACGGAATCGGACGGGATAGATCGAAATTCGGCGTGTAGCGCGAACAATTGGCAGCAGATTCGATCCCAGTGATCGAATCTGCTGTCGAAACGGCGGCAAATCGGGCCAGTGTATGGCCAGCTTTAGCTTTGTAAATGAACACCACTGGCCCTTATTGTACTTAGAAAAGATTGTATTATCTCACCCTTCGTTTTCTTCTTTTTATAAAATTACTTCACCATGGTGAAATGATTTTATAAAAAGAAGAAAACATTTTTTTTTTGCTAAAATGTCCCTCCTTTCTTATCTCAAAGTAGAGAAAATCAACTAAATGTAAATTTTACTGAGTTGATGCAAATTTTGTTGCAATTTGTACGCAGCTTGGAAATGGGCCAATCAAACCGTACTTTGTTGGCCCAATTAAAATCTGCATATAAATAGCAACTAAATTTGCATTTAGTACCTCATCATCCATAGTTAGAAGTATGCAAGTATGACACATCCCGTATCCTGGAATAATAATAGGCTTAGTAGCGGAGGTCACCGTCAGGTCAGTAAGATGAATTCACTCGGTAAGCAGGCAGGTGTCATTTCTAATCCCTTATGCAGCCTTGTATAATCAGAGTGAACTGTTATCCTCACAAATGTGATATTAAAAGGGCATATTTATAAAGCTGTTGATGAGTGATTTCCCGTGTGGATTTCGCCAACAGATATGGAGTGGTATGGAGAGATATGGAAATGCACAGCATTGTCTATCAAACACGTTATGCACTGTACAACAGTGCAATTTGATACCGCACTGCTGAACACATTTTGGCAAATTGCAATGCTGATTCATTGTAGTGAATGGGATCAGCAGTGCAATGCAGGGCAATGCAGATGGCGGGTCATTGCGTGCGTTGCGTTCTGATTGCATGGCCATCTGTGTTTGCTAGTGTAAATGAGATTTTTCTCCTTGAACAAAAAAACGGTGAGTCGTTTTTGCTTAATCTCATTTCCTGGCTATTGGTTTAATCCAAAATCTGAGAAGTAATTGATCATCTACACCTGCTTGAGTTCCACCAACCAATGCAGTACAAAGCTATGTGGCTATCAACGCCCCACCTCTCCTTCCTTTTCTTCATCAATTAAAATGATGGGCATGTCCAATAACAGTTTTAAAACTGTTTGACATTAGTTGGAATTTTATAGATCAACTTGTGAGGGACAGATCACCGGCAGATGAAACATCAATAAAATATCGACAATGGCTGACAACCTTTACACTGTTGGTACTCCATAAATTCTCTCTTACCCTAAATCTCTATATGCAACTTTGCCAGCCAAATCATTTTAAATTCAAAAATATTTTATTGAGTAGCCAGTAAAAAATACACATATAAATGAGCAGTTAGGCTGTGTTCACATTATTAATCGCCAGCGCCATTTCAAGCACTGAACAATTTTTTAAGATTTTTAAAATCGCCTTTCACCTGCGCTTTATAAGCGCTTTTCTAAGCGCTTTTGCAGAGAATTTTTTTTTTCACTTCCTGACATTAGTTTTCTCATAAAAAATTATACAAAATAGTATTTGAATATATATGTTACGATGTGCAAAAAGAACAGAGGAAAAAAATAGCAACATCATAAGTTTTCAAACTTAAATACTAACTTGGATATTGGTCTAGATGAAAGAAATGTAATCATGTAGTCAAACTATAAGATATGTTGTTTAATTAAAAAAAAAATGTATGAAGCTCACCAGATACCTGTCAGCGAAATCATTTTAAATGTAGCTGATAAGTGCTTAAAACCATTGCTAAAGGAGTTTGCAAGAGCAGCTAATAATGTGTCATAATTGCCTACTACCAGGGTTACGTTGATGATGATGTAAACAAAGGTTCTTATTCTCAGCTGTTGTCAGCCAGCTAGATGAGGTGGCAATTTCATGCTCTATGATTCATGCAGAAACCATAAACTGGAACATAATGGAGAAAAACCACCAAGCAGATTGTAAAAACCCTTGTCCAATGACTGTAATTTATTTTTATAATTTTTTAATTATTGTTATTATTTTTTTCTTGTAAGAAGATATTGTTGATTACATAATTCCATTTGCTAGAAAATGTACTAATAAATAAAGAGAATAAGAAGAGATAAAAAAAAACATAGAAGAACCAGAACATAACATGCTGTTACATCTAAAAAACAGTATAAACGAAGGAGAATTCTTGATTTTACCAGGGATGAAAAGCGACGAGAAAGTAGATAAAGAAGAAACAGTCTCAATGTATAAGCTAACATAGTTATAAACACATAGAATAAGAAGAGCTAGAAAACATAGAAGAACCAGAACAAAACACTCTGTTACAACTTAAAAAACTTTATAGATGAAAAAGAATTGTTATTTTTTACTGGGATGAAAAGCGACGAGGAAGTAGATAAAGAAGAAACAGTTTCAATGTATAAGCTAATATAGGTATAGAATAAGAAGAACTAGAAAACATAGAAGATCCTGAACAAAACACTCTGTTACAACTTAAAAAACTTTATAAATAAAGAAGAAGAAGTCTTTTTTTTACTGGGGATAAAAAGCAAGGAGGAAGTAGATAAAGTAGAAACATATATATGTAAACAAATGTATTTCTATATATTTTTAAGCAAAGAGAATAAGAAGAGCTAGAAAACAGAAGAATCAGAACATAATTTTACCCATGATGGAAAGCAAGAAGAAAGTAGATAAAGTAGAAGCAGCTTTAATTTATAAATTAAAAGCTTTGAATGTGCCCAAATTAAACCTTAACCAACAACCGGACAACCGAGGTGAAACCGAGGTGAAAATAAACTTTTTTTTTAAATTGTATCTATCCTCCTTCTCCTAAAAATGACTTTTTAAGATATTCCACAGTTTTATTTTATATTTAAATCTACTTTTTAAGTTTTTACTGTTTTATTGTTGTTTCTCAACACATTCATTGATGTATGAGAGCTAACATCTATTAACTACCCTTTGTATCTATTTCCTGCTCTCAGAAGCCATTTTCTGTTAGGAAAGTGTTTTATAGTTGTAATTTCTTATCTGTGAGGGTCACAGTGTAGTCTGACCCAGTCCTGACAGAAACTGCCACTTACATACCTGATATTTAACTCTTTCAGGCAGAGAAAGTAAAAAAGGAACACAGCATAGTTATTAGTGTGCTAGGCACTGTACATACACATGCCTATCTCATCATGTCACATGTCACCTCGGTTGTCCGTTAAAATAGACAGCACCATTTGTGATCCAATTAAAAAAAAAGAAAAAGTTAAGCTGACTGATTGCAGCATTTTTCATATTTTGTTATATTAATAAAACAGTAATCAGTATGCAATAATTATACTATAACCATATTGCTTGCTGTTGTTTGTTACATATGGTTTATGACATTTCAGCCTGTGGAATCTGTGGAGGAAGTTCAATGAATATTCAGCACCATGTGTAAAAGGTGTCAGTGAAGCTGCATTGAGGTCTTCTGCAGCGTCTTTGCCTGTCATGAGTAAATCAGCGATGTAGGAATCTCAAGAGATGAGGTTTATTGAGACAGATACATTCGAGCTGATGGGGGTGTGGTGATGGGCAGAGGGTATACACCGTGATTCCCTGAAAATAAGACACTGTCTTATATTAATTTTTGCTCTAAAAGATGTGCTAGGGCTTATTTTCAGAGGATGTCTTATTTTTGGGCAAACACACTGGTATTTTTCCTATACAAAATGTACATACTGTATGCCATGTGCAACATACACAGAGCTTGTGGTTTGCAGATATTGGCTCTCAGTTACAAGAAATTGATTCTGCTGATCATGTGGGTAAAGGTCCGTACACACGCCGGACTTTAGGCAACGACGGGTCCGTCGTTGCCTCCCGCTGGGTGGGCGTGCCAGCGACAGTCCTACGTGTGTACGCTCTGTCATCAGACTGATACGGCTGTTTCTGAGCGATCCGCCGGGCGGATCGCTCAGAAACAGCCGTATCAGTCTGACGACAGAGCGTACACACGCCGGACTGTCGCTGGCACGCCCACCCAGCGGGAGGCAACGACGGACCCGTCGTTGCCTAAAGTCCGGCGTGTGTACGGACCTTAAGAGTTTATTTCTTGCAGGCAGAGAACTCTGTCGGTCTCCCCAGAGCTATGATAGGATAAGCTGTGTGTGTGTCCTGGGAAGACGTGAAGAGGTGAAGTGCTGGTGATGCTTATCATCACAACAGATCAGGTGGACTGGCTCCAACAAAAACACAAATTGCCTGACACATATATAGGACTGTGTAGAACTCACATTATACTGCTGCTCTCCTGTATCCAGGCTTTGTATTCAGTGTGACTTGCTGATGTCATGTGGGCTGCTGCTAGGGCTTAAATTCGGAGGGTGTCTTACATTTCAAGCATTCTTGGAATTCCTGCTAGGTTTTATTCTCAGGGGATGTCTTACTTTAGGGGAAACACGGTAGGTGTGGTTTAGCTCCTCGGCAGAGGATGCTGATGGATATTGTCCCTGACTCTCAGGGCTGGATTTCTGGATAGGCCACAAAGGCCCAGGTCTTTGGTGTCTGTAGTGGTTGCTACATATGAAAGAGAAGGCTGCAAAGGGTATTTTGTTATATTTTTATGGTAAGTAGCTGCAGTGGAGTAGCAATAGGGGATGCAGAGGTTACGACTGCACCAGGGCCCCTGGACTAGAGGGGCCCACTAGGTTCCCTTCTTTAACCATCTTATTAGCTTTTCCTTGGTGCTAAGCTGGTAATGAAAACCTCTACATGTGCACTGCATAGTGGTAATTCTAAATAACCTCCTTACTCTAAATACACCTTTCTGTCACTGCCGCTGTCCTTGATAGGATTTTGGGCCCCATGTAAAACTCGCAGTGGGCCACAAGCTCCTTAGTTAAGCCCAGTGGTGTAGCTACAGACCTCAGGGCCCCTATACAGAATTTGCCCCCTACATTAAATAATGTGCACCCCCTCCCACCCCAGTATGGTAGCCAGAATTGCCCCACTCACTTACTCCCTCGTATGGTGCCCCCAGTATAGGTGGCCAGGAATACATTCCTCAGTATAGGTAGCCAAGTATAGGTGCCCCAGAAAAAGTAGCCAGGAATGGGTACCCCCTGTTTAGGTAGCCAGAAATAGGTGCCCCAGTATAGGTAGCCAGGAACAGGTTCCTCGGTATACTGTAGGTAGCCAAGTATTGGTGCCCCAGAATAAGTAGCCAGGAATAGGTGGCCCCAGTTTAGGTAGCAAGGAACAGGTGCCTCCAGTATAGGTAGCCAGGAACAGGTGCCTCCAGTATAGGTAGCCAGGAATAGGTTCCTCAGTATACTGTAGGTAGCCAAGTATAGGTGCCCCAGAATAAGTAGCCAGGAATAGGTGGCCCCAGTTTAGGTAGCCAGGAACAGGTGCCCCAGTATAGGTGGCCAGGAATAAGTAGCCAAGCGGAGGGGGGACTCAGTGGAAGGCACACGAGCAGCGGCTGAGGGGGTCATCAAGTCCTCAAATTGCCGGGATCCACGCTCTGCATGTACTTACCCCTTCCTGTTCCTGCATTCCATCTCACAGTAACAGCGCCGGGTGCTGTTAGTATGGGATGGAACACGGGAACTGGAAGTAAGTAGTACATGCGCCGCTGGATCCCGGCTATGTGAGTATGTGATGAACCCTCAGACGCTGCTTGTGTGCCCCCCCCCCCCCCCCCCCCCCCACACACACACACACACACACCCATCACATGGAGAGGACAAGTGGGTCCCATCGCACAGGCGCCCGTGGCCCCTACACCACTGTTTACACCACTGCATAGCTGCTATACTTAGGACGCTGTCTCTGAATAATGGTTATACTGCAGCCATACACAGCACACATATCAGTCTGCTTTATCCCATTTCCATACACAAATTCAGATCATTGCTGTCTACTACCTGTTAGACTAATTGGATAAGGTCTGAATGTAGGGCAGGCTTCACTAGCTGCTCTCCCTGACACTGCTGATAAAAATAACACAGCTGTACTATGATACAACTAGAATGCAATCTTACAGGTAGCGAGACACACATCTACCTGTGAAGTCCCAGCAGAGGTCATTAAGCTTGCTTTCTGAAGTGCAGCCAAGCATACTAATCATTAGATGATAAAGTGTATGATGTAAAGTGTTTCCCCGACAGCATGTTCAAGTTCACATTTGTCATACAGGTCATCGTTTGAACGTCATGACTGCAAATGGAGAAATAGGCTTTCACTCTTTAGGATTTTGTAGAAATGGACAGAAAAATAACATTTGGATGCCTTCTGTACCTAATTATAGCTCTTGTACAGACAAGTATTAAAGCAAACCTGACGTGAAAAAAATTATGATATAATGAATTGTATGTGTAGTATGGATAATGAATAGAACATACCGTATTTTTTGGACTATAAGACACACCTAGGTTTAGAGGGCAAAAACCAGGGGAAAAATATACTAAACCTGGTGCGTCTATGGTCCGGGGGGCGTTTTCTAGATGTTCTCCTCCCAATTATTGTGCCGTGCTCCTATTCCTCTTGTGGCCTCCTCCTGTCCCCCCTTGTGGCCTCCTCCTGTCCCCCTTTGTGGTGTCCTCCTTCTGTCTCCCCTTGTGGCCTCCTCCTGTCTCCCTTTGTGGTGTCCTCCTTCTGTCTCCCCTTGTGGCCCCCTCTAGCCCCCCCCCCCTTGTAGTCTACTCCTGCCCCCCTTGTAGCCTCCTCCTACCCCCCATTGTGTCATCCTCCTGTCCCCTTTGTGTCATCCTTCTGTCTCTCCTTATGTCATCCTTCTGTCCCTCTTTATGTCATCCTTCTGTCCCTCTTTGTGTCATCCTTATATCCCCTTGTGTTCTTCTTCTGCCCCCTTGTGGCCTTCTCCTGTCCCCCTCCATGTCCCTGTATCTGAGAATGAGCAGGGGTAGCCGCTGGCACCGGGTATTACTCACGTGACCCAAGGGTACCCGCAGCGGACATCAGAAGAGGATTACACGGAGGGAAACAGCAGCCACTGCTGCGGGCACCCTTGGGTCACGTGCTGGTTCTCCCACTTTTATAGTCCGGAAAATATGGTAAGTAGCAAAGAAAATAGTCTCATATTTTTATTTTCAGTTATATAGCTTTATTTGTAACATTGCATCATGCTGTTACAGTTGCACACTGTCTTTTAGGCTGCTTCCACACAGGGACGTTACAGGCGCACGTTAGTGCAGCCTGTAACGCTCCCCTAATGCACAGTAATGTAACACAAGTGGGCTGTTCACACTGCCCACGTTGCGTTTCATGTAACGCTGCACGTTGTAGTGAAAGTGCAGCATGCTGTGCGTTCCAGCGGCTTTAGCCGCGTTAGACTGTTTGCACATGCTCAGTGGGGGGCGGAGAGGAGGCGGGGAGATGCCGCTACAGTAGCTGCGCACATGGCTACTTAATATGCACTGCACTGGCGGCCGCTGATTGGCCGGCGGGACCACGTGATGCGGAGTGTCTCGCTCCACATCACGTGGTCCCACCGGCCAATCAGCGCCACTCTGGGAGACCTTATGCGGATAGAGCTGCCTAACGCGGCTCACTCTACCGTCCTCTCCCGCACCACCATGCGTTGCGTTAGGGGCACGTTATGCGACCATAACGTCCCCTAAAACGCAACATCTTGGTGTGTAAGTAGCCTAAAGCTATAAAACAGAGCAGAGCTAATGACCCTTTTAACTTTCCTGCAGTAAAACCTCATCTCAAGCTGTCTCTTACTGTTTCTTGGCTTTTTAAGTGCTTCAGAAAACTGGACTGTATTTGACCAATTTGGCTTAAATAGCTCAGAGAAGCTCTTTTGCATAGATAATGACTACATTTGTGTTATTCCTGTACTGCAAAGCTATATGAGACTCTTTTCTTTGCTACTAATGTTCTATTTCTTAGCTGTACTACACATACAATTCATTATCTCATAAATGTATTTTCGCTTCAGGTTTCCTTTAAAGGCACAGATCTCAGATTATCCTCAATAGCTTTGTGCTGAATGAAATATTACTTCTTTTGAGAAACAAGCAATCCCTTTACTTTAGCTCTGTATATTGTTGGGATTAACACTTTCCAATACTATTTCACGATCACCTACGTCCTCCTAAGCCCTTATTTTTTTCTGGTGTACTGGGGACATGGGCAATTGCAAAATTGTGGTGGTGGTGATCTGGAAGGTCCGTACCTCCTCATCCTAGACTAGAGCAGGGGTGTCAAGCTCAAATACAAAGTGGGCCTAAATTGAACACTGTGCCCTAGTGGGCCAACCTCAATGTCTACTGGCCACCTTACTTCCTTATAAAGTTCCCTGGTGTCTAATTGCTCCCCTCTAACCTCTATACAGTTCCCTGATGTCTAGTGGTCCTCCTCCCTCCCCTATGCAGTTCCCTGGTGTCTAGTGGCCCCTCCCCTATACAGTTTCCTGGTGTTTAGTGCTTTCCCTCTCCCCCCACTATATGGCTTCCTCGTTGTTCTAGGGCTTCACCTCCAATATAGCTTGCCTCGTGGTCTAGAGTGGGCCAAACATAATGCAAAGTGTGGAAACCACTTGCGGGCCAAATGTAATGGCTCTGATGGACAGATTTGGCCTGCGGGCCAGAGTTTGACATGTATGCCCTAGATCGAAAAGGAAACCCAACATCAGGGGGAAGGGTCAGGGCTGCTGCCAGCATGCTGTAGCTCCGCCCCCATCCAAGTGCGCCAGCACAATTACATTATTACACAGCACTATGTGGTGCTGGTGGGGATCAATGTGTGGGACTTTGTCTGACACTTTGACCAACATAGAACACGCTGGACTAGCTTTTCCAAATAAAAATTGTGTCTTGAAATTTTTGACCAGTATGAGATTATAGAGAGTCAGCTTTCAGGCTTTGTGGTTGAGGCTGCTTCAGCTGCCTGGATTACATAAGCCTTTTGTTCAGACTGCCAGGCGGAAGGAACAGAGAAAAACTCTCTGTGGAGACTATGCGTAAGTAGTAGCACTAAAAAATTCTGAATGGTTTTGGACTAGTCCATTGGCTCATGGACAAAATAGTGTACACATGAGTAGGAAGGCTGTCTTTATATACATCTTTTCCAGTGAGTGTTTTTGTAAATATTATAAATAAAAACACTGATAATCCCCCATGAGGAGATGAACTAGTCTAAAACCTTTCAGATCTGTTAGATTTTGTTGATGCCCTACTGTGGGTAAAAGCAATATACGAAAAAAGTAATCTAGACTGCATTTTTCTCTAAGAGACATAAATGTCTCTTGTGATCGTTTTTGTGATAGTGGTCTTTTAAGACAATAACTAAAAAGTTAAGTAATCTCAGTCTAAACTTTTTTGAAATGTTGATGAGAAAGCAAACCAGCGGACCGTGCAGTTTAGGGTGTTCTAATGCAGTCTAGCTATTGCTTACAAGTTTCCAGTACAAGTTCCAGTACAGTTATCACCCAATAGGCTTCAACTTTCAGTTGAGCTATCATTTTCCCAAATGTCTGGCAGTCCCCGGGAGAGTCTATCTGACCAAAAATCCCCCATTCACAGACTTGTACATGTCAGAATGAATATTATTACAGTGCATCCTCGACCGGAAAGCGTGGGGATTTGCTTTCACTTAACAGGTTCTCTTGGGACCATTTATAAAAGTTCATATGTTGTTTTGTTGCAAACATTTGGCACATCACCAATTCACCATCCAAACATGTGAGTATTCATTGTGACAGGTTTGAAGGGAAGCTGAAATAACAGGAGTATAGAAGCTGGGATTTCTTTTCCTTTTTTTAAAGTGCAACTAAACTCTGAATTTCCTCTCTGCTCTAAAACATTGGCTTGGGCTTGGGCTTGAAAAGGACATCACAGAAGACTGACTCAGCTATAATCATTTGGGGCAAATCTAGATTGAATGCTCAGTCGGGGATTCTTATCAGAGCTGATAACAGGCAGATTTAGCAGAGAAGAATTAACAAAGAGCAGAGTAGGCGTTTACTGTCATGTTCCCATTGATATATATGGTAAAATACATGAGGGTGCTTCGTCTCTGGTTCTCTTTAAGAGCAAGTTTCGGTGCTGTCCTAGCTATTCAGCCAGTGTCAGAACAGTATATCTGCATAAACATTCAGGGGTTCAGAAATCGTTAAATGAAATTACCCATTCATTATGAAATTACCAAAACGATATAGTGATGCTGCACGCATTATTATTGTCATTTATAACTCAAAGAACTCCTCTTTAAAATTGGGGTGGGCACTGAAGTCCATTTCCGACAGCCATGAGGCATAGGCTTTTAGATGAACTGTGACCAAGGATTGAACTTAATATTAGTCAGTAGCTGATATCCCTTTTCCCATAAGAAATATTTACCTTTTCTCAAATAGATCATCAGGGGAGTCTGTAAGGCTGATATTGTGGTGAAACCCCTCCCACAGTGTGATGTCAGGACCTAGGTCCTGAGAGTTTCCTTTCTGTGAACCTGGTTGCGTTATGGTAAACAACTGCTAAGTAACCAGTATGTCCCTCTGTTCAAATGTATTTCTATAAAAAAAACAAAACCTTTTACCATGTCTTAGTGGGTGTGGTTATAAATAATGGCAGCTGGTGCTGTCTTGTTTTTTTCTTGTCTGCCATTAATCAAGATGAGGACGTGCAGGCTGATTGTGGCTCAAACAATACAGTATCAACAAATGACATAGAAAATATCAACAATTTCTTGATCTCACTTTGCAATGTATTGATTATTTATCTTTTTGTCCCCTTTTCACTAAGGGGGCAGTTTTTTACATTTTCGGGCATTTTTTTACATTTCTTTTCAATTCAAGAATTACAATCAATTTTTGTGACTGATTTTAACCATTTAAAAATATGATCACATTTGATCAATTTGTCCCAAATTATGGGGAAAAAATTAAAACTCTGAAAAAAATTGCTTGGGTCTATATATCAAGAAATTACCAACCTATGCTTCATCATACAATTTTCATAAAAAATGATTAGAAAAATCCGCCGCTCCCAATCTTTTATTAAAGTAAAAAAGGGGGGGGAGGGGGGGGGGATTTAGTCATATTTTTAAGGAAAAAAAACTTTCTGTACCACCACCTGTTTTATTGAATTGCTGTAAAATTGTATAATTTTATTGTACTATGTGGTTCACCTTAAAGGGAAGGTTCAGGGAGGGTGGAGAAAAAATAAAAATCAATTTCCACTTACCTGCCTGCGCAGTACAGCCCGGCGGACGTCCGATGACGTCAGCGCGCCGGCGTGGGACGCAGAAGTGCCAGGACTTGGAGCGCAGAAGAGCCCGACCTGGCAGCCGGCCTGGCCAGGTCGGGTCGGCCACCGGAGACCACCGGGAGCCTGCGGAGCGGCGGCGAGGGCACCTCCTGCCTGCCACGGGCTGGAGGAAGCCCCAGGTAAGTGGAAATGGAAAGTGGAAATTGATTTTTTTTTCTCCACCCTCCCTGAACCTTCCCTTTAAACCTGAAGTGGGGGCAGGTTGACCAAGGGGCGTAGCTAAGGGTGGGCAAGTGGAACATATGTCCCCAGGCGCAGTTATTTAGGGGCGCTCAGCGCTGGCAGCCTCTTCACCATGATGCACAGAATGTACAGAATGAACAATTGTCCTGCTGCCTCTTTCACCCTATCCCACCAGAGAAACTAGATACAGCAGTGGGGAGAGCGTGCCTGGGTGGGGCTTAGAGAAACCCCGCTCCCTGCCTGAAAGAAGCCCATCCCCCAATGGAGAAATTGAGCTGAGGAGAATTTGTGGCTGGCTGGGTGTGTGGACAGCACTGTCTACCCATGTAAAGGAAAGCTACTGTGCATGCGGCAGCCATTAGTTCTGGGTCAAAGGTCTTGACTAGAACATATGGAGGTAAAAGGAGGGCATTACAAGCACCACAGGCCCACCACGGGGAAGTGGGTGCTTAATCGGTCTTTGTCCACGGGCGCTGAAAACCCTATCTACGCCTCTGGGTTTACCAGATCTCCACAGCTGGTAAAGTGTAACCTGGTCTATTGAATCTTAATCCTGAAGCCTCAAGGGTATAATGTCAGGATTTGGCAGTTTTGAGGGAAAAGGAAACTCATGCCCAGTATTAATAGTGATATCAATAAGTGTTTTTACAGTGCAGTACATGAAATCTTGATGATATATCTAGTTACCCTGAATGCTGTAAGCTTTGCAAAATTGTTCGGAAGTGTTCCCCACAACAGCATGGTGCAGAAGCAGATTGCTGTCCTCATAATCTCTCCATAATCATAATCTCTCTATATAGTTCTACACAGTATGCAGATATCCCTGACCCAGTGGCGTAGCTAAGGATCTGTGGGCCCCGATGCAAGTTTTACAATGGGGCCCCCAAGCACTCTATACATAACAATTGATACAGCGCACCAAATCCTGCAAACGACAACCACAGTGTCAGAGGTGCAAGAAGGGGATGGGGAACAGTTTGTTAATGATTACCACTATTCAAAGTATCTATAGAAGGGATTATTATGAGCACGGGACCAATAGAAAGCTAATACTGTAGTCGAGGGAGTGCCCTAGGGGGCCCCTCTGGCCCAGGGGCCCCCGATGCGGTCGCAACCTCTGCAACCCCTTATTGCTACGCCCCTGCCTTGGCCCCTCTGAATTTATTTATATACTGTACTTATATAGTAGGTTGCAGCACCTTACAGAGTTAACATTGGCTTTCGTTCCCATGGGAGCTCACAATCTAATTTCCTTACAACAAAAGCAATCAAACCCACACAGCAGAGTCAATTAACTTACCAGAAGGTGTCTGTCTAGGAGAAAATTCACACAAGCCTAGTGAGAAGATACAAATCCCATTCGCACATTCCAGCCGGGGAATTCAGAACCAAGACCCCATCACTGAATGCAAGAGTGCAAGTCTCGTAACCACAGTCTTGGTAGGTGCTTAAAGGTGGCCATACACTGGTCGATTTGCCATCAGATTCGACCAACAGATAGATCCCTCTCTGATCGAATCTGATCAGAGAGGGATCGTATGTCCACCATTACTGCAAACAGATTGTGAACTGATTTCAGCCTGAAACCGATCACAATCTGTGGTGGTGGTGGTGCTGCCGCCGCTCCCCCCCCCCCCCCCCACCCCACATACATTACCTGCTCCGCCAGCGCGAATCCCCGCTGTCACTGCTGTCTTCTCCGCTCTGGTCTGGTATCCGGCATGCTTCACTTCTTCCTGCCCCGCAGGAAGTTTAAACAGTAGAGCGCCCTCTACTGTTTAAACTTCCTGCCGGGCAGGAAGAAGTGAAGCATGCCGAAGACCAGACCAGAGCGGAGAAGACAGCAGTGACAGCGGGGATTCGTGACAGCGGGTATTCGTGCCGGCTGGAGCAGGTAATGTATACCCGCTGTATTGCGTTGGTCGTCGGGCATTCGAACGGCGCACTCCCTACCCACCGGCGACCGAGAAAAATCTTCCGCACGGATGGGTCGACGGGAATCGACGGGAACTATCGATTTCGGACGGAAATCTATCGTTCTGTCAGCGGTGTGCGCTGCGATTTCACAGCCGTTTCGATCACTGTGACCGAAACGGCTGTATATCGGCGGGAAAATTGTTAGGTGTATGGGCCCCTTTACTTAGGTTCTGAACACTGTATCTTACCATCCCTTCATGGTTATTGCTCAGCTCATGCCAGTCAAAGCAGGAAAAAAGAGAGCAGGAGCCTTTTCGGTAAAAATGGTTCCGCCATAGACGCCTATAATAAAAGCTGCATCTTGCAGCATGATAGGGAAATTTTGGCGTACAGTGGCGGACGCCGAATTTTACCCCGTTTGCTGCAAACAGCAGCTTTAAGTATAGCCACGATATGCGGCTATGAAGGTAAATTTCGGAAAAAAAGAAAAAGAAATAACTTTTAGTTATCCCCAAGCCAATTTTTCTCTGCAAACCTGTCAGCAGAAACTGCACCCTCTTACCACTAATCGGTTGCTAAAATGTACCCTTATAGCCACATATCGCCGCTTTGTGGCAGAGGCCTAGCTTTATAGGAGAGGGATTTAGGGTTAGCTGCCACCAGGGGGGTTAGGTTTAAACAATTCTGGGGGAGTCTTAGGGTTAGGCACCACCGGGGAGTGGAGGGTCTTAGGGTTAGGCACCACCGGGGGGAGGGTCTTAGGGTTTGGCACCACCAGGGGGGGTTTTAGGGTTAGGAACCTCCGGGGGGGTCTTAGGGTTAGGCACCACTGGGAGGGGTCTTAGGGTTAGGCACCACCAGGGGGGAGTCTTAGGGTTAGGCACCACCAGGGGGGAGTCTTAGGGTTAGGCACCACCAGGGAAGGGTTCTGTGTGAGAGCAGGGTTAGGTTTGGCCATAGTAAAATATCAGTATATTTTACCATCAAAATGCAGTAGTTGTATATAGCTATTTGCTAAGTTTATCGATATTTTACTAGCGACAATCCCCTGCGCCCATTTTTCCAGGTGCCTTTTTTACATATATGCCATGCCAGTTGTTACATTATATACCCAGGTTTAGTTTTGTTTTTTCCTTTTCAAATTTAATGTACAAATTTTAGACTTCGAATTCTCTCTGCGTTTTTCATTTTACAACCTGTGTTGCATTTCTGTGAAGTCTGTTCTGAAGAGCGGAGTTTGCCAAGAGGGGCATTGAGTAATTTATAGTACCAGTATAGAGATGGCTTCTGTGATTGCCTCTTCTTCCTCTCAAGCAATATCGTCGCTTTTAAATCCTGGAGTCCTGCTTCCTCCGCCTTCTGCTGCTTCCCAGGAAATGTATGCCGGATAGCAGCACTGTTCAGTGGCAGAAGCTGCGGGCTTTCCTTATTAGCCGTGTCCACAGTGCTTTGCAAACTGATTTGTTACATGATATGCGTTGTGATAAAACCTCCACCGAATGAAAAGACATCCATGGAAAAATGGCAAATATGCAAAATGGCTCGACAGTTAGAATAATTGTTATTAGGGAACAACAATGTGAAAAAAGGCATTGAAAGGTCTCTATTGGGTGTTTGTATTCATTGTGCTATATATATTTCTTTTTTTATTCCTCTATTGCTTTGCTTTGATTCATTAATGTGATCTAAGGTCTCTGTTGGGGTAAACACAGAGGTTCCATAAAATAGCATGTTTATCGCTGCATATTAATATAGTTGTAAATCTATGTACTGACATCACAGTAGGGGCCTAATACTCAGGCAAAGTGCGGTATTCATTTCCTGTGTATATGGTCTGTATTTATGTCAATTTATGATACAAATGCCAAGACATATAGGAGAAAATAAAAAAAAATTGAATATCGTGCAAAAGTCCATTTATTTTGGTAATTCAACTTAAAAAGGTGAAACTGATATATGAAATGGGAACCCTCTGCAGGTGTTTTGGGTTAATTAATTAGCTGATTGGAGTCTGACACTTTGAGCCCAGACTATAGAACATTTTCACATTATTCTAATGGTCTGAGATTTTGATTTGCGGTGTTAGGGAGTCTTGCCCAAGGACTCTTTCATGAATAGGAACGGCTTACTGAATAGGAAGGGAAGGAGATTTTAACCCTGGTCCCCTATGTCAGAGACAGATCACTTAACCCTCTTACGACCAACGGGTATGACTGCGGCGGCAGCCCCAGTACCCCCTAATGCCAATTGGCATCAAGTCCTGGGGCGGGGATTTGCAGGAGATCGTGCGTGCATCTCGGCATAATTGACGGAGCTCCGCTTCGTCATCAGCCTCCCAGCGGCGATCACCGCTAGGAGACTGTTAGATGGAGAAACCGCCGTCTATTTACATTGTACAGCGCTGCGATCTACAGCAGAGCTGTACTGGGGACAGCTGTGTGACACGGCTGTCCCCCTGGGAGGCAGGCAAGTGATCCGCTGTCATAGTCTGAAGCCCTTGACAGCCGACCACACTGATAGGCTGGCAGAGGGAGGGAGGGATTACAAAAATATTTTTTTTTTAAAAAGGTAAATTTATGTGCTGAGTTGTGCATCCCTGCAGCGAGGCCCGAATGTTGATTTCATTTCTTTTTTGTGGTGCCCAAATTTATGCACCTGCCTAATTTTGTTTAAACAATTATTGCACACTTTCTGTAAATTACTAAATCCAGTAAACTTCATTTCACTTCTTAAATATCACTGTGTGTGTCTTCTATATGATATATTTAACTGACATTTGTTATCATAACAACCAACGTTTTATACAGGAAAATCATGACGATTAACAAGGTTGCCCAAACTTTCGCATCCCACTGTACCTCACTAAAGCAAACTGATACAATATAATTGCCGTCTGCAGGTCAGATGCAGACGGCAATGATCAGATAGACTACTAATTAAGTAACTAGTGAGCAAAAACAGGAGAGAAATTCCGTGCTTCACCCCTGGATACAGCACAAACTTTTCAAGATTTGTTATATTTCCAGTGCAGTCTGATAACTCTGGTAGGAAAAGACAAGCTTAACGATTAGAAACTAAATGAGATAAAAAGCTTGAGTCTTAACCCTTCCAGTACCTTGAAAACTAATCAGATGGCTTTAGCTCTTAATTTTATGCTATAGAGTCATGATATGTAGTGTAATACCACTGAAAAGTGGAACTGTAGTGAAAATAAAATAATAATTGATTGTATTTACAATATTAATTTATAGAACTAAATTTTTAGTCAGTGTTTGCCATTTATAAAATCTTACCATGATTTACATTTTGACATTAATCACTGGTGGTGACATTTTTAGTTCTGCCAGGTGATCTGTGCAGAATGTTCGTTACTGAGAGTTCTATGCACATCGGGAGATATTGCTTTCTTGGCAGTTGGAAACAGCTGTTTTTTCCCCCACAATGCAACAAGGTTCACATACAGCAAACTGTCAGGCCCATGGTCATGACTTCACACTGTGGGGGGAGGGGGGGGGGGGTTCACAACACTATCAGCCCTCTGATGATGTATTGGAGAAAAGGTAACGATTTCTCGTGGGAATCAGCTACTGATTGGGATGAAGTCAATCCTGGGTTAAAGTTCCTCTTTAACCATTTGGGGATGCCTAACCCTTAAGGATCAGGCGTTTTTGCATGGGGGGGAGGGGGGCGCGTTTTGGGGGGGTCAGGCAGCCGGATCCCCAGTTTTGCGTGCTAGGCTGTGTGTCCCCATGGTGGCCGCGCTTCCCCCCTGTGTGCAGCAGCCTTCACTCACCTTCCTGCTCCGGCCGGCATCTCTGCTTCTACTGCGGCTCAGTTCCGGGTCGCAGCATGATGATGTCATCAAGCTGGGACCCGGCGCTAACATCAGAGGGAGCAGAGATGCCGGCCAGAGCGGTGGGGAGCACCAATCGTGGGGAGCGCCGAGGTGAGTGGATCCTCCTCTTTCCCTCCTACCGCCGCAGCTGTTACTGGCGATCACTACAATCCGCCAGCGATCGTAGTGATCACGTGATCAGCAGCCATACACTATGGTTGCTGATCACTGAGGGGAGATGCTAGCTGTCATATTAATCTCCCCTCTTGGGTGCGCACGATCGTGTTGGGGAGCGGTAACGGCAGGCGGTGTAGATCCTACACCACATCAGGCTAGAACAGCCACAAGTGCGGAGTAGGATCTAATGCAGGTGGTCCAAAAAAGGTTAAATGAAAGAATAATAATTAAAAAAAAGAAAACGATCCCCATGACGATGTCCTGCACATCACTCCTGAAGTCAACACCTGCCCTGTCAAGGAGCCAGTCAATAACATAAGGCTTGCTACATGAACACAGACTAATGATCAATCAATTCCTAATCTATCAATACCGAGATTGCTAGCAGAAATGTAGAGTGCATGGCCAATGCCGGTCCATCTGAGCTTTACAGAGCTATTACACTGCTATAAATGGAAAGTAGCACATTGACATACCGCATGCTGGCTTACAGGAGCTTCTTTCAGCTGCTGGCTTTCCGCTCGCTAGTTAGAATTGAATTGTTTCTTCGATGATTCAGCTCTTGGGAAGCGCACGGCAATGAAAAGCTGTCCAGACTCAGCGTTTAATATGATTTATATATCTACATGCAGAGAATAGCCAATAACATAATTAAATACCTGTCTGCAGTGTTTACGTCGGCACCCATGTATGCCTTTATTGGCATTCGTGGGGTTTTGGCCCGAGGCGAGCGCGATTAACTAAAGGTCATTATCTGGACCGCTCTCATTAAGGCGCACATCCTTCTAGGCAGAGCCCGCTGTAATACATGCAAGTAGGTCTCATTTCCGAGGCAGCCTAAAAGTAACAATTATATGTACAAGTGAAATGAAGGCATCTGGTCTGTCATCCGGGCGATTGTCACAGCGCCACACTGTGCGGAAAACAGTGCCCGGGGGAAGCGGGAGCGAAAGCCGGGGAACGCTTTATTCATGAATTCAGGTGTGAGCCATTGATCTGTGTATCTAAGATGAAATGCTGAAAAAAATGACATTAAAGCAAACCTGCGGCGAAAACAAAACTGATGATATAATGAATTGTATGTGCAGTGCAGCTAAGAAATAGTACATTAGTAGCAAAGAAAAGAGTTTCATATTGTTTTCCAGTACAGGAAGAGTTAAAAAATCTTCTGTTGTTATTTATGCAAAAGAACTTCTCTGAGCTCTTCGACCTACTGGGTCTTATACAGTCCTGTTTTCTGAAGAAGTTAAAGGGAATCTGAAGTAAAAATAAACGTATGAAATAATGCATTGTATGTGTAGTACGGCTAAGAAATAGAGAATTAATAGCAAAGACACAAGTCTCATATTGTTTCCGGTACAGGAAGACTTAAAGAGAATCTGTACTGTAAAATTCTTACAATAAAAAGCATACCATTCTATTCATTATGTTCTCCTGGGCCCCTCTGTGCTGTTTCTGCCTCTGCCTGCTGCAACCCTGGCTTGTAATTGCCAGTTTTAGGCAGTGTTTACAAACAAAAGACATGGCTGCTAACTAGAGTGTGATAGGCTTGAGAGTAGCTCAGTCTCTGACTCATACAGAGCTTGGAGAGGGTGTGTATAGCTTCTGCCAATGACAAGCAGTGCAGCACATTCCACACATTCCAGCCTTAGCCGACAGTGCCGACAGAAGAGAGAAGATTAGATCATATAACAGAGATAATACAGCCACTGTGCAAATAGAAAAGGCTGCAGTAACACAGACCACATTAGAACAGGTATAGGAACTTATAGGATAGAAGAAATAAGGCTCAAAAATGTGTTACAGAGTCTCTTTAAGAAACTTCAGTTGCTATCTATGCAAAAGTGCTTCCCTGAGTTCTCCGACCCAACTTGGGTCGGAGACAATTCTATTTTCTGAAGCATTTATACATCAAAGATACAGTCAGAGACAGATTTAGATAATGTTTTACGGCAGGGGAGTTCACAAAGTCATTAGCTCTGCTCTGTTTCATAGTTTAAAATACAGAGTGTGGTTTGTAATTGCAAATATAAGAAAGTGATTAAATGTTATATAAAAAAAAAAGCTACATAACTGAAAACAAAAATATGAGACTCTTTTCTTTGCTACTAATGTTCAATTAATTATCCCTACTGCACATACAATTCATTATATCATAATGTTTTGGGTTTTTTTTTTTTGCTTCAGTGTCACTTTGAACAGCCAAGAAACAGCGAGAGACAGCTTGTGATGAGCTTTTAATGCAGGAAAGTTCAAAGGGTCATTATTTCTGCTTTGTTTTATAGCTTAAAAGACAGAGTGTGGTTTTAAAACTGCAACTGTTACAGAATGATGCAACATTTTTTTTAAAGCTGTATAACTAAAAATAAAAAAAATATGAGACTAATGTTCTAGTCTTTATCTGTACTACACATACATTTCACTATATCATTAGTTTTTTTTTTCGCTTCAGGTTTCCTTTAAATTGGGCATCTCGGCTTAGACTTTAGATTGTAAGCTCGCAAGGGCAGAGCTCTCTCACCCTTTTGTGTCCTGGAATTTGTTATTTATTTCATAGCTTGCACTCTGTTATACATTTTATTCATCGTGTTACATCTGTCATTGTAATCACCAGTTCTGTATTTTGCGCCAGTGTCCATATTTGATGTTTATCAAGGTCTGTATCATTATGTACCCCTTGTTTGTTTTCCACCTTTGTACAGCGCCACGGAATATGTTGGCGCTTTCTAATCATTCATAATAATAGACCATACCGGTTCCAATACAAACGCCTCAAAGGACAAAACGGTTTGATCAAATCTGCCTAAAATCTCTTGCTTGCCACAGAAATGAATAATGCTGAATGGATGGCGACGTGAAGAACGGTCCCATCTGCAATTAGGAGAGGTGGAATTTCCGCTGCATTGGGAGGCAGAGTGATGCTTTGTACGGCATGGAGAAGGGCGAGACAATGCAGGGCTGAGGTATTGAGCAGTTTTAATTGGATTTCAGGTGAAATATAATATAAATGAGATGAGAGGCTGCAGTGTGGTTCATTAAACTGGAATTAAATCTGCTTCTAATTTATTTTTTTGGACGGAGCAGCCTTGGTGTCCGCAGTTTGTTGTTCTCCTGCCTCTCACCGGCTCCTGTGCCAAACAACAGACTTCTCTATATTACTATTATTATTAAGTATTTATATAGCGCCAAGAAATTCTGCAGCAATCATTACCCTACAAACAACAAATGCAGCAATTATTATCCCCCAAATATCAAATGCAGCCATTTTATCAACCCACAAGCAATAAATATAAATATAGCCAAGGCTGGGCCAAGGCAGAGCCCTGAGGGGGAATCGCTGACTTCCCTCCCCCCCCCCCCCCCCTCCTAGTTGCCTTTCTTCATTTGGCCATTGCAGAGTATCCACAAGCAGGGACGGATCTAGGGGGGGGGCAAGCGGGTCTCTTGCCCCAGGTGCAGTTTGTTAAATTCTTAAAAAGGCGGCAAAATGTGGATGGGGAATGGCAGTTTAGGCGCCAAAACCTGACGTTGCCCCAGGCGCAACTTGGGGCAACTTGGTCTAGATCCGTCACTGTCCACAAGCGGAGTGTGCTGGCCTGGAATAGCTACTCACCCTTCACCCCTATGATCTCTCAATACAGAATTTCATCTCTAAGACGCACTCTAGTGGTGTTTCTCATTACGTGTGCCACTGGAGGGATGCTGCAATGGGGCTGAAGAGAGATCCCGCCCCCAATAGGTTAGTAACTTCTGCTCGTGACTCTGCATGGGGGGGCTATGTACTAGTGGGGGCACATCTGGCTATCTACACTGGGGGAATGCTGCTTAATACTGGGGGCACATCTGCTACCTATTTATGGGCAGACACAATTCAAGGAGGGGAGGATGTGCTTTGGAATTCGGAAAGACTGTTGCTGGAGTACCTTGCCCCGGCCCTGAATGTAGCTGAAGTATAAATCCATCCACTACATCTTCACTGCCAGACGGGACTATCTTGTGCCATAGTAAAGCAGAACTATTTTGTACCATGGAAGCACAGCCGGATCTACCATAAGGCACTGTAGGCATGTGCCTACAGGCACCTGATGATGGAAAGGCGGCTCACTCCCCTGCCCGAGCGCCTCCCTCTCTCCATCCCTTTGTAGAGTTCTGATGAGAGTGTAAGTGAGAGGTTACGCACCCAGCTCTCAGCATTACACTGATGAGATATCCTTTCAGGGGCATCTGTAGCTATTTAATACTGAGGGTAATTCTGTCAATTTAATACTAAGGGAGACCTGTAGCTGCCTATGATGGGTAAGGGAAGTAAGGGAAAAGTGACAGCAGGGCCAGCCAGCACGCTTTCAGTGCAGTTCTGAGGGGGTCGTAGGCTTATAGAGGGAGAAGTCTAGGTTGCCAGCACATCTGTGCCTATAGGCTCCTGTGATGTCAATCCGAGCCTGCTGATGGAAGTGTCAAAAACTACAAGGAACCTGAGGCGTTATCATGGAACCCCAAGGTCCTCAGAACCCCTGATTGAGAAGCCATGTACCATACACTGCAGCTACACTGATTCCCAGGGTGTATCTGGGTAATATAGAGCCTATGGCAAACACTGAAATTGCCCCCCCCCCCCCGTTCAGAGCCCCCTTCCCCCCTAAAAACAACAACCCTTATCGCCTGAATTTGTTGTAAAAGTTGCCTGTTTTTTGGCTTGGCATATTGCTAAAGTTACTTTTTTGGAACTATCTCTTCTTATTCCCTCTCTAAGCCAAGTGTGCCCTACATACAAAATTAAGTAACCATGTTCTTCACATAACAGAACGGATAGGATTTGAGGTCTGAGTGACGAGGGGGCCTGGGGGCAGGCATGGTGGTGAAGCACAGGGGCAGACGTAGCGGCGCAACACAGGAGCAGTCATGGGGGCTCAGCACAGGGGCAGGCATAGGGGCCCAGCACAGGAGCAGGCATGGTGCCCATGTTGCTGTGGCGCCCATGGCATAAGCCATGTCTGTACCCCTCTAGATACGCCTCTGCTGATTCCTTTTTGTATTTACATACTTCTCATCAATATTTTAACACACATTGGAACAATACAGCTTACAGAACGATAATTTATAATCACATCTGTGTTAACCTCAGCTGCATAATTTCTGAGTCAGCCTAGATGCGAAATGAAAACATATTCCTTTGTATGGCCAATGTTCTTACTTAATTGTTATATTGAATGAATCTATTGAGTCTCACTCCCACTGTATTCGTATTTTGTCCTCCTCTTCCTAACACAGGCAAAGCACAATAGACGGTTCTTTTCACAAATGTAATGTTCTTCCCTCTTAAGGGATTAGTTTTTCTTGTTTCAACACTGAGCATACGTAAAGAGCAATGTGCATAAGGAGCAAGCACAGAACAACACACATTGTTCCAACTATAATATATATATTCTAACAAAAGGCAGTGCTTGTGAATGTTATAACAATGCTCCAGCTGTGGGAATTAGGCTGGCTTCTTGAAGTGGGATAAAACTTTATATTAAGAGAAAAAACCTAAATAAATCATCCAATAAGAACTTATTGATTTAGCTTAGCTATTCTGTTGTTTATAGTGTTCACTCTCAGATTTAAAAGAAATGTAATATGAAAAAAAGAAAGTCATATTTTTGATAGTTTCCATCTTTACTGTTTTTTTCTGTGATGTCAAAAGTGACATCACTTCTGTCCTTTTTTTTTAACCCAGCTGAGTGTTAAGTTACTGCTTATCTTGCAGATTACTCTCATTGAATTACAAACAAGTTTTATGAGACAAAATTACAGATGTCATTCAATGCGCTATCCAGTGACACCTCATGTGGTTCCCATTTAAATTGCATGGGATAGATTCACAAAACATGCGGTTATCTTAACTTGTGCAGACAGCACATGTTGAAGTACCCCATTATATTTATACCAGTGTATATGTGGTGCTGTGACACATGTCACAGCAATATTCTTTTAGTCTAGTGCCCCCTGTGGTTCCCACTCTACTTGTTGAAATCTTTGACTAGTAAAGAAGTTGAACATGGGCGGGGAAGAAGTGACAGTTCTCCTCCTAAGAACGCCCCTTTCTCCCCTGACCATGCCCACTTGCACTGCCCCTCCTGCTTAATTAATACTAACGGCCTGTTTTTTAAAAAAAAAGCCACCGCAAAACTCACCTACCCCGGGTTCCCATCGCCGCCTCTTCCATCCTGTCAGCTCTGCCGTTCCGCTGCAGTGTCCTCTTGTATTTGCTGGCATCTTCATCCTTTTTACTTATGACATACTTCCAGGTCAGTGCCATTGCTGTGAAGACACCAGTACTTATGAAAGGATACAGTGGCGGAATGGCAGAGCTGACAGGATGGGAGAGGCAGCAATGGGAACCTGGAGTAGCTGGGTTATGCAGCCAAGTAAAAAAAAAGTCCAGGAGTACTTTAAAGTGGTCTGAAAGTCGTCATTTCTACTTTGCTCTAAAAGATGCGTACGTTAAAAAGGGGCGCTGGGAAAAAAGGGCGCGGGGTTTTAAACGATAAGCATGGATAACGTTTAAAAATGTATTGTACTGTATTTCGTTTAAAATTAATGTTTTATAAAGTTATAAATCATTAAATAATGTGCATTAAATCGGCAATTGTAAAAACGTTAATCTTTCGTTTAAATAGTGAAACGTATAATAACGTTTTAAAATTTTTTTACTAAGTAACCCTCCCTGTACCTACCCCTAACCCCTAGACCCCCCTGTTGATGCCTAAACCTAAGACCCCCCCTGTTGGTGCCTAAGTAACCCTCCCTGTACCTACCCCTAACCCCTAGACCCCCCTGTTAGTGCCTAAACCTAAGACCCCCCTGTTGGTGCCTAAACCTAAGACCCCCCTGTTGGTGCCTAAACCTAAGACCCCCTGTTGGTGCCTAAACCTAAGACCCCCCTGTTGGTGCCTAACCCTAAGACCCCCTGTTGGTGCCTAAACCTAAGACCCCCCTGTTGGTGCCTAAACCTAAGACCCCCTGTTGGTGCCTAAACCTAAGACCCCCCTGTTGGTGCCTAAACCTAAGACCCCCCTGTTGGTGCCTAAACCTAAGACCCCCCTGTTGGTGCCTAAACCTAAGACCCCCCTGTTGGTGCCTAAACCTAAGACCCCCCCTGTGATAAGCATTAATAATGTTTCAAAAACATATTGTGCGGTTTTTTCGTTTAAAAATAATGTAAAAAAAAAATTGTACTGTTTTTCGTTTAAAAATAATGTTTGAAAAAAATATTGTACTGTTTTTCTTTTAAAAATAATATTAAAAAATGTATAAATCATTAAATAATGTGTAATCATGAGAAGCAGTAATACAACATTAAGTCTCCGGGCGCCGCTTTTAAAACGTTATTTTTCTCCGGCGCCCTTTTTTCCTATCGGGCGCCCATTAAACGATATTTATTATGGGAGTGAATGGCGGCGCCCGATTTGTCCACAAGCCTCCTGCGCCCTTTTTTACTGTTACCCTAAAAGATTCCTTACAGCGTTAAAGCTACTATCCCAGAAAAAAATTGTAGAAGAACATAATTGAAATGGTTAAACACAGCACTTTGTCCTGCTATGGAAAGGCTATTCAGCTTCAAATCCCCTTTGTTTACATTCCAATGTCGTTACATTTGTGTGTAACAACTGAAAACACTCTCTGAGAAGCTCTCTCGGCTTCTAGCATGCACACAGTTCAAAACAGCTCACTAGAAGATTTTAATATATAATAAAAAGCAGCTGGAATAAAATGCAACGGCAGCTTTCAGGGCAAGATAAACTACACTATGGAAACTTGTAATTTGTAGACAGACAATATTACTTGTGCACAAAAGCAAATATGATAACTGTATAAATAATAAAAAGTAGGAAAACACATTTTATTGAATGTTATGTCAGAGTTTCTCACCACTTTAAAGAGAACCTGAACTGAAACTAAAAAGTCAAAATAAATATACACAGGTCATACTTACCACCCATGTAGTCTGCACATTAATCTCTTTCTCCTCTCCTGCATCCTGGTTGTCCACTGTGATCGATGTAATTCTCCGTCCTCCATTTTGAAAATGGCCATTACCCCATAACAGCTTTCTGGTCAGCACACTGTTAAACTGTAATATCACCCACTTGAGCCATAGGGAAACATGGACATTACCTTGCACATTCAGTGGTAACTGACAGCTGCTGATATATAGCTGACAGAAACTGGTATATTTCAGTTCTGACAAAATATTGTCAGAACTGGAAGGGATCACTGTAAGAAGAAAATTGTGAGCTTCTGAGAGGAACTGACGGTGAGGTTAGTATGTAATATTCATTTGCAGCTACATCATGTGATTATTTTAAATAATTTTACTCAGTTTAGGTTCCCTTTCAGATTGCCGGGATTTACGCAATTTACAAAGCAAGTTACACAAATTGCTACTTATGCCTTTTATCTGACAGGTGATTGGTTCCCCACACTGCTGCTCAGTTTTTTTCTTGATGAGCATCACAGAACCGCATCTGTGCAACCCGGAAGTAAGTTGGGTTCTGTTTTCACAATACTCAAAGGAAAAAAGTGTGAATTGCTGCTTTTAGGTCGTGTCAGAGATAATTCATTCATCAGATCCTTTCATAAATGAAGGCCACCTGACACACTATAAATAATAAAAGGACAAATGAAGTACTCTGGGATAAGCATACGATTAACATTTCATGATGATAATAGCTCCCCTTTATAAAGAATTAGCATTTCTTTGTAAGCAAAACTAAACTCTCTGAGGAAGAAGAGGTGACAACAGAGGAGATGAAAGTGAAGGGTATACCTAAGGCTGGTGGGATATGATATGGAACCTGTATTGGAGATAAGTGGATGCCACAAGGTGCTGCTGGGATTTGGTGATGTCACAGTCTGTTAGTGCCTATATGTAAATATCCACATGCGGCGGGATGGTGAGGGCGGCGTCCAGAGAGATGACATGCCTCTCCCCTAAGCATTCTATATATAAGTAATGATACGGCGCACCAAAACCTGCCAAGGACAACCACTGTATCAGAGGTGCAAGAAGGGGAACAGTCTGTTAATGAGTACCACTATTCAAAGCATCTATACAAGTAATTATTAGGAGCGCAGGACCAATATACTGCGGTTGAGGGAGGGCCCTATGGGGTCGCAACCTCTGCAACCCCGAATGTTACACCACTGCCTCCAGCTACTATATGTATATCAAGGAAGCCATACATCTAGTTTAATGGGCAAATCTCTCTCTGATGGAATTTGATTAGAGAGAGATTTGTCGACTGGCCATGCACCTCAGGCCGATTCCTGATCAGGAATCAGGCAAGTCCGCCGCGTCCACGTGCTTTGGGCTAGCAGTGTGACACACGTTGTATGCTTTGTGCCAGCGGCATGTAGACCGCTAATGGAAGAGCAGGGGATTCCGAAGGCGGATGGGCACCGTGCGGTAGGCGACACAGGACAGGTAATGCATAACTGCACATGGGGGGAGCGGGTACTTTTACACACCGGGGGAACAGCGCTAGGGGGTTCATCGCGTTCGTCGCTCGTCCCTAAAATCATATAATTCACCATTATTGTTGTGCACCGGATCAATCATGACAGCCCAACATCTTGCAGCATGTTCAATCGATACATGCGACCAATTTCGGCCAAAAATTGGTCGTTGTGTTGATCGGACATGCTCTTGGCGTTACTAATTTTCATCCAATTTGAAAATAATTATCAAATTAGATGGGTTGATCGGCCATCAAGTCGAGAGATGTATGGGCACCTTAAAGGGGAACTGAAGAGAGAGGTATATGGAGGCTGTCATGTGTATTTCCTTTTAATCAATACCAGTTGCCTGGCAGCCCTGCTGGTCTATTTCTCTGCAGTAGTATCTGATTAAAACCAGAAACAAGCATGCAGCTAGTCTTGTCAGATCAGACTTATAAGTCTGAACCACTGAAACACCTGATCTGCTGCATGCTTGTTCAGGGGCTATGGCTAATAGTATTAGAGGCAGAGGATCAGCAGGGCTGCCAGGCAACTGGTATTATCTAAAAGGAAATAAACATGACAGCCTCCATATACCTCTCTCTTCAGTTCCCCTTTAATGAACAGCAAACAAATATAAACATTAACATTTAAAAGACGGAATAATGAATGACAGAGAATAAAATGATTCTGATTCTGATTTTAAACCTGTTAACAAACATATGTAAACATTTATGATTGCATTATTTTACTGTATCACTCACCAACTAAGCTGAAAGAAAATAAAACCCTTTCAGGAATAAAAGGACTCACAAATAGGCAATCTGAATTCCCACTCTAAAATCCAGCCAGACAAAGATTATTATAATGAAATGTTTGTCTAGCCAGACAAAGATGTTCACCTTAACCACTTAAGGACCAGGGCTTTCTGCAGGGATCGGTGCTGCGTGGGCTCTCCAGCCCGCAGCACCGATCAGGATTGAGCCAGGGCGATCAGACTTCCCCCCTTTTTTCCCCACTAGGGGGATGTCCTGCTGGGGGGGTCTGATCGCCGCTGGCTGTTTGTGTTCTTCAAAGCCCCCCTCCGCAGCGTTTTCGGCGCTCCCTCTCCCTCCATGGGCTGCACAGGACGGATTTCCGTCCTGCGCATTGAAGGATAGGCTTCAGCCTATCATATGCCGGCGATCCCCGGCCAATCAGAGGCCGGGATTGTCGATCTACGTCGTGTGATGTAAACAGCGGGAATTTCTTCCCCGCCTGTTTACAGTTCGCTGGAGAGCCGAATAATTAATAGAACATTAGTAGCAAAGAAAATAGTTTAATATTTTTATTTATATATATATATATATATATATATATATATAGCTTTTTTTTATAACATTGCATCATTCTCTAATAATTGCAGTTTCCACAATACACTCGGCATTTTAAATGATTTCACAGAGCAGGCTATAGATTTTTTTCTCTGCAGAAAAACCATAAACAAAGAAAAAACAATGAGAAACAGTTGAAATAAGAGCTTTAACGAGAAACTCCGACCAAAAATTGAACTTTATCTCAATCAGTAGCTGATTTCACAAACAGTCCATCAGGGGGTGCTGTATGACTGATATTGTGGTGAAACCCCTCCCACAAGTAACCCCTCCCACAAGAAAAGTTCAAACTTTTGTGGGAAATAGTTGTTTACAGCTGTTTCCAACTGCCAAAAACCATGCAGCAGCTACATCACCTGCCAACCAGGGTCGGACTGGGACACTGGGATCCCACCAAAGAAATTTCAACCTGGGGCCCACACATCCCATGATTGCAGTGAAAAAAGGGCGAGACCATGCACCGGAAGGTGGGCATGGTCATGATGTATTATGGACAGGGCCAAATGTACATGATCTTAGCGGCATTAGCAGCACTGCTGCCCAGCAAAACCTTGCATAGAGTCCCTTCCTTCAATATAAAGTAATGTCCTACTGTAATGGAACGCGGAAAAGCCGCCGCGTGTACTGACAGCAAGGCGGCTGATTCCGCGTCCAGTGCGTCTGGTGTGGCTGGGTCTGTTAGTTCACACAGATTTAGAAATAGGCGCGCGCGCGCTGAGAGGCAGAACCTTTATGACAGCCGAGGAGGGATCAGCTGACCAGGTTGGTCAGCTGACCTCAGAGCAAGTGACTATTGGTCAATCACTGATGGGTGGCGCCGGAGAGCGCTGCTCTATGTATAGTTACTGCTGGTCAGTCTCAGGTTGTCTGCCGTTGCGAACACTTACGTGGAAGCACTCAGACCTTAGTCAGATCCTACAGTGTGTTAGAACCAGGAGGACCTGGGAATTCACACTGAGCCAGATTACTTCTGTTTATCATTGTGCTATACTTCAGACTAGTTCCAGGGTGTCGAGACCACGGACCTCACACCCAAGATTAGGGACTTTGTGTTATCATTCTGTTATACTTCAGACTAGTTCCAGGGTGTCGAGACCACGGACCTCACACCCAAGATTAGGGACTTTGTGTTATCATTGTGTTATACTTCAGACTAGTTCCAGGGTGTCGAGACCACGGACCTCACACCCAAGATTAGGGACTTTGCGTTATCATTCTGTTATACTTCAGACTAGTTCCAGGGTGTCGAGACCACGGACCTCACACCCAAGACTAGGGATACTGTGTACCATCATATTATACTCCAGACTAGTTCCAGGGTGTAGAGACCACGGACCTCACACCCAAGACTAGGCATTGTTTGATATCTGTTATGACCTATTGCTTTTCTGACTATCCCTCTGCTTTCTGATTCGGTACCTACGCATATCTGATTATCTGTTGCCAACCCTGCCTGCCTTTGGATACCGAATCAGCCTTCTGTCTCTGTACCTTGTCTGTCCGTGTGTTGCCGACCTGGCTTGCCCGACCTTGAGAGCTATCTCTCTCCTTTAAGAGATAGTCTCCAGACCTGCTAGTGACATCCATCTTTTAGGTGTCACTCACTCACAGGTCCTTCCGACCTTCAGCCTGGGACTCCACCCCTTTGGAGGTCTCAGGCTGCTGGAAGGTTTTTGCACTTCTCAGAAGGCAGTATCGCCCATACTGCCAAAGACCACCTGCTCCTCGGGTGGTCTCACTCAAAGTCATTACTGTTGCACCAAACACTCACACTATATAGGTGTCCAGAGGTTAGTCATACTTAGATTATCGGTGATTCTGCAGATCATCAATAATCGGGTATATATCTGTATTCTTGGTGATACTGCAGATCACCAATAATCAGATTCTCTCTGTGTGCTGACACTGATCGTTACACCTACTTTGCAAAGGTTGCAACCGCAGAGGTTACAAACGCATCGGGGCCCCGAAGGGCCCTCCCTCAACTACAGTATTACCTTTCTATTGGTCCTGTGCTCATAATAATCACTTCTATAGATACTTTGAACAGTGGTAATCATTAACAAGCTATTTCCCATCCCCTTCTTGCACCTCTGACACTGTAGTTGCCATTGGCAGGTTTTGGTGCGTCGTATAAATTGTTATGTATAGAGTGCTTGGGGGGCCCCATTGTAAAATTTGCATCGGGGCCCACAGCTCCTTAGCTACACCATTGCTCTCAGTATGAGTGATTACAGCACTGAGAAGAGAATTTTTGTGCTGCAGGCAGCAATTGGAGCTCTGTCAGGCAAGGAGGGGGGGCCCACCAGAGACCTGGAGGCGGAGCCCACCGAGGGAAAAAACTGTACTACTGTGGCCCAGTCCGACCCTGCTGCCAACAGTAAAATGTTCACTGGAGTTCCTCTTTAAAAGACAGTCCACTACTTTACAAAGTCACAGAGTTCAAAGAAGCTCTTTTGCATAGATAACAACTGAAGTTTCTTAACTCTTCCTGTACTGGAAATAATATTAGACTCATATCCGTGCTAATAATGTTTTATTTCCTAGCTGTACTACACATACAAATCATTATATCATAAGTTTATGTTCACTTCAGATTCCCTTTAAAGATAACCTAAAGTCAAAAAAAAAAATGAGATGAACTCACCTGGGGCTTCCCTCAGCCCCCTGCAGCTGATCAGTGCCCTCGCAGCTCCGTTCCGATGCCTCTGCACCCGCCGGCGAACACTTCCGGTTTCGCCGTCACCGGCCGACAGGCATGGGAACGCGAGTGATTGTTCGCGTTCCCAGCCTGTATATTGCCCCCTATGCTGCTATTGCGGCCAGGAGGCCGCAATAGCAGCATAGGGGGCGATATACAGGCTGGGAACGCGAACAATCACTCGCGTTCCCATGCCTGTCGGCCGGTGACAGCGAAACCGGAAGTGTTCGCCGGCGGGTGCAGAGGCATCGGAACGGAGCTGCGAGGGCACCGATCAGCTGCAGGGGGCTGAGGGAAGCCCCAGGTGAGTTGACCTAATTTTTTTATTTTTTTTACTTTAGGTTCACTTTAAACAAGTAACAACAGGTACAAACAACTGTCCCTGGTCTACAGCTGTTTCACGTGTATGCAGGCCCGTTTCTACCTACAGCCGTGCAAGGAGGGCGACCACACGGGGCGCATGGCTGGAGGCAGGCGCAGCACAGCCCACCTTCATTCTAAGCTCAGGGAGCTCTAATTGTCTTCCTTTGCCCGCAGCAGTCTGCCCCTCAATTGTCCCATAGCAGCATTCGTCTCTGCCTGTGGGTGTTCCGCCTCCCCCCCCCCCCCCCCCACGGTGCGTGCCGCTGGGCTTGATGGGGATGAAGATTAAAGACCTGCAGACAAAGACGCGTACTGTCTGTGTGTGCAGGAGAAGTCTATGCGTCAGTGCAGTAAAGAGGCAAAGAACTGCTGGGTGAGGAAGAGAGATTTAGTTGCGGTGTCAGGTCAGATCTCGGGCGTTTAAAAAATGTGTGAAGGTCTGCAGCAATGTTCCTATCTATGCCCATCCGACCTGCTGTCTCTCTTTCTCTGTGTTGTGTGAATTATATATGTGTGTTTTTAACACACACACACACACACACACACACACACACACACACACACACACACACACACACACACACACACACACACACACACACACACACACACACACACACACACACACACAATGAAACAAAATACAATCACACACCTAGAAAGTTTTTATGTGTCTGACATGGAGGGGGGGGGGGGGGGGGAGGATGTTTGTGTGTCTTTTTTTATAATGTAATGTAGGGGGAGGAGACTAGAGAAACTGGCTGCCTATACTAAGGGGACATCTCTCTACTATACTGTAGGGGTCATCTGGCTACCTCTACTGGGGTAGGGATGAGAGGTGCATCTGGCTACCCAAGACTCTCATGCTCAGGTCAGGTGCACATCTGTGCTACCACATCCCAACAGCGTGCTCGAGACGGGAAAGGTCGGGGGGAGATTTTGATACCCTCGCCGTGCAAGCTATTTAGCCTAGAAACTGCCCTGCGTGTATGGCATGCCTCTTCAGGACACACATATAGTTGCTGGGAGAAAAAATCAGGTCTTTAAGATCTGTGTTTGTTTAGGCAGATAATCCTGTATAAATTAGTTCTTATCAGCAACTGTGAAAAGAAAGTAGGAGAACTCTCCATATAGCAAACACTGAGGCTTAACCCATTCATTGCCTTTTGCAAAAGTGAAACCAATTAAACTTTAGGGTTTTGTTAGGATTTAAATAAATTGTAATGAAGTTTTTTTTTTCCATTAAGGCTATCATACTGTGGCAAATCTTTCAGAGCAGAGAGGAAATTCTGAGTTTAGTTGCACTTTATGTTGTGGTAGAATATGGCTGTGCAGCATGACTATGCCCTCTTCTCTTCATTCGCATTGCCTAAGTTTCCCCACACCATCACTTTCTTGCTCTCTCATTAGGGCAGAGAGCCAGGGTCAGCACTGCCATTAAGGAATGGGGGCAATTTCCCCAGAGCCCCGACTACTGTTGGGTTCCTTGCACTGCTGGACCTCCCCAGGTGGTCTCTTGCCATTCTCTCCCAAGTCACCAGGGGCCTTGTACAATGTGTGCCTGCACGGTAATAACTCACCTGTCTTCATCCCCACCTCCTGCTTCTTCTCAATGACCAAATGCAGGTTATTTAGGCATAACTTGTGCCGCATAAAGATGAGGCAGTGGGGCTGAAGATAATGACTGGACAGAGCAGTGCACCCAGGAACCGGAACAGGTGAGTTATTACAATGCAGCCACACAACAGGAAGCAAGTGGGAAGAGACCATGGGGGGGGGGGGGGGGGCAGGAGGCTTACTTTGCTGGAGGGGGGGTAGGGGCCCCCTAGGTTACCTTTTCCTCGGGGCCACCATGCTGCATAAACCAGCCATGCAGAGAGTGGATCAGAAATGCTAGATTAGCCTGGCACATGACAATGACATTGGCAAGCCGCTAACAGAGGGAGCCGCGGAACTTCAACTCCTCACATGTAAGGGCTGTAGGGACAGTGGTCCATTCAGTATGGACTGGTGGGTTAGGAAGCCCACTGTAAAGATAATTACCTGGAAGTATATTACAAATAAATCTTCACTATCATGGACAACAGCCTATGCTGACCTCCTTCTGAAAACACAAGTTGGCAGACTGTCATCCTGATCCTTCTCATATAATGCTTTTTGATGAATTTGCTATTACAGGTTTATGGACTTGGAATGTCTGGTTTGATCTGAGCTTGGAGATGGACTTTCATATTTCTCTCCTATTGTGCTTTAATGCTGCGCTATTTATATCTGGCAAATACAAAGGCGAAATGAAAAAAAAAGTCAAGGTAAACGCTTCTATAAAATACGAGAGCTTTGTTGTTTTATTAAAATAGGATTTTTTTTGAGGATGAACAGCTCACAGTACTCCACGGCAGCCTGTGAATTCTCAGCCCAGCTCTTCTGGGAAATGCCAGAACTGCCTGGTTCTATTTCATCATACCTAAGAAATACTTTATTAAAGAACCACCATCGCGAAAAATTGTAAAATGTAAAATACATGAAAACACATAAATAAAAAGTACATTTCTCCCGGAGTAAAATGGGCTATAAATTACTTTTCTCCAATGTTGCCATAACTTACAGTAGGCAGTAGAAATCTGACAGAACTGACAGGTTTTGGACTAACCCATCTCCTCGTGGGGGATTCTAAGGGTTTTCTTTATAAAAAGCACTTAGTGAACAGTAGTTGCTCAGTCCAACTGCCAAAACAGTGTACAAACAGGTAGGGAGCGGCTTGCATCTTTATGAAGACACTTTACAGTGAGTGCTTTTGTAAAGAATGAAATACTGAAAATACCCAGTGAAGAGATGGACTATAAATACCCAGTGAAGAGATGGACTAGCTATTGTAACAGCAACATAAGAGACAAATAATTTATGGCTCATTTTACTCTGGAAAAGAACATATATCTTATTTGTATGTGTTTACTTGTATTTTGATAAAATGGCAAGTAACCTCCTCCTCCTGCCCAGACTGAGCTCCCATAAGCCCTTGCTACATTGCTCTAAGAGTGCCAAGGCACAAAAGGAGATGTGGGCAAGACTTGTTTAGTTTATAGGGAATTTGAGTATTAAAATAAACAAAAAAAAGTATTTGGCTTGAGGAATGCCCTATAAACTATATGAAAGGAACACAATTATACAATGAGTAAAAGTTTATCTCAGATCCACTTTAAAGAGTAACTGTCAGGCTGCAGAAGCTACTTTAAACCTCTATTCTCCTGTGTTAAACAGTTTAGACGGAAGCCAAAAAGGCAATAGTGAAGATAAAAATCTCTCTTTCATTTGATGTGTGCTTATTAGCAAAGCTGTTAGACCCAAGCTCTTAAGAGGACGCAAGCCGCAAACCATACTGCAAAGCATTCTGGGGCCCTCCCCTCGGCTGCTAATGAGAAGTTACAGAGTCAAGTAACAATAGCATGTAACTCAGTCCAGCGCACAGCACTGATAAATCTCCCGGCAGAGTACACTGCAGGAGTCCGCTATTGTTCCTAGCCACATGGCTAATTAATATTCACTGCAAACTAGTGTTATTCAGTACGAGCTTTTCTGTGATCAGGAAGCAGGGAGGACATGACGACACATTTGGCTTCATAGGAGACAGACAAACATGGAGCCTGCCATGAGCTGTCAGGAGCATCATTCTCTGCATATACTATATAAAAATTCTGTGAAATCCAAACGTGGACAGTGAAATGCATATGTAATGTAAGTACAGCCTATATTTAGCTACTGATATATGTGTTTATTTTCTCTGAGACCTTATACCTAACAGCTCCTCTTTAAGTCAAACATACTTGTTCAGTAGGCGTGATCTTCCAAATTCCATAGTGAGTTTCCAATCAGAAATCAGCTTTCTGCAATGGAAATTGGTAATAGAAAATGGGAATTCCGCAGAATCCCACATTACCGAGACTTGACATTTTTATACCAACTACAAGACTTGGAAGTATTGGGCCAATCAGAGAATCAGTATTGTACTGCGGATATCGGAATTCCGTGGAATACCTAGTACCAATACTTTATAGGCCAATCAAGTCAATCGGCCAATTAGAGTATTCAAAAGCGTACCACAGTTGCTGATCGGAAATGCGAATTATGCATAATAGTTTACATCTGCAAAATATAGTGGATTCCGCAAAAAACATATTTCTATCAAATTATCCAATTTTATTGACAAAAATAGCAAAAAGAAAATTCTGTGGAGATTGGCAATTCTAATGTACTCAGGAATCAGAAATTCCGAATTCCTCAGAATTCTGTGGAAATAGGAAAGACACTTCTCGGAATTGGAATCGGAAATCGGCATTTCATTGTCATTGTCATATCGACACCCCTACTGTTCACGGCCTATGAATAAAAGTGTTAGAGGCTCAGCAGGACAGCCAAGCAATCTGACATCCTCCACTGCCTGAAGCTAGGAGAACCGGGTCCCCTCATTGCTGTCAGTCGGAGCCAGTCTAGCGTAAGAGAAGTGAGCTGTTTGCGTATCTCTCCTGCAGCCGCTGGAGGATACGTAGAGGGCGCACTTCTCCTACGTAGGCTGGCTCCGATGATGGAAGTGCAGGGACCCAGTTCTCATAGCTGCAGACATCAGAGGACGGTGGCGGGGGAGCGATCCAGGCGGATGAGGCTGGAGGAAGCCCCAGGTATGTATACATTTTTTTATTTTTCCCATCTCTTTAACCTCAGCTTATCATTACTAGTAGTGGTTGGAGAGTGTACTGGTTAAGGGCTCTGCCTCTGACACAAAACTTGTCTCTTCCTGCTCAGTAAGCCTGCTCCTATTCAGTAAAGAGTGCTTGGGCAAGACACCCTAACACTGCTACTGGCTATAGAGCGCTTCCTAGAGGCTGCAGCTCTGGCACTTTCAGTCCACCAGGAGAAATACATTTTTTTGTCTTGTCTTATTAAGCTTGTAAACAGAGCATCTTGAATGTGTCTATAGATGTATAACAAATAGAACACATATGTGCAGCTATATATAGAATGTTTTCCAGATCAAATATTAATGTACATTTCAGTACTGACGGACAAGTTAGGCATTTTAGAGGTCTGCGGCTTAAGAAATATATTGAAAATTCTGTGAACTGCATCTCTGTGGCTTTTTTCCATTATAACCTACATCCAGATATGCTCTGCTGAGTTTCCACACCAATTTTAGTATGAAAAAAGCCGAAAAATGAGCATTTAGGACCTATTAAGCTGGACTCCAGAGGCTCAGCTTTAAAATATTGAACTTCATTTAAAAGTAGTCTGTATTTAAAGTGCATGCACGGAATATTAAAAAAGAAACTTTCACACACACACATGCAGCCGCTTTTTTACCACTGAAATTATTCCTGCACACAGGAATCTGAATACTCTGTGTAATTGCTGTTGAAATCCTGAGAGATATGTAAGTAACCAGGCAGGTAAATTAGAAAGCCACCCAAATTGAACTCCAAGCCTCCTGTATCAAAGGCAGTTCCTTTACCTCTATGATACTCATTATTTTTTAGCCCAGTTAGTTATTCAGCACATGTAAGTTTACCTTTCGAAGAACCTCTGGAGATAAAAGAGAGAATTACATGTGCCAAATGGCTAAGGTGAAAAATAATTAGTAATATTTTTCTTTGCACCCAGCACATCTGAAGCCATAACATAGAGGTCAAGGAACTGCCTTTGCTAGAGGAGGCTGTGAGTCCAATTTTGTAGCTTTCTTATTTAGCTGCCTGCTCTCAGGATTTCAACAGTAATTACACAGACCAGCACACTTTCATAGCCCTGTGCACATAAATTATTTCAGTAGTAAACACAGCTGGCTCTGTGTGTGCGTGTGTGTGTGTGTGTGTGTGTGTGTGTGTGTGTGTGTGTGTGTGTGTGTGTGTGTGTGTGTGTGTGTGTGTAAGAGAGAGACAGAGGAGAAGGCAGTTAGAGCAAACCAAGTGGGGAAGGGACTACCAGGTCAGTAAGACTGGTTACTGAGGGAGAAAAACTTTCACATGATGTGAATTAGAACTTCCAGGTGGCTTTGAAATAGAAAGCTCTGCTTGAAAACAGATGTCTTCCCTAGCATCTACATGTCATAAGTCAACACTGTAACTGACAATTGTTTTGGGGCCACGGAGGACCCCTTGTGGCCCCAAAACAATTGTCAAGGCTATGCTGTGCTTATGCGATAAACGTATTTTGCATTCAAGTAAGGTGTGCTAACCTAACCGTGTTTCTGCCATTGACTGATCTTGGTGTCGTGGCTTAGCACCTCAAGTTATGCACCCACCAAACGGCAAAGGTATGCCACACCAGCAACTCTGTATGGCACTATCTGATGAAGGAAACCCTTCGTGGCCCCAAAACAATTGTCAATTACATTCCTGTCTTATGCCGTGAAGAATAAATACTTCAGCATTTGCTAAACGGTGAGCAAACCAACCTTGGAATTTTCTATGACTTTGTGGGTGATGCTTGACACCCAGGTTATTCACCCACCCAAGCAAAGGTAAGGTGTGCCACCAGGGGCGTAACTAGACATCACCGGACCCCCCTGCAAAACTTTGGAAGGGGCCCCCACCCCCTCGCTTTCTGCACAGGAAAAGGACCAATGTGTTTTCCCCATGCAGAGAAAAACACTTAGACTTAAAAGAAACATCAGGCAATCTATGCTACCCCCAGATCTACTTACCCCGGGCTTCCTCCAGCCACTTGCAGCTGACAAGGACTTGTCGCAGCTCTGTTCCCCGTACATACATACACACACAGCCGTATTATTTTACTACATGAGAGCACATGCTATATGGAGGGACAGCAATGACATGCTGAACAGAAGATATAGTATTCACTGTAACTTTGGCAAAACATTCAGAATGTCACTGATTGATACTGTTATTAGGGGATCTCAGACTCAGTATGAGACAACAAGCTCTCAATGAGGCAGCCAGTCAGACATCAATCTTTCCTATACCACTGTGTCCAGTGATCAGACACCATAAGGTCAGGTCACTAGCCTGTGTGTGATAAGAATCTAGGAATCTCTTCTGAGGGAAGGTCTACAACTTTTTTTCCAACTATGACTCCTTTGTTTGTAATGTTGTACATGAAGTCATCAGAACTGCTACAGTGTCAGACAGATGTTTTTTTACGAACCCTAGGGAGCAGGGACAGTGTACAAATTCCAAAGTGTGTATGATTCCTTATCTGTGTGGTGGACACATGCAGTCAACATAACAATGGTACGAGAGTAGAATACATTTTCTCTCTATGCCCTTAGTTGCTTGTCAGTCTCTCAAACTTTTTCCCCCACGAGGCCCCCTGTGGCTTCTGGGCTCCCCTGTGGAGGCATCCCTTGCAGGGTCTTTTGTTACGCCCCTGTGTGCCACTCCAAACCTACCACTACATTAGAATAAGAAGTGGTCTGCTGTGTAACACAAACTATACACTCACTATCATCTACAGTAAAAGGAACAAGCCATGAATACTAAAGCATCTGCTGATTTATCGGTTTGTGAAATGTTGTGATTCTTCCCATTTATCCTGTACGCTCATTTACACTCTCCTGTCACTTTCCACAACTTCACTAGTTACAACCGTTCCCATTTGCATTTCTGAGCAGAAAATACAGAGCATATTTTAGATATTTTCTTATTAAAAGACGCCTGTGACCGGTTATCCGACTGATTAGACTTGAACGTTATCACATCTCCTATTAATAAAAGGGCAGCAATTTATGCATCGTATAACAGAGGCAACCAAATGGCACATGTCATTTTTTATGTATAATAAAATCTGCAGAGCCACTTAAATTAGATTGTGTTTTGCATAAGGCAGAAGTGGAAAAATGAATGTTTAAAGAATATTAAGTAGATGTGAGGATTGTTATGGATCTCTGGTGCTTTTTGTACTGCCCAAAATGTGTTTAACGAGAGATTACAGGAATCCATAATATGTACAACAGACTTTTGTTCTTATCTGCAGGCAGGAGTCGTGAGCTGTAATATAGAGTGTATATGATCTTCTCCAGTAACAATTAAAATAGCTAAGTTATACTGTAGTCTGAGATATAGTTTTTCTGTGACTTAAAGAGACTCTGTAACAAAATGTTGAGCCTTATTTCTTCTATCCTATAAGTTCCTATGCCTGTTCTAATGTGCTCTGTCTAACTGCAGCCTTTTCTAGTTGCACTGTCTCTGTAATAAATCTTATCTTCTTTCCTCTGTCGGCTCTGTCGGGCTCAGGCCGGAATGTGTGGAATGTGCAGCACTGCTTGTGATAGGCAGAAGCTTTACACACCCTCTCCAAGCTCTCCTCTCAGCTTATCACACTCTGGTTAGTAGCCATGTCTTTTGTTTGTAAACACTGCCTAAAACTGGCAATTACAAGCCAGGATTGCAGCAGGGAGTGGCAGAAACAGCACAAAGGGGGCCAGAAGAACATAATGAATAGAATGGTATGCTTTTTATTGTAAGAATTTTAGAGTACAGATTCTCTTTAACGCTTTAGCAGCCAACTTATTTAGAGGCTTGCAAGTTCTCCAGGCCAGTTTATTTTAGCACTTTTTATTTCTTCTTTGTTACATTTCCTTGCTTCTAATTAGTACTGCTGCAATGTGTATTTATGGGCACTTGACACTAGGGGGCAGTGTGAGACAATAACACAGGACTTCTGCCTTCAGTTTCTCTTCTTTCTGCTAGTAGAGAGAGATCAAAGCATTCCAAACATTTACAGCTCAACGAGTTCTGTCAACTGAAGTCAAAAGCAGTGTGCTGGTCTCGAACAAGATAACTCTATTGAAGCTACTAATGGGTTGAAGGACACCTGTGCTAGGAGGAATGTGGAGGCTGACATATTTATTTCCTTTTAAATAATGCAGATTACCTGGCTGTCCTGCTAAACCCCCGGTTTCTAAAACTCTTAGCTATAGACCCTAAACAAGCATGCAGATCAGATGTTTCTGACTGAAGTCTGACTGGATTAGCTGCATGCATGTTTCAGGAGGGTGATTCAGACACTACTGATCAGCAGGATTGCCAGGTAACTGGTATTGTTTAAAATAAAATGTCAGCTCCATATCCCTCTTGGGTCAGGAGTACTTGAACACCCTGTATACACTTACAATAAGGGTCATCCAAAATGATAACCTTTTGATTATTTCGGAATCGGCACACTAGCATGTTTAACAGCTTCTGGACACAGCTGTATGGAGAGAAAAGGGAGGAGATGCGGAGAGTAAGAAGGCAGAGCCTTGTGGGGGTGGATAACAATAATGTTTGGAAATGATTTTCCAGCATGTCTGGAAGCTAGCCAGTTGATGGCAGATGTCAGGGGCCACCTGTACATGGAGCCATGGACCATTGAGGAAGCATGTCGGCCATGACAGGTGAGTCGCTAGCATATGTGCGGTTCTGAATCGGCCAATGGTCCTGTTCAGGTGGGCTTACCGAAAGCCCCTACATTGTATGTGCAGCTTGACCAGCAGCATTTTGTGCCAATAAAAATGTATTAAAGCTATTTCACATCACGCGCTAGAAGGAGCGGCCATAGTATAAATGGTGCGCTTGTAACTTTAGGAGTGTACGCTATGCAGCACTACCGCGTAGCGTGTACTGGGGACTTTTCACTCACGTTGCTCACTTAATGACCAGCCAACGCCGATCGGCGGCGACTGGTCGCAGTGGTATTTCTATGGAAACGGCCGCTCGAGCGGCTGTTTCCTGTAAGTTCACGGAGGGAGTCTCCGTGAACAGCGTGCAAGCCTCTGATCGCGGCTCGCAGGCGAAATGTAAACACCCGGGGAAGAAATCCCCGGTGTTTCCGTCGCATGCCGACAGCAGCGCCGTAAAGGAGATCGGCGATCCCCGGCCTCTGATTGGCCGGGGATCGCCACCGTCTGATAGGCTGAAGCCTATCAGAGGCGTTACAGGACGAATCGCCGTCCTGTGCTGCCCATAGAGAGAAGGGGAGGGAGGGAAGGAGAGGGAGGGGGGGATAGCGTTGTGGAGGGGCGCTTTGAGGAGCCCCCCCGCTAGGAACAGCAAGCTGGCGGCGATCAGACCCCCCCCCCAGCAGGACATCCCCCTAGTGGGGAAAAAAGGGGGGAAGTCTGATCGCCCTGCCTGCCACACGATCTGTGCTGGGGGCTGAAGAGCCCACCCAGCACAGATCATAGAAAATTCCTGCAGTCCTTAAAGAGGAACTGTAACGACAAAACAGCCCCTGGGGGGTACTCACCTCGGGTGGGGGAAGCCTCAGGATCCTAATGAGGCTTCCCATGCCGTCCTGCGTCCCTCGGGGGTCTCGCTGTAGCCCTCCGTACAGCCGTGACGCAATATTTACCTTCCTGGCTCCTGCGCAGGCGCTCTGATGGCTGTCGGCGCCGAAGTAGCCGGAAATACCCGATCGCCGTCGGGTCTGCTCTACTGCGCAGGCGCAAGTTTCCGGCGCCTGCGCAGTAGAGCGGACCCAACGGAGATCAGGTATTTCTGTCTATTTCCGTGCCGAAAGTCGCCACAGCACCCCCGCTGGAGCCAGCAAAGGTAAATATTGAAGCTACAGTCGGCTCTGTCGCCGGCTGTTCGGAGGGCTGCAGCGAGACCCCCGTGGGACAGAGGACGGCGTGGGAAGCCTCATTAGGATCCGGAGGCTTCCCCCACCCGAGGTGAGTACCCCCCAGGGGAGGTTTTTGTTGTTACAGAGTCTCTTTAAGTGGTTAAGTTGTGCTGCTTTAGCAGTGCAGCTTAAAGGATACCAGAACCCAACTTGCTCTGCTAAAAAAATATATTGTGCTGGTGGGAGGGTGTCGGCGTTCACTTACCGCTCCCTCTGTTTGCAGCTGTGTGCCTCTGTTCGGCCTGTGCTCCCGACCCGAGCGTCCAGTGTGGAAATACTGCGCTGCACATGTGCAGTATTACCTTCTTATCCCACTGCAGCTCCTGTTGTGGAGACGCTGTAGAGCGCACACGCCAGAACGCCTGCAGACCGGAGCGAGAGGGCGCGTCTAGGGATGACGGAGGAGCGCAGTCACAGGGGAGAAGAAGGAAATACTGCGCATGCGCAGTATTTCCATACTGTACACTCAGGTTGGGACACAAGACGGGCCCGGGAATAGGCCGAACAGAGGCACACAGCTGCAAACAGAGGGAGCGGTAAGTGCATGCTGACACCTCCCACCAGCGCAATATAAAAACAAAGAACCGAGAGCCCAATATAGTGTAGTATGCACTGGAAATAGTGAAAATAATGTAAGGTGTAAGTATTATACTCACAAACCAGGGTTACCTCCAAGGCAACCACTGTAGAGGCAGGTGGGGAGAACAAGCCTGTCCCCACTCAGGATTAAAACGTCGCTCTCTGCGGATAGGACGAAAAGGAGGGTATATCACCCTTCCATCAAGGGTGGATTCTTGATGTGTAGAGCCTCTGCACAACTCTACACACCAGCGCAATATGTTTTTTTTTAGCAGAGCGAGTTGGGCTCTGGTATCCTTGATTCAACTCCATAGTGTCTAAATAGTACTGCACGGTTTTTAATCCGTGATCCTAAATTTCAACTTTTGTTCTTGTCCAGGGTAGTGTTGGGCGAACAGTGTTCGCCACTGTTTGGGTTCTGCAGAACATCACCCTGTTCGGGTGATGTTCGGGTTCGGCCGAACACCTGATGGTGTTCGGCCAAACTGTTCGGCCATATGGCCGAACTAAGAGCGCATGGCCGAACGTTACCCGAACGTTCGGCTAGCGCTGTGATTGGCCGAACGGGTCACGTGTAGTGTTGGGCGAACATCTAGATGTTCGGGTTCGGGCCGAACATGGCCGAACTCCGAACATAATGGAAGTCAATGGGGACCCGAACTTTCGTGCTTTCTAAAGCCTCCTTATATGCTACATACCCCAAATTTACAGGGTATGTGCACCTTGGGAGTGGGTACAAGAGGAAAAAAAAATTAGCAAAAAGAGCTTATAGTTTTTGAGAAAATCGATTTTAAAGTTTCAAAGGGAAAACTGTCTTTTAAATGCAGGAAATGTCTGTTTTCTTTGCACAGGTAACATGCTTTTTGTCGGCATGCAGTCATAAATGTAATACATATAAGAGGTTCCAGGAAAAGGGACCGGTAACGCTAACCCAGCAGCAGCACACGTGATGAAACAGGAGGAGGGTGGCGCAGGAGGAGAAGGCCACGCTTTGAGACACAACAACCCAGGCCTTGCATGAGGACAAGAAGCGTGCGGATAGCAATTTGCATTTTGTCGCCATGCAGTCATAAATGTAATACAGATGAGAGGTTCAATAAACAGGGACCGGAAACGCTAACCCATCACAGATGTTCATTGTTCATGTTACTTGGTTGGGGTCCGGGAGTGTTGCGTAGTCGTTTCCAATCCAGGATTGATTCATTTTAATTTGAGTCAGACGGTCTGCATTTTCTGTGGAGAGGCGGATACGCCGCCGATCTGTGACGATGCCTCCGGCAGCACTGAAACAGCGTTCCGACATAACGCTGGCTGCCGGGCAAGCCAGCACCTCTATTGCGTACATTGCCAGTTTGTGCCAGGTGTCTAGCTTCGATACCCAATAGTTGAAGGGTGCAGATGGATTGTTCAACACAGCTACGCCATCTGACATGTAGTCCTTGACCATCTTCTCCAGGCGATCGGTGTTGGAGGTGGATCTGCACGCTTGCTGTTCTGTGTGCTGCTGCATGGGTGTCAGAAAATTTTCCCACTCCAAGGACACTGCCGATACCATTCCCTTTTGGGCACTAGCTGCGGCTTGTGTTGTTTGCTGCCCTCCTGGTCGTCCTGGGTTTGCGGAAGTCAGTCTGTCGGCGTACAACTGGCTAGAGGAGGGGGAGGATGTCAATCTCCTCTCTAAAGTCTCCACAAGGGCCTGCTGGTTTTCTTCCATTTTGACCTGTCTGGCTCTTTCTTCAAGCAGTTTTGGAACATTGTGTTTGTACCGTGGATCCAGAAGGGTATAAACCCAGTAATTGGTGTTGTCCAGAATGCGCACAATGCGTGGGTCGCGTTCAATGCAGTCCTAGGCCGAAGAGGTCATAGCCTAGGGTCACAAAACCTGTTTATTTGGGCAATTTCAATGGTGGCGAGTCTGACGTACATAAATCGCAGCAATGGCCGTTAGCAACGTCTGAATCTCACGAAATGTCTCATGCAGGTAGAAGACATATTGTTAGACTTGGGCTCCAAAGATGGGTTCCCTACATCTCTGCAAACCAGAGTTACAGGGCTCCAAATTTGGTAAAATCACCCATAGGCTTTCATTGGGCCTCCTATTTACAGTTCCAAAATCTCACATCTTTTCAAAGGGCAATTACTCAGCAGTGGCAAATTTTCTAGCATTGTAGGGACCCTTAGGGGGAACATGACTGGTGAGTTTCGGGCCCCTAGGCCAAAGAGGTCATAGCCTAGGGTCACAAAAACCTGTTTATTTGGGCTATTTCAATGGTAGTGATGGTGACGTACATAAATCGCAGCAATGGCCGTTAGCAAAGTCTGAATCTCACGAAATGTCTCATGCAGGTAGAAGACATATTGTTAGACTTGGATTCCAAAGATGGGGTCCCTACATCTCTGCAAACCAGAGTTACAGGGGTCCAAAATTGGTAAAATCCCCCATAGGATTTCATTGCCTCCCTATTTCACTTTCCAAAATCTCACATCTTTTCAAAGGGCAATGGCTCAGCAGTACCAAATTTTCTAGCATTGTAGGGACCCTTAGGGGGAACATGACTGGTGAGTTTCGGGCCCCTAGGCCGAAGAGGTCATAGCTAGTGATGGGCGAACACCTGGATGTTCGGGTTCGGGAAAGTTCGCCGAACATGGCCGAGATGTTCGGCATGTTCGGGCCGAACCCCGAACTTTCCGAACATCCAGCTTTTGGGGGCCATATGGGGTCGCAGGCATAAGGGGGGAGCATGCCCCGATCGCGGGGGGGGTCGGAAATTCCCCCCACCCCCTCCGCTAGCGCTCCCCCCTCTGCCCGCTTCCCCATTCAAAAGTTTAAGCAAAGTACCTGTAGTGGATGGCCTGGCAGTGGGCGGCACTGTGGAGTGAAGAGGAGGAGTCCGGAGAGTGACGAGTTGAGGGAGGCCGGGCAGCGGGCGTGAGGTCAGAGAAAGGGCGGAAGTACCACAAGGGTACTTCCGCTGAACCGCCCGCTGCCCGGCCTCCCTCAACTCGTCACTCTCCGGACTCCTCCTCCTCACTCCACAGTGCCGCCCACTGCCAGGCCATCCACTACAGGTACTTTGCTTAAACTTTTGAATGGGGAAGCGGGCAGAGGGGGGAGCGCTAGCGGAGGGGGTGGGGGGAATTTCCGACCCCCCCGCGATCGGGACATGCTCCCCCCTTATGCCTGCGACCCCATAGGGGGGCAGTATTCGGCCGAACAGGGCCCTGTTCGGCCGAACAGGGGCCCTGTTCGGCCCTGTTCGGCGGCCATTAGAAGTTCGGGGCGAACCCGAACTTAAAAGGCCGAACACCATCAGGTGTCCGGCCGAACGCGAACATCACCCGAACAGGGTGATGTTCTGCAGAACCCGAACAGTGGCGAACACTGTTCGCCCAACACTAGTCATAGCCTAGGGTCACAAAAACCTGTTTATTTGGGCTATTTCAATGGTAGTGATGGTGACGTACATAAATCGCAGCAATGGCCGTTAGCAACGTCTGAATCTCACGAAATGTCTCATGCAGGTAGAAGACATATTGTTAGACTTGGATTCCAAAGATGGGGTCCCTACATCTCTGCAAACCAGAGTTACAGGGGTCCAAAATTGGTAAAATCCCCCATAGGATTTCATTGCCTCCCTATTTCACTTTCCAAAATCTCACATCTTTTTAAAGGGCAATGGCTCAGCAGTACCAAATTTTCTAGCATTGTAGGGACCCTTAGGGGGAACATGACTGGTGAGTTTCGGGCCCCTAGGCCGAAGAGGTCATAGCCTAGGGTCACAAAAACCTGTTTATTTGGGCTATTTCAATGGTAGTGATGGTGACGTACATAAATCGCAGCAATGGCCGTTAGCAAAGTCTGAATCTCACGAAATGTCTCATTCAGGTAGAAGACATATTGTTAGACTTGGATTCCAAAGATGGGGTCCCTACATCTCTGCAAACCAGAGTTACAGGGGTCCAAAATTGGTAAAATCCCCCATAGGCTTTCATTGGGCCTCCTATTTACCGTTCCAAAATCTCACACCATTTCAAAGGGCAATGGCTCAGCAGTGGCAAAACTCACCAGTCATGATCCCCCTAAGGGTCCCTACAATGCTAGAAAATTTGGTACTGCTGAGCCATTGCCCTTTGAAAAGATGTGAGATTTTGGAAAGTGAAATAGGGAGGCAATGAAATCCTATGGGGGATTTTACCAATTTTGGACCCCTGTAACTCTGGTTTGCAGAGATGTAGGGACCCCATCTTTGGAATCCAAGTCTAACAATATGTCTTCTACCTGCATGAGACATTTCGTGAGATTCAGACTTTGCTAACGGCCATTGCTGCGATTTATGTACGTCACCATCACTACCATTGAAATAGCCCAAATAAACAGTTTTTTGTGATCCTAGGCTATGACCTCTTCGGCCTAGGGGCCCGGAACTCACCAGTCATGTTCCCCCTAAGGGTCCCTACAATGCTAGAAAATTTGGTACTGCTGAGCCATTGCCCTTTGAAAAGATGTGAGATTTTGGAAAGTGAAATAGGGAGGCAATGAAATCCTATGGGGGATTTTACCAATTTTGGACCCCTGTAACTCTGGTTTGCAGAGATGTAGGGACCCCATCTTTGGATCCAAGTCTAACAATATGTCTTCTACCTGCATGAGACATTTCGTGAGATTCAGACGTTGCTAACGGCCATTGCTGCGATTTATGTACGCCACCATCACTACCATTGAAATAGCCCAAATAAACAGGTTTTTGTGACCCTAGGCTATGACCTCTTCGGCCTAGGGGCCCGAAACTCACCAGTCATGTTCCCCCTAAGGGTCCCTACAATGCTAGAAAATTTGGTACTGCTGAGCCATTGCCCTTTGAAAAGATGTGAGATTTTGGAAAGTGAAATAGGGAGGCAATGAAATCCTATGGGGGATTTTACCAATTTTGGACCCCTGTAACTCTGGTTTGCAGAGATGTAGGGACCCCATCTTTGGAATCCAAGTCTAACAATATGTCTTCTACCTGCATGAGACATTTCGTGAGATTCAGACTTTGCTAACGGCCATTGCTGCGATTTATGTACGTCACCATCACTACCATTGAAATAGCCCAAATAAACAGGTTTTTGTGACCCTAGGCTATGACCTCTTTGGCCTAGGGGCCCGAAACTCACCAGTCATGTTCCCCCTAAGGGTCCCTACAATGCTAGAAAATTTGCCACTGCTGAGTAATTGCCCTTTAAAAAGATGTGAGATTTTGGAACTGTAAATAGGAGGCCCAATGAAAGCCTATGGGGGATTTTACCAAATTTGGAGCCCTGTAACTCTGGTTTGCAGAGATGTAGGGAACCCATCTTTGGAGCCCAAGTCAAACAATATGTCTTCTACCTGCATGAGACATTTCGTGAGATTCAGACGTTGCTAACGGCCATTGCTGCGATTTATGTACGTCACCATCACTACCATTGAAATAGCCCAAATAAACAGGTTTTTGTGACCCTAGGCTATGACCTCTTCGGCCTAGGGGCCCGAAACTCACCAGTCATGTTCCCCCTAAGGGTCCCTACAATGCTAGAAAATTTGGTACTGCTGAGCCATTGCCCTTTGAAAAGATGTGAGATTTTGGAAAGTGAAATAGGGAGGCAATGAAATCCTATGGGGGATTTTACCAATTTTGGACCCCTGTAACTCTGGTTTGCAGAGATGTAGGGACCCCATCTTTGGAATCCAAGTCTAACAATATGTCTTCTACCTGCATGAGACATTTCGTGAGATTCAGACTTTGCTAACGGCCATTGCTGCGATTTATGTACGTCACCATCACTACCATTGAAATAGCCCAAATAAACAGGTTTTTGTGACCCTAGGCTATGACCTCTTTGGCCTAGGGGCCCGAAACTCACCAGTCATGTTCCCCCTAAGGGTCCCTACAATGCTAGAAAATTTGCCACTGCTGAGTAATTGCCCTTTGAAAAGATGTGAGATTTTGGAACTGTAAATAGGAGGCCCAATGAAAGCCTATGGGGGATTTTACCAAATTTGGAGCCCTGTAACTCTGGTTTGCAGAGATGTAGGGAACCCATCTTTGGAGCCCAAGTCTAACAATATGTCTTCTACCTGCATGAGACATTTCGTGAGATTCAGACGTTGCTAACGGCCATTGCTGCGATTTATGTACGTCAGACTCGCCACCATTGAAATTGCCCAATAAACAGGTTTTGTGACCCTAGGCTATGACCTCTTCGGCCTAGGACTGCATTGAACGCGACCCACGCATTGTGCGCATTCTGGACAACACCAATTACTGGGGTTATACCCTTCTGGATCCACGGTACAAACACAATGTTCCAAAACTGCTTGAAGAAAGAGCCAGACAGGTCAAAATGGAAGAAAACCAGCAGGCCCTTGTGGAGACTTTAGAGAGGAGATTGACATCCTCCCCCTCCTCTAGCCAGTTGTACGCCGACAGACTGACTTCCGCAAACCCAGGACGACCAGAAGGGCAGCAAACAACACAAGCCGCAGCTAGTGCCCAAAAGGGAATGGTATCGGCAGTGTCCTTGGAGTGGGAAAATTTTCTGACACCCATGCAGCAGCACACAGAACAGCAAGCGTGCAGATCCACCTCCAACACCGATCGCCTGGAGAAGATGGTCAAGGACTACATGTCAGATGGCGTAGCTGTGTTGAACAATCCATCTGCACCCTTCAACTATTGGGTATCGAAGCTAGACACCTGGCACAAACTGGCAATGTACGCAATAGAGGTGCTGGCTTGCCCGGCAGCCAGCGTTATGTCGGAACGCTGTTTCAGTGCTGCCGGAGGCATCGTCACAGATCGGCGGCGTATCCGCCTCTCCACAGAAAATGCAGACCGTCTGACTCAAATTAAAATGAATCAATCCTGGATTGGAAACGACTACGCAACACTCCCGGACCCCAACCAAGTAACATGAACAATGAACATCTGTGATGGGTTAGCGTTTCCGGTCCCTGTTTATTGAACCTCTCATCTGTATTACATTTATGACTGCATGGCGACAAAATGCAAATTGCTATCCGCACGCTTCTTGTCCTCATGCAAGGCCTGGGTTGTTGTGTCTCAAAGCGTGGCCTTCTCCTCCTGCGCCACCCTCCTCCTGTTCCATCACGTGTGCTGCTGCTGGGTTAGCGTTACCGGTCCCTTTTCCTGGAACCTCTTATATGTATTACATTTATGACTGCATGCCGACAAAAAGCATGTTACCTGTGCAAAGAAAACAGACATTTCCCGCATTTAAAAGACAGTTTTCCCTTTGAAACTTTAAAATCGATTTTCTCAAAAACTATAAGCTCTTTTTGCTTAAAAAAAAAATCCACTTGTACCCACTCCCAAGGTGCACATACCCTGTAAATTTGGGGTATGTAGCATGTAAGGAGGCTTTACAAAGCTCAAAAGTTCGGGTCCCCATTGACTTCCATTATGTTCGGAGTTCGGGTCGAACACCCGAACATCGCGGCCATGTTCGGCCTGTTCGGCCCGAACCCGAACATCTAGATGTTCGCCCAACACTAGTCCAAGGTTGCCAGCTTGATATTTCTGTCACTAAACTCTATTTCACTCACAGTAATCAAATGGCATCTATTTTTAATCCTCATTTGTCTTTGTAACGGTAGGCGTGTTCCAGCACTTTGCTGGTTTCTCTTAGCAGCAATGAATATAAATGATATTGATTTATGTAGCTGTAGCTATATATCTCCCTATGCAAATCAGCTTTCTCCTTGTGTTTCTGTATAATAAGGGAAATGGCACTTTGGCAGATCTTCCATCATTAACCTGGTAAATCTATCATTCAGCATTGTCAGGACTGTATCATTGAATCCTGTAGATACTGTATTTGTATCAATGTGTTGCCAGTTTGTCACGCCAATGGGGTTCAAACCAGTGTTGCTTGCGAATTTTCGCCAAAGTCATTTTCGCATTGAAAATCCCATTTTCGATTTCGCCGAATTGTCACGAAAATAAGTACTATTTTCGTTTCAAACATTAATTTTCGCCTAAAGTCCGTTTTTTCGCGTTAAATATCTAAGCCCCCTTACAAAATAGAATCACCAAATTTGCAGGGTATATTAAGGAGATATGTGGGTACAGGAGGAAAATTTGTTTTTGCAAAAAGACCTTATAGTTTTTGAGAAAATCGATTTTAAAGTTTCAAAGGAAAAAAGTTTACATTTAAATGTAGTAAATGACAGTTACTGTAGCAAACCTAGAGGTAGTGTAAATTTATTAATATCAAAATAAAGGGCCAAGTACAAGTGCCATGGGCCAAGTGCAAACTGCCAAGTGCAAAGGGCCAAGTGCCAGCGCAAAGGGCCAAGTGCAAGCGCAAAGGGCAAAGTGGAAGCGCAAAGGGCCAAGTGCCAAGCACAAGCACAAAGTGCCAAGCGCAAGCGCAAGCGCCATGTGCAAAGGGCCAAGTGCAAAGGGCTAAGTGCAAAGGGCCATGCAAAGTGCAAAGGGCCATGCAAAGTGCCAAGTGCAAAGTGCCAAGTGCAAAGTGCCCTTTGCATTTAACACTTTGCACTTGGTACTTTGCATTTGACACTTTGCACTTGGCACTTTGCATTTGACACTTTGCACTTGGCACTTTGAACTTGGCACTTTGCACTTTGCATTTAACACTTTGCACTTTGCACTTTGCATTTGACACTTGGCCCTTTGCACTTGGCCCTTTCATTTGATATTAGTAAAATTACACTACTGCTAGGTTTGCTACAGTAACTGTCATTTACTGCATTTAAATGTATACTTTTTTCCTTTGAAACTTTAAAAATCGATTTTCTCAAAAATTATAAGGTTTTTTGCAAAAATATTGTTTGCTCTTGTACCCACATATCTCCTTAATATACCCTGAAAATTTGGTGATTCTAGTTTGTAAGGGGGCTTAGATATTAAACGCGAAAAAAACTGACTTTAGGCGAAAATTAAAACGAAAATAGTACTTATTTTCGCGAAAATTCGGCAAAAAGAATATTTGCATTTTCATTCATCACTGGTTCAAACCTGCTTATAAAACGGCAGCTGGAACATGAAAGTCTAAATCTGATTGGTTGCTGTGGTATAATATAGACCATTGGTGTAACTACTGGATACTGCAGGGGAGCCCGGCATCGAGTAGGGGCCTGGTTTCCTTCCTTTCTCCCTCCCCCCCCCCTCTCCTTCTCCCCTGGTTGTTTCAAACCTACAGATCAGCGCTGTGACAGAGACGCCAGGGACTTACCTCTTCCACCATCTCTCTGACGTTTTCGTAGCTGCCCCTAGATGGCCGCTGGTCTCTGCCTTCCTCAGACTTCACGTCATTTGCAGTGAAACCGAGGCCGAGAGGATAGCAGAAACCAGAGGCCACCTATCGCCGTGGATACGGTGGAAGATGTACGTTTTCACTGCTGCCACCGTGCTGATCTGTGGGTCTGACACAGCCAGGGGAGCACAGGGAGGGGGGGGGGGGCTAGTGGACAAAGAAGAAATTCAGGCCCCACTCCCAGCAAGCAGATCATCATGGGGTCCTCTGCAACACCCAATCCACTGTCCCTCTGCAGATAAATCTTCAGCTTCCTCATCTGGTGCCCAATTCAGAGCCTGATGTAGTGCAGGTATGGCATGTGCCATGGGTGCCTCCTACTGGGGGCACTGCTCTGTAGCATCCCTGGTGTTCTCCATACAGATACTAGTTATTATCTGGGGGTCACTCTGCTGCCAGGTTACATCTTTTAGATAAACAAGCTGCCTAATTGTTATTTGGGGAATATTAGGAAGCTGCAGGGCTGAGCTGAGGCAGAGGCGAGAGAGGCTCCAGCCTCAGGGCGCAGTGTAGGAGGGGGCACACAACTCACTCAGCTATCATTCCCCTATTGTGTTTGAAGCAGAGAGAAAAAAGAAAACGGGATACATGGCAGTGACTGCAAGCCAGATAACTAGAGATTAAGGAGTTGGGGGTCCAGGGGTGCCTCTTAGTCTAATAGCAATCAGTGTGTGACAGCTGGAGTGGGGGGGGGGGGGGGGCGCACTTTGGTGCTGGAGGACCTTATCCAGGCTCTGGTTGGCTGACCTATACCATGCCATGCTTCACTTTACGTGTTAAAATGGGGTGCGCCCCCCCACCTCCACCACCACCACCCTTCCCCAGGGGCTGATTTCAGTGTTTGCCATAGGTGCAGTTTTCCCTACATGCGCCTCTGTGTAATTGTAAATTATTTTTATCCAAAAAACATTTTTCATTACAGGATCACATGATTTACCGTGATACAGTACAGAGTACATGAAGTTACCTGGTATAAATCCCCAGTGTAGAATATAGAACCATCGAAGAATACAGTAACACATAAATCAAAGTAATGCATGCAAATACTGCACATAATCGTATTTATTTTGTTCCCAAGTAGCAAATAACATCTGCCATGCTGTAGCACCGCGCTCAGCACCTCTGCCTGCATTGATTCTCAATAGCACACATTGCTGGCCTGCTGACCTTCAGTATGTGATTAAATATAGAAAGCTGGTTTTGTTGTAAAATCCTATTAATATAGATTTTCTTTTTAAATGAGCCTATCCCACATCTGATATAAACAAATACAATCTATTAATGTAATAACAATTTATTTCCACTCTGTTTACTTCATGTTGCACCTTGATGTTTGGTGTAAGAGAAAACTTCAAGTAAGTGAAACATAGGGGCTAAAGAAAGTGTAAAAGGAAGAAAATAATTACGGTAGAGTCCAGGTTGTCCGGAACTCAGATAACCAGCAGTCTCAACCAACCAGCACAAATCACCGGCAGCAATCACAGTGGTGAAGGTCAACTACTTATGCTGTTTGTGGGCTCTGCTGCTTTTAAAGGGAATCTGAAGTGAAAATAAACACGAGCGTGTATCAAAAAAGGGCACCTGGAAAAAAGGGCGCGGGATATAGCCGAAATTATAGGTTGTAATGTAAAACAATAATTTTCGTTTATAGCACGAAAATGTAGTGGTAAATAGGTTAAATAAATGGAAATTAAAAGGCAAAATACCGTCTATAACAACAAACGAATTCTGAAATGAAACGTCAAATAGCTTCGTAATACAATGGTAGATTTTACAGATATTTAACTGCAATTATACCTAACTGTAGGCTCACACAGATCTCTCCCTATCCCTATCCCTAACCCCCACACCCCCTCTTTGTTTAAATATACATAATTTAATAAATTGTATATATTACATATATTGTGCTGTAACTATACCTAACCTTACTCTCACACACAACCCTCCCTGTACCTATCCCTAACCCCTAGACCCCCCTGCCCTGGTGGTGCCTAACCCTAACCACCCCCCTGGTGGTGTATATTGTACTGTAACTATACCTAACCTTACTCTCACACAGAACCCTCTCTGTACCTATCCCTAACCCCTAGACCCCCCTGGTGATGCCTAACCCTAACCACCCCCCTGGTGGTGTATATTGTACTGTAACTATACCTAACCCTACTCTCACACAGAACTCTCCCTGTACCTATCCCTAACCCCTAGACCCCCCCGCCCTGGTGGTGCCTAACCCTAACCACCCCCCTGGTGGTGTATATTGTACTGTAACTATACCTAACCTTACTCTCACACAGAACCCTCTCTGTACCTATCCCTAACCCCTAGACCCCCCTGGTGGTGCCTAACCCTAACCACCCCCCTGGTGGTGTATATTGTACTGTAACTATACCTAACCCTACTCTCACACAGAACGCTCCCTGTACCTATCCCTAACCCCTAGACCCCCCTGGTGGTGCCTAACCCTAACCACCCCCCTGGTGGTGCCTAACCCTAACCACCCCCCTGGTGGTGTATATTGTACTGTAACTATACCTAACCCTACTCTCACACAAAACCCTCCCTGTACCTATCCCTAACCCCTAGACCCCCCCCCCCCCGGGTGGTGCCTAACCCTAACCACCCCCCTGGTGGTGTATATTGTACTGTAACTATACCTAACCTTACTCTCACACAGAACCCTCTCTGTACCTATCCCTAACCCCTAGACCCCCCTGGTGGTGCCTAACCCTAACCACCACCCTGGTGGTGTATATTGTACTGTAACTATACCTAACCCTACTCTCACACAAAACCCTCCCTGTACCTATCCCTAACCCCTAGACCCCCCCCCCCACCCCCGGGTGGTGCCTAACCCTAACCACCCCCCTGGTGGTGTATATTGTACTGTAACTATACCTAACCCTACTCTCACACAGAACCCTCCCTGTACCTATCCCTAACCCCTAGACCCACCTGGTGGTGCTTAACCCTAACCATCGCCCTGGTGGTGTATATTGTACTGTAACTATACCTAACCCTACTCTCACACAAACCCCTCCCTGTACCTAGAGTTGAGCTGAAATTTTCGTAATTTCGCATTACTATAATTACGCATGCGAAATTTGCGATTACGATGCGAAATTAGCGTAGCGAAATTGCCATTAAAATCGTAATTGAAAATACCGTAAGCGTAATTTTCAATGCGAAATTTCGCGTTTCGTTCAAGCCGTAATTTCGCATTAAACGCTACCGTAATTTCGCGTTAAACCGTAACGCTCCGTATAATATAAAAAAGCCGCCGACTTTAAGGGTTAATAGCAAAGCCCCCTTAAATGCTAAGAGCCTCAAATTTGGAGAATATATTAAGGAGATCAGGAGGAATAAGAGGAAAAATTTTTTTTTCAAAAAGACCTTATAGTTTTTGAGAAAATCGATGTTAAAGTTTCAAAGTAAAAATGTATACATTTAAAAACCCGCCGACTTTAACGGTTAATAGCAAAGCCTGCTTAAAGTTTAGGAACACCAAATTCCTAGGGTATATTAAGGGGATCAGTGGGAATAAGAGGAAATTTTTTTTTTTCAAAAACACCTTATAGTTTTTGAGAAAATCGATTTTTAAGTTTCAAGGGCAAAAATGTCTTTTAAATGCGGAAAATGTCAGTTTTTTTTGCACAGGTAACAATAGTGTATTATTTTCATAGATTCCCCCAAGTGGGAAGAGTTTTACTTACTCCGTTCTGAGTGTGGGAAATATAAAAAAAAAACGACGTGGGGTCCCCCCTCCCAGACCTCTTTAACCCCTTGTCCCCCATGCAGGCTGGGATAGCCAGAATGCGGAGCACCGGCCGCGTGGGGCTCCGCACCCTGACTATACCAGCCCGCATGGTCCATGGATTGGGGGGTCTCGGAAGGGGAGGGGCAGCCAAGCTTTCCCCTCCCCCTCCGAGCCCTTGTCCAATCCAAGGACAAGGGGCTCTTCTCCACCTCCGATGGGCGGTGGAGGTGGAGGCCGCGATTTCCTGGGTGGGGGGTTCATGGTGGAATCTGGGAGCCCCCTTTAAAAAGGGGTCCCCCAGATGCCCACCCCCCTCCCAGGAGAAATGAGTATAGAGGTACTTGTAGTACCCCTTACCCATTTCCTTTAAGAGTTAAAAGTAAATAAACACACAAACACATAGAAAAAGTATTTTAATTGAACAAAAAACATAACCACGAAAAAAGTCCTTTAATATTCTTAATTAACCATTAATACTTACCTGTCCCTTTAAATAAATGATCCCACGCAATATCCTCGGAAATGTTCTATCAGTTACAATGTAACAAAGTTATTACAATATAACAACTTTGTTACATTGTAACTACGCCGCACCCGACGTCACTCACCGCCGCCGCCGCCGCCGCGTCTGCGCTGCAGGACCCGACAGAGCTCTGAGCTATAGCTCAGAGCTCTCAAAAGCATCTTTGTATTTGGGCTCCAAGGAGCCCCATTGGTCCTTAGCAGACCAATGGGGTTCCTTCTGATTTGAAGGAACCCCATTGGTCTGCTAAGGACCAATGGGGCTCCTTGGAGCTCAAATACAAAGATGCTTCTCAGAGCTATATAGCTCAGAGCTCTGTCGGGTCCGTGCAGGACGCTAAGTCCCCGCCGGCTCCGCTGTCCTCCCCGCCTCTCCCACATGTCACCCACATGTCACCCACATGTGGGTGACATGTGGGTGACAGATGTGGGCGGGGTGGACAGCGGGAGCTGCGGGGACTTAGCGTCCTGCACGGACGCGTATGCGGCGGCTGAGCGGCGAGTGGCGTCGGGTGCGGCGTAGTTACAATGTAACAAAGTTGTTACATAATAACTTTGTTACATTGTAACTGATAGAACATTTCCGAGGATATTGCGTGGGATCATTTATTTAAAGGGACAGGTAAGTATTAATGGTTAATTAAGAATATTAAAGGACTTTTTTCGTGGTTATGTTTTTTGTTCAATTAAAATATTTTTTCTATGTGTTTGTGTGTTTATTTACTTTTAACTCTTAAAGGAAATGGGTAAGGGGTACTACAAGTACCTCTATACTCATTTCTCCTGGGAGGGGGGTGGGCATCTGGGGGACCCCTTTTTAAAGGGGACTCCTAGATTCCACCATGAACCCCCCACCCAGGAAATCGCGGCCTCCACCTCCACCGCCCATCGGAGGTGGAGAAGAGCCCCTTGTCCTTGGATTGGACAAGGGCTCGGAGGGGGAGGGGAAAGCTTGGCTGCCCCTCCCCTTCCGAGACCGCCCAATCCATGGACCATGCGGGCTGGTATAGTCAGGGTGCGGAGCCCCACGCGGCCGGTGCTCCGCATTCTGGCTATCCCAGCCTGCATGGGGGACAAGGGGTTAAAGAGGTCTGGGAGGGGGGACCCCACGTCGTTTTTTTTTTATATTTCCCACACTCAGAACGAAGTAAGTAAAACTCTTCCCACTTGGGGGAATCTATGAAAATAATACACTATTGTTACCTGTGCAAAAAAAACTGACATTTTCCGCATTTAAAAGACATTTTCGCCCTTGAAACTTAAAAATCGATTTTCTCAAAAACTATAAGGTCTTTTTGAAAAAAAAATTATTCCCACTGATCCCCTTAATATACCCTGGGAATTTGGTGTTCCTAAACTTTAAGCAGGCTTTGCTATTAACCGTTAAAGTCGGCGGGTTTTTAAATGTTTACATTTTTCCTTTGAAACTTTAACATCGATTTTCTCAAAAACTATAAGGTCTTTTTGAAAAAAAAATTTTTCCTCTTATTCCTCCTGATCTCCTTAATATATTCTCCAAATTTGAGGCTCTTAGCATTTAAGGGGGCTTTGCTATTAACCCTTAAAGTCGGCGGCTTTTTTATACTATACGGAGCGTTACGGTTTAACGCGAAATTACAGTAGCGTTTAATGCGAAATTACGGCATGATACGACTGTAATGCGAAAATTACGCGAAAATTACGCTTACGCGAAATTTCGCGAAATCCTTCTTCATTACGATTATGTACTTACGGCCATAATCGTGATTACACTAATTACGCGAAATTTCGCAAAATCGTAATTAGGTCATTACGCTCATCTCTACCTGTACCTATCTCTAACCCCTAGACCCCCCCCCCCCGGGTGGTGCCTAACCCTAACCACCCCCCTGGTGGTTTATATTGTACTGTAACTATACCTAACCCTACTCTCACACAGAACCCTCCCTGTACCTATCCCTAACCCCTAGACCCACCTGGTGGTGCCTAACCCTAACCATCGCCCTGGTGGTGTATATTGTACTGTAACTATACCTAACCCTACTCTCACACAGAACCCTCCCTGTACCTATCCCTAACCCCTAAACCCCCTGGTGGTGCCTAACCCTAACCACACCCTGGTGGTGCCTAACTCTAAGACCCCCCCTGGTGGTGCCTAACCCTAAGACCCCCCTGGTGGTGCATAACCGTAAGACCCCCCTGGTGGTGCCTATCCCTAAAACTCCTCTGGTGGTGCCTAACCCTAAGACCCCCCTGGTGGTGCCTAACCCTAACCACCCCCTGGTGGTGCCTAACCCTAACCACCCTCCTGCTGGTGCCTAACCCTAAGACCTTCCTGGTGGTGCCTAACCCTAACCATCCCCACTGCACAAACACCCTTACACACATATAAACAATAATATATTTAATCCTTAAAATACTTCACTATAAATAACATGAATAGAATAATTTATATATTTGTACTAGAATAAATAGCCTTAAAATCACATACACATTAGAATTCTTAAAATAACGGTAATATTAAAAGCGATATATTAGTACGTTAATAAAACTATAATCGACGCATTATAAGTGTGAAAAATAAAGTTATTACCAAAAGCGATGTATTTCTAATAGAATAAGGTTGAAAACGATATTTAAAAGAGCCACTGAAGCGAAAAAAAATTTATGATATTATGATTTGTATGTGTAGTACAGCTAAGAAATAAAACATTAAGATCAGACACATCAGTCTAATTGTTTTTAGTACAGGAAGAGTTAAGAAACTCCAGTTGTTATCTCTATGCAAACAAGCCATTAAGCTCTACGACTTTCAAAGTCGTGGAGAGGGCTGTTATCTGACTTTTATTATCTCAACTATTTACTTTTTCTCTGCCAGAGGAGAGGTCATTAGTTCATAGACTGCTCTGAAAGAATCATTTTGAATGCTGAGTGTTGTGTAATCTGCACATATTAGAGAATGATGCAATGTTAGAAAAAACACTATATACCTGAAAATAAAAATATGAGAATATTTTCTTTGCTGCTAATCTTCTAGTAATTATTCATAGTACACAACCAATTCATTATATCATATATTTTTTTTTCGCTTCAGTGTCTCTTTAAGCATTATACGTATGAAAACGAATTTTAAATGACAAAATAAGTGTAAACTAAAATGTACTTGTTACAGTCCTGTAAGCGAAATTTAAAACCGGGAAAATAAGTAAAAGCTCCTATAAGCAAAATTTAAAAACGAAAAATAAGTATAACACAAAGTCAAAATGAACTTGTAAACGATATTTGTTATAAACCTTATTCTGTAAACGAAAACTTTTGTTAACATGATCCCTGTAACCGCTATTTCTCGGGCGCCCTTTTTTCCTGTTGGGCGCCCAATAGCAGATATTTTGCATTGCAGTCCATGGCGGCGCCCTTGTCCACTAGCCATGTACACCCTTTTTTACTGGCCCGACACATGATATAATGATTTGTATGTGTAATACTGCTTAGAAATAAAGCATTGCTAGCACAGATACGAATCTCATATTGTTTCCAGTACAGGAAGAGTTAAAAAGACACTGAAGCGAAAAAAAAATATGATATAACTAGTAGACCCAAGCTCGTTTAAAAACGGGCTCTAGGTCTTTTTCCTGCCGCCGCCACCAGTGCGCATGCCGCCCGCCCGCCTCGCCCTCCTCGCCCACCTCGCCCTCCTCGCCCACCTCGCTCGCCCGCCCACCTCGCTCGCCCGCCTTGCTTCCTGGTCCCGTCCAGCTGTCCGTACTGCGCACATTCGCAGTAGGCAAATAACAGGGAACAGGGACAGCTGGACACAGCAACACAGGGAGATTATAGTATAGGATGATTTGTATGTGTAGTACAGCTAAGAAATAAAACAGAGACATAAGTCTAATATAGTTTCCAGTACATTAAGAAACTCTAGTTGTTATCTATGCAAAACAAGCCATTCAGCTCCACGACTTTCAAAGTTGCAGAGAGCTCTGTTATCTGAAGTTTATTATCTCAGCTGTCAGGCTTTTTCTTCTGCAGAGAACAGTTCAGGACAGGTCAAAAGTTCACAGCCTGCTCTGTAAAAATCATTTAAAATGCTGAGTAGGAGGGGAACTGCAAATATTAGAGAATGATGCAATGTTATAAAAAACAATATATAACTGAAAATAAAAATATGAGGATATTTTCTTTGCTTCTAATATCCTAGTAATTATCTGTACTACACAACCAATTCATTATATCATAATTTTTTTTCTGCTTCAGGGTCTCTTTAACCACTTTGTCCTCCTTGACGTAGTTCTACGTCGAGGAGGACATGTGCACTCCAGCGCACTCCCGCACGCTCCCGGCCGCGGATTCGTTAGCCCAGGAATCAATGAATCGGGCCATGGTGCCCGATCACTGATTCTTCTCCCCCGCAGAAAAAGCGACAGCTTCTCCCGGAAGCTTCGCTTTTTCTGACTCCTATGTCCCTCTACGCGTATATATTACGCTTAGAGTGACATCATGTAAACAAAATCAAGGTTGCCATCTTGTGGCCAAAAAGTAAAACTACATCTAAAAGTAAAAAAAAAATTAAATACACACATATTTACCCAAATCAAATACTATTTACATCCCACCCTCCCAAAAATACCCACATAAAATGTTTAATAATAAAAAAAAAAATTACAATAAAAAAAAATAAAAAAAAACATAAATATTTACCTAAGGGTCTAAACTTTTTAAATATCTATGTAAAGATGAAATATTTCTATTTTTTTATATATATATATATATATATAAGCTTGTAAATAGTGATGGATGCAAAACAGAAAAATGCTCTTTTATTTCCAAATAAAATATTTTCGCCATACATTGTGATAGGGACATAATTTAAACAATGAAATAACCAGGACAAATGGGCAAATACAATACGTGGGTTTTAATTATGGAGGCATGTATTATTTTAAAACTATAATGGCCGAAAACTGAAAATGAATTTTTTCAGTTTTTTTCTTATCCTTACTGTTAAAATGCATTTACAGTAAGGTAGCTCTTATCAAAATGTACTACCCAAAGAAAGCCTAATTGGTGGCGGAAAAAACAAGATATAGATCAGTTCATTGTGATAAGTAGTGATAAAGTTATAGGCTAATGAATGGGAAGTGAACATTGCTCTGATGCATAAAGTGAAAACGACCGAGGGCTTAAGTGGTTACGAAACTTCAGTTGTTATCTATGCAAAGAAGCTTGTGTGAGCTCTGCCACTTTACAAAGTTGTTGACAGCACTGTCTTTTGAAGCTCTTATCTCAACTGTCTCTCATTCTTTGTTTATGTTTTCTTTCTGCAGAGAAAAGTTCAAAGGGTCACTAGCCTGCTCTGTGAAATCATTTAAAATGCTGAGTGTATTGTGGAAACTGCATTTATTAGAGAATGATGCAATGTTATAAAAAAAAAGCTATATGCCAGAAAATAAAAATATGACACTATTTTCTTTGCTACTGATGTTATTATTATTAATTATCCATATTACACAACCAATTCATTATATCATGAGTTTTTTTCGCTTCAGTGTCACTTTAACCTCCCTAGCATTCTGATTCCCACGGCCATATATCCGCAGGAGGTTTTTTTTACCCTATTTTTTTTCTATCATGTAGCTAGCCTAGCGCTAGCTACATTATTCCCCCCTCCCTGCGACATCCCCCCAGCGCCTCCGATCGCCACCGGCGCCCATGTACAACAGGAAATCCCGTTCTGAACGGGATTTCCTGTATGGGCTTCCCCCGTCGCCATGGCGACGATCGTAATGACGTCATTGACATCGTGAAGTCAGGGGGAGTCCTGATCCACCCCACAGCGCAGCCTGGTAGCGATTGGCCAGGCTGCGCACAGGGTCTGCGGGGGGACCTCTTTCGCGGCGGGTAGCGGTGCATTGGCGGTGAGCGGCGGCGAGCGGAACAAACGTTTGAGAAAAAATTGTCCAAATCGTCCCACCAGGGCCTGAGCAGTGCCCTGCATCATTACTGGACGAGCCCAGGAGGTTAAAGGACATCTAAGTTGAAAAAAGAGCAGTTTAACTTATCTGGGGCTTCTTCCAGCCCAATGCAGTCCTTCTGTGCACGGCTGTCATTCCGCGATCCTCTGCTTAGCTGCAGCACCCTCCTGTTTCCTGTATGCACAGCCCTGTGCCGCGCACTACCTGATCGCACTCCCATACACGGGATGTTCTGAGCTTGTGCAGTACATAAAAATTGGTACTGCGCTTGCACAGAATGCTCCAGTGCACGGGAGAGTGCTCAGGAAATGCGCTGCATGGGGTGGTGCATGCCCAGTAGCCCACAACTGGCCGCGAATGACCAGCTTTCAAAGGGGCAGGTGACTGGAGGGTCATGGAATGACGGCGAGGGCACAGGACAACTGCAGGAGGTTAAAGAAGAAGCCCCAGGTAAGTTAAGCTGCTTTTTTTTTCACTTAAAGTAAACCTGAGACAAGTAATATACATACCTGGGCCTCCCCCCAGCCCCCTCCAGGCTGATTGCTCCCTCGCCGTCCTTTTCCACCTCTTGGATTGTCTGCAATTCACTCCGCAAAGTCCTCTGGTCTGGGCCATAATATGCATGCTTGTCGCACTCCCGGGGCCAGGAGTATACTACACAGGAGTGTCTGTCACCAGAATGCTGCTGGTGATGGAAGTGGATTGCACCAGCGCCGACTGGCGAACTTTGTGGTAGCGACCAGACACAGGAACAGACTGTTTCATTGAGCTGAGACACAACAATAAATTTGTTTTTGTTTTTTTTAAAGTTTTGAAACATGACATAAAACTGTGGGATATCTAAAATTAATTTTTAGAAGTAGGAGGATAGATACAATTGTTTATCTCATCACTTTGTTTTCACTTAAGTTTCACGATTTCCGTTAGCCAAAACAATCTTTAAAATAGTTTGGGCTGGAATTCTAAACAGTGTACAGCTTCCTCCTAATGTCACTGTCCTCTCCTCTAGTGATCCACAAGGATGGATAATGCTTGCCTAAAAGCTTTTGCTCCTGTTGGTACTTTAAAGGAAGTCCCTGCAATCAGATGCCATTTGCATGACTTACCTCCTTCCCTCACCATAAAACAGAACAGGCTATGTTCCAAAAAGATCACTTGCAATTGTTTTGGGCAATGCCAAAGCCATCTGCTGTATGCACGTATGTCCTTCCGTCCCACAAACGCCCCTTCTGTTCCTCCCGCTGTGATTGGCCATCACAATTAGCCGCGGCACTGATTGGATGGGTGCATGGGCGTGTGGCAGAATGTGGCATGCAACGTCCAGAGAGATGGCATGCACGCTCCTTACCCGTGCAATGTAGCAGACTTCAATAGAAAGTTTCTAATAATTATCAATAATCTATGCAGTACATGAACATGCCTCCCAATGCTTTTTTTTTTAAGGAGCAAAATACATATAAATACATAGTATGGGGGTGTCCAGTCTGACTAGATCTAGATGGAACTCCAGTGACCAGAAACAGAAACAAAAACAGAGAAAACAGACCAGGAGCACCAACAGTGTAGTATTTTAACAAAAAGGTGAAATTATTATTTAAAAAATACTACTTACAAACACGGGTTGCTATTAGGCAACCACTGTTTTGAGCATGTGGAGAAATCCATCTCCACTTGGATGGAAAGTCCTCTTCTGGACTTCGAGTCACACCCCAATCGAAAAAATGTCCACTGTAACCACTGATTATTGACTGCAGGGTTGACCTCTAAGAGGAGAGCTAGGCTATACTGGATGGTAGGAGGCGCCCCAATGTGAGTGTCTGAAGACAATGTGGTGTTAGTTAGGAACAATCTTACCTCAGTGTGGAGGTTAAAGAGTAAATTTATTAGACACCAATGCAAACAACATGTTTCTCGGGATTCACCTGCTTCTTCAGGTTAATAACACAGAGTCTTATTTCCCTGCAGCATGAGTGAGGAGTGCCAACATTATGTTCTGACACTTACATTGGGGCACATCCTCCTACCCAGTATATTTTTGCATAGATCTGTACGAGTCATTAACCCCCTTGGCGGTATGAAAAATACCGCCAGGGGGCAGCGCAGCAGTTTTTTTTTGATTTTTTTTTTTTAAAAATCATGTAGCGAGCCCAGGGCTCGCTACATGATAGCCGCTGCTCAGCGGCATCCCCCCAGCCCCGCCGATCGCCTCCGGCCATGGCGACGGGGCGGGATGACGTCACCGACGTCATTGGGAGACCCGATCCACCCCTTATCGCTGCCTGGCACTGATTGGCCAGGCAGCGCAGGGGTCTGGGGGGGGGGGGGCGCGCGCCGCACCGGATAGCGGCGATCGGGCGCCCGGCGGCGGCGATCGGGGTGCTGGCGCAGCTAGCAAATTGCTAGCTGCGTCCAGCAAAAAAAAAATTATGAAAATCGGCCCAGCAGGGCCTGAGCGGCACCCTCCGGCGGCTTACCCTGTGTCACACACGGGGTTACCGCTAAGGAGGTTAAAAAGGGACAAACGAGGAAGCAAAAGGGACAGAGAGATTTAGTTCCCAAAGATGGAGTGTCCCTCAAAAAAAGGAACATTTGGGAGCTGTCCATGAATTTACTTCTTTCTCGGCTTACCTGGGCTGAAACTTTTTAGATGGTGCTCTGCTGTTTTCTTGTGGAGTAAAATAACCTGGTGGGAAGCTGTATGTGTATGATGTGCATGTTAGATAAAAGCTGTCTTCTGAGGATTTGGCTTCTACAGGAGACCTTTTAGCTCATGCTTTCCTACCTGTCATTTACAGTGTATTAGAAAGGGCATTTACTGATCTAGTGGGAGCTGGAACGTTATGCTGCATTTCAGGATTCTAGAACACATAGTTGTATAGTTCATTGAAACACAAAACAATAGAGAGTTCCAGCAAGACTGACTAAAAGGAGCCAAAAACACCTTCACTAGAGATCCCGCCAGGCTTTATATCAAGAATATATGCAGTGTACACTGCCGATCGCTAACAGCTGTATGTGAGCTGGAGTCTACTGCTCTATGTGTTTAAAGAGGAACTGTAACCAAGGATTGAACTTCATCCTGATCAGTAGCTGATACCCCCTTTCCCACAAGAAATCTGTACCTTTTCATCAGGAGGGTCTGTACGGCTGAGCATTAGGGTACGGTGGGTTACCAATATTATATATATCTTCTATAGTGAATGATAGAATATCGGTAAACTTACCAATATGCTATTACCGTTATTTTGTGCCTATTACAATCATGTTTGCACCCATTTTTCTTTGTGTGTAATAGTAACAGTATAGCAGTAAACTTAGGCACCAAAGTCGCCTAATAAAATATCGGGGGGCCGATACGACTGACCACCAGGGGCGTAGCAATAGGGGTTGCAGAGGTAGCAACTGCATCGGGGCCCTTGGGCCAGAGGGGCCCCATGGGGCCCTTCCTCAATGAAAGCATTAGCTGTTTATTGGTCCTGTGGTGGTAATAATCACTTCTATAGATGCTTTGAATAGTAGTAATCATTAACAAACTGTTTCGCATCCCTTCTTGTACCTCTGACAATGTGGATGACCTTGGCAGGTTTTGTTGCGCCGTATATATAGAGTGCTGGGGGACCCAATGTAAAACTCGCATCGGGGCCCATAGCTCCATAGCTACGCCACTGCTGACCACTATAGAAAGTGCTACTATAAATGTAGTGGCTAGAAATATAAAAATAGTGGGCGCCAAGGCACACAGGGGAGGATTAGTGTTAGAAGTCTGTGTGGGGTGGCTAGGGTTAGGCGTAGATGGGGAGAGTTAGTGTTGAGCATAGATAGGGCATATCTATAATTGCACCACAAAGAAAAATGGGTGCAAACATGATTGTAATAGGCACAAAATAACTGTCGCTTGGCCCAGCTACAGACCTGCACTGTACCTACTCCTACCTATTGCCTGATGAAGCGGGTCATACCTGCGAAACGCAGTGCATTTTCCCCTGGAGTATGTAAATAAATTTGTTCTGCTAAACTTTGTTAGCATATCTTGTGTCTGTTTGGAGGAGGTAAGTCCACCACTTCCCCCACAAATTTTAAACTTTTTAGACATTTTTATACTTCTGGCGCCTCTGTACCCCTGTTACAAGTTTACTGTTATAGCTGATTTACATGGGGGCACCTATGGCCGCACCCAAATTTGTCAGATTTTTGTAACATTGTTACTTGTTTTTATGGTTGATGACTGTTACTGGCTGTAACAGTCACCATTCAAATATAAGCTAAATGCCCATGTGAAGATGGATTGGAATCAGCGGTGACCAGTGATCGTATCCTGATCCATCTTCACTACCGTGGCAATGACGGTACGAACAATTGTTTAAACCATCACAGTAATATTATCACACCGGGCAAAGGAGTGCTGAGCAATCAGTCACTCAGTGATGCATCATGATGGTTGAGATCGCCGCACGTCCCTAAACATCGTTTAACATTTTCCACCATATCTAAACAAGGAATAACCTTGCAGCCCAATACTGTATATTAAAATGGCACAAGATTGGAGGAAATGAACATTCTCATCCAAACAGCTTGGACTGGAATCCCATTTCCTCTGTAATGTCACCCCAAATGGGTCCCACCACTGGGGAGAAGAGTGACGTCAGGAGCAGCATGCGGACAATGGGATTGTGGTTAATGTCACCTCAAAGTGAAAGCCATTCCCAGACTAATATTACCTGCCTTAACCTTAAGCTGAAAAATCTCCTGCACAAGATGCTATGCGATAAATAAAATGCTTCTAGGATCCCCTGGGCGAGCGACAGCTGTGTGACATCTAGGAAGTAACATGGAATAACACGCAGAGGTAATTAAATGGCAATTACCAGGTATTCAAACACAATGCTTCCTGCGCAGGCTACACTGGGGACACTGTAATGTAACACTGCATTTTTCATCTGCCCATTCTCATTGGATGGTGGTAAAGTCTAAAATAAAAACGCAACATTCCATCCCTCTTTCTCACATACGCATTGCAGGGGCTACTAGTCCATATATTTATCAAAAAATATATCGGCACTTCCAATCGAGATAGTAGTCATAAAATCACATGGAAGTTCAATAACAAACAGCTGCCTAAGTCCAGTACTTCAGTATCCCTTTTTAAATACAATCTATTCACTTTGGTGCTATTTCTAAAGGTTCCGCCACCATACACCAAATGTAACTGAAGACACGCTTACCAGATTGTAATAGACTTTAATTACAGGGTCTATTTACAGCTTCCATGGACCAGCAGCTGGAATCTCTCCTGCTGCCCTTCTTCTCGGTTACAGGTGTCAGCGGTGGTTTTAATATATTGGATCCGCAGTTATTGCAGCATAAAACCAAACGATAACAAAAAATATCTAAGCGTATCTGCCACCATCAGTAATTTATTGTAGGGTAGAGTAAAATTATGTATAAAAACAAGCACTCAAATATGGGCCCTTTTGACAGGGACCCTAGTAGAAATACAGCACATCATGGGCTTGATTCACAAAGCGGTGCTAACCCAGTTAGCACGCCTAAAAGACTTTAGGCGTGATAACCATTGCACCACGCTGGTGAAAAACCAGTTTAGGCGTGATAAGTTTAGGCATTATAAGTTTAGGCGTGATAAGTTTAGATAAGTTTAGATCGCACGCAAAGTCCCGCACACAAAGCAATGCCATTAAACTCTATGCGAAGTGCACCAGACTTTGCTAGCACAAAACTTTTGATCAGCTGTGCACTGCGGTGCTAACCCAGTTGGTGCTTAAACTTATCATGCCTAAACTTATCACACCTAAACTTATAACGCCTAAACTTATCACACCTAAACTTATCACGCCTAAACTGAGTTTAGGCGTGATAAAGGGCTTTTCACCAGCGTGTTAACTGTTAGCACTGCTTTGTGAATCAAGCCCCAAAAGTTGCAGAACACCGTCCAACCAATCGCCCTCCATGCCCGACCGGTTTCACTGTAATAGTTTCCTCAGGGGCTCCGTCAGACAGTGAAACTCCGTCATTACAGTGAAACCGGTCAGGTGTGGCGGACGATTGGTTGGACGGTGTTCTGCAACTTTGAGATATTTAAAAGAGTCATTTTTAGGAGTAGAAGGACAGATCGTTTTTCTCATTAGTTTTTTTTCATCTCTGGTTCATTTTAAGCACGGCAGTGGTCATCTTGGCGGTTTGTTTTGCATCACTATCATATTGAAATACTGCCCTGCTGCCCAGTTTCTGAATGTGCCATGTTGAACCTCCAGTGTGAGAGAATGTGAGAGCAATAACACTAAATTCAACACACCTGCTCCTTGTTCACACTTGAGACCTTGTAACTCTAATGAGTAACGTAACCCCAGGGAGGGGGAATGCCTAATTGGGTTTTGACATTCTTCACTTAGGGGAGGTGCTCACTTTTGTTGCCAGCGGTTTAGACATTAATGGCCATGTGTTGAGTTATGGACAGCAAATGTACACTGCTATACAAGCTGGACAGTGACTACTTTACATTGTAACAAAGTGTCATATCGTCAGGGTTGTCCCATGAAAAAATATACCGTAAAAAATATTTACAAAAATGTGAGAGGTGTACTCATTTTTGTGAGATACTTTATATTACAGTATACAGTATGTTATAGCTATTTATGCTCAATTGAGCATATATGATCTTTGCTATGGATGAGTGACCCCTGGCACCAGCTTGTCTTGAGGAAAGCAGCAGTTATCAATCAAGAATTATTAGCTTGAAGAATTGATTTTTTTAGTAGAGTCAGGCCAGAAGGTCACTGGATGCTTGCACAGACATCTTGCATGCATAGCCTAATTGATTGATAGTTATCTGATTATGTACTGGTAGGTTTCATATTAGGTCAGGATCACAGTAGGTCATTCAATTAGCGTCAAATCAATGCTGCACATTTGTCTGCAACTTGGGCCACCCTAGATGTTCTTCTCAGTGATCTCTGTCCACAACAGTGCTGGGCCACCACAGAGGCAGCAATGGGTCCAGAAATGTGTGAATGGCTAATATAGGACGCATAATAACAAATACAGCCATCAAAAAGCAGCATGCACACACCCATGCAACCTTCACTACGGTTTCCATCACACCTGAATGATATACATGAGTCAGTACACATATGGATTGCAAGCTGAGAAGCTAAAGAGTAACTGTCTGTAACCAAGGATTGAAATGCATCCCAATCAGTAGCTGACACCCCCTTTCCCATGAGAAAGCTTTACCTTTTCTCCAATACATCATCAGTGGGGGTCTGTATGGCTGATATTGTGGTGAAACCACTCCCACAGTGTGATGTCAGGACCTAGGTCCTGACATCACACTGTGGGAGCCTTCTTGCATTGTGGGAAATAACAGCTGTTTCCAACTGCCAAGCAACCAGTATCTCCCTTTGTGCATAAGTTTATCTATAAAAAAGCAACCTTTTAGCCTATCGCATTGTTAGGGGGAGTGGTTATAGATAATGACAGTTGGTGCTGTCTGTTTTTTTTCATGTCTGCCAGTAGTAAAGATGATAACCTGCAGGCTATGGATCAAACAATATGAACAAATTACATGGCGAATATCAATCATTTCTTTATCTCTCTTCTCACTTTGCAATGTATTGATTTATTTTTTTCCCCTTTTTACTAAAGTTCCCCCTAAAGTCATTAATTTTAGGGTAAAGCCCGGTTCACATGGGTGTCTTAGGGCAGCAGAGGCGGTGGCTCATTTAGCCGATCCCAAATGCATTTGGCAACCTTTGGCAGCAGTTCCCGGCATTTTGTCATCACGTAATGACCCCTGTAGCAGGACAGGTAACTGCCAAATGTAGCAGGTCCTGCGCCCGACAAGACGAAGACGATTGGCTCTACCATGGTGTTTATGAGAACAACTGAAAATGCTGGTACCATCATTTATACAACCGCTTCCATTCATATGAATGGAAGTTGCGGTTAATTCCTTTAAAGAGACACTGAAAAGCGGAAAAAAAAATGATGATATTATGATTTGTATGTGTAGTACAGCTAAGAAATAAAACATTAAGATCAGATACATCAGTCTAATTGTTTCCAGTACAGGAAGAGTTAAGAAACTCCAGTTGTTATTTCTATGCAAAAAAGCCATTAAGCTCTACGACTTTCAAAGTGGTGGAGAGGGCTGTCTTCTGACTTTTATTATCTTAACTGTTAGTGAACAAATTTCTTTTTCTCTGCCAGAGGAGAGGTCATTAGTTCACAGACTGCTCTGAAAGAATCATTTTGAATCCTGAATGTTGTGTAATCTGCACATATTATAGAATGATGCAATGTTAGAAAAAACACTATATACCTGAAAATAAAAATATAAGAATATTTTCTTTGCTGCTAATCTTCTAGTAATTATTCATAGTACATTCATATTTCTTTTTTCGCTTCAGTGTCTCTTTAAGAATTGCTGCCGGCAGCCAGAAATTATACATTTACTGCCCCCAAGCGTCCATTTGAACCAGCGTTTATCTGAAGCAGCCCTTAGTTAATAGCAAGGTTGGCTATTTAGTTTTGGTTAGAATGACTCTATACATTGTTTTGGTTTTTAGGAAATGAATTAGTGGGGGAAATGTACAATGAGGGATCAGCACTAAGTGCATTCCAGCCGCAAAAAAATGTACAATTTTCCAGAGCCAAAACTCTAAGTGTTGAACATTTTGGTGCCAAAGTTTTCATGCCAGAATAATCTGTGCTCATTACAGATGCCAAGGCCCTGCATACTGCTTAACAGTGTGTGTCTCCACTTAAGAGTGTGTGTATGATCAGCTCATTGAGAGGAACAGAAAAGGGAACAATAGTTCTTACAACTATGCGTTAACATAATGTAATGTCCATCATGTCACAGTGTCAGGTTGGGGTATCCCATGGATTCCCCATTCACACTTATGTAAAAGTGGCATATGATTCTGTGTCATTGGCAATATTAGTCATCAATGAATGGAGCACACTTTGCCTTTAAGAAACTAGCATTTCTACCGCCCAAGGCCACTGTCAGCAGCCGAACCCTTCAGTATAGACAGCCTGATGACCCCTCCCCCCCTTCCCCTTTTGTATAAGAAGCCAGACCCAGATGACCCTTCGCCTTCCCCTTTCCCCAGTATAGCCTGCTGCCCACCTTCCATTGATCCTGTGGTGCCCCAGGCCATGGCCTATTTGGCCTTGGCTTAAATCCGGCCCTGGAAACTAATCTACTCAATATTGTACTCGAGGGTAACCAAACAAACTTGGTGTGCTACCATCTAAAGATGAAACTGGATTCACACTTATATTCTCACACTGCATTGTGTTGTGTTGAATTGCACTGCGTGGCATCCCATTGAAAAAAAGCATGGTGCAATGCACATCAACGCAGCACATCTAAGTGTGAATCCAGCTTTAGGGTGTGTATGGACTTTACTGGTGGAGAAGAAGAAACTGGACAGCTAAGGAGAGTCTTATTGCTTTTGTTTCTCCCCAAATAAGTGTGTGTACTCCCCCTTTTCCTCTACATGGAGCTGCTCATAAAAAGCCCTGAGATTGTCCTCACCTGGTCTACAGAAAAGACTCTCCTCAAATTTCTATGGCTGTTTTAGAAAATGTATCTATATGGCATGTTTATGAGTTCATTGCATGACATTTGTGTACACCTTTTTTGGAACAATGGCCCATATGCAATTCATTTTTTCACCTGAGTTATCTCCTAGGAGATAATTTTCATCTTTTCTGTAAACTAAATTTTCAGAATTTTACAATTGACAATTTGACAAGTAGTAAAACTATCACCTAGGAGAAAACTCAGGAGAAAAACTAATTGCATATGGCCTCATGTGTGAAGGTGAATGTGTTTATGGTTTGTAAGGATTATTAACACCTAAGAGAATGTGTAGGATCCCTGAAGTACTTATGCACTGAGGCCAGTTGGGCTCACCTGATCACTTCTTTCCAGGACGCTGGGAATCTTTTCACAGAAAAGATTTTCCTTTTCATATAGGGAATCTTTTTTCTTCAGATTATCCCAAGACTCTAGAGCCTTCAGCCGAGGCGGACGTGAGTTTCCATGTACCAGATTTTAGGTTGGTTCACCCATGTAACATCTCTTTCCTCTGGATTGAGATGCAGTGAGGATGAACTTGGTAGACGCATATGTTTTTTCAAACTAGATAGCTATATAACCTTGAGTTAAACAACCAAACTCTTCTTGTATGACGGTAATGCCATCTTGCTACTAACGTTATTTACTGTTTTAGGACACTTCTAAGATGTTAAATAATGTTAGTAACAAGATGTCATTACCAGCATATAGCCTTATTATACATTACTTGGTCCCGGGGGTGGTCTCCTCCATTTCTGGGTTAGTTTGCAGGTATCCTGTAGGAAGTAAATTACCATGTAAGGACTGAAGCCGCCTGATGATTGGCTGGCTGCAGGACACCTACAAACTAATCAGGAAGTGGAGGAGATTGCTGAGAGCAGGTAATTTATAACTACACCCCTGCCTACTCTCACACTGAACCCGCCCTCTACCTATGCCTAATCCTAAAACCCCACTTGGTGCCTAACACTTAGCCACTCCACCCCCACTGTCTACCCTTAACCACTCCACCCCCATGCCTAAACCTAACTAACCCCTGCCTAACCTTCATCCACCCAATAGTAACAGCCGTGATTATCACAATGAATTTAACTTCATACGTGCTAATTGCAGATTTTACTATCGCCGCAGTAGTGAAATATTTTATGACCTAAAAGATTCTGCAACTTGGCATCACTTTTTTTCTGCTAGGGTTGCGTCGTGGGGGGGGGAGAGTTAAGGAATTAGGCATCGGGAAGGGTTAGTGAAAGTTAGGCGTTGGGGTGGTTAGGGTTAGGTAAGGCGGTTGGCTAGGGTTAAGCATCGGCACTGAGGTGTTTAGAGTTAGGCATCAGTAGGCCGGTGGTGGTTAGGGTTAGGCATCAGTCGAGGGTGGGTTCTGTGTGAGAGTAGGGTTAGGTTGGGCTGCATTTTATGATAGTAATGGCTAAGCAATTGGTTAGGTTGCACTTTCTGAAGGTAGAACCTATAAATACTTGCATCTGGCTGCAAAATCTTAAAAAGTTGCAAATATTTTCACTAAACTGCTTGAGGCAGCGCCATTTTTATCTGCTTCAGTTGGGCATTACCTCACCAGACAACTGTTCACTGTGGCCTCTTACCCAACCTCCTCCCGTCCTGCAGAGGGAATCAGAATTCACAAGTTGCTATGAGTATTGCCTGCTGTGAACTCCTCTAGCTACTTAATTCTAAGGTTACTTGTGGCTACCAAATACTAAGGGACATTGGTAGTTACGTATGATGGCTAAGGGAGAAGCTGAGCCAGCCAGTACACTTGGTGTGGTACGACCAGGTTTGTCGGAGCGCATGGAGGGCAAAGTCTAAAGGTGGCCATACACTGGTCGATTTGCCATCAGATTCGACCAAAAGATAGATCCTTCTCCGATCGAATCTGATCAGAGAGGGATCGTTTGGCCACCTTACTGCAAACAGATTGTGAATCGATTTCAGCCTGCCTGAAACCGATCAGTCTGTAGAGCTGCCGCTGCTGCCGCCCCCCTGCATACATTACCTGCTCCGATTGCGCGAGTCCCCTGGTCCACCGCTGTCTTCTCCGCCTGGTCCCTGGCATCCGAGTATAACTTTCTGTCACTCCAGTGACAGCGGAAGTTCAAATAGAGCGCCCTCTATTTGTACTTCCGCTGTCACTGCAGTGACACAGGAAGTTATGCCGGATGCCGGGATGCGGAAGCTGATGCGGAGAACATGCCGGGACCAGGCTGAGAAGACAGCGGTGGACCAGAGGAGTCGCGCCTGCGGAGCAGGTAATGTATACCGGCTGTATTGCGTCGGTCGTCGGGCATTCGAACGCCGCTATCGACGCACTCCGACCCGCCGGCGACCGAGAAAAATCTTCCGCACGGATGGAACGATGGTAATCGACGGGAACGATGGATTTCGGACGGAAATCCATTGTTCTGTCAGCGGTGTGCGCGGCGATTTCACGGCCATTTCGATCACTGTGATCGAAACGGCCGTATTTCGGCGAGACAATCGTTAGGTATATGGGCCCCTTTAGGTGGCAGGACATCTGTGCCTATAGGCTCCTGTGATGTAAATCCAGGCTTGCCTCTAAGGGGGCCCATACACTGGTCGATTTCAGCCATTGATCGATCGATTGATTCTATGGAATTGATTAATCGATCAGAAATCGATTCTATCAAATTCCCCATTCAATCAATTTGTGGCTGATTTCGATCGATTTCGATTGATTTGATCTATCTGACAGGATGGAAGATCTAGGTCGATCTGCTGCTGCCAGCAGATCGATGGCCCATAGAGTTGCATTAGATCTAATAGTTCAGTAATGCATTTAGATCGATTTTCAATAGATTTAATTCTGAAATCTATTGGAAATCTGTTCCTAGTGTGTGGCACACATCAGATGGATTCCTGTCAGATTCCACTTGACAGGCATCTGCCAGAAATCTATCTGATGTTCGAATCTGCTGCAAATCTATAAGTGTATGGCCACCTTAATACTTTTCTCCATAGACTTTGGAGAAGCATGCAGATCAGATGTTTCTAACTGAAATCGGACTGGATTAGCCACATGCTGATTTCTGGGGTGTGATTCAGACACTACAATGAAAGGACAGCAGGACAGCCCCCTTCCCTTCTTCCAGGGCCAGGCCAAGGCAGAGGCGAGAGAGGCTCCAGTCTCAGGGTGCAGTGTAGGAGGGGGCACACAACTCACTCAGCTATCATTTGCCTTTTGTGTTTGAAGCAGAGAGAGATAAGAAAAGGAGGTACAGGGCAGTGACTGCAAGTCAGAAACTAGAGATTAAGATCTTGGGGGCCCTGGGGTGCCTCTTAATCTAACAATCAGTATGTGACATCTGGGGTGGGAGGGATGGAGGGGCACACTTTGGTGTCTCAGCCTTGGGTGCTGGAGGACCTTGTCCTGGCTCTGCCTCTTCCTTCCTCCCTCTGAAAGGTGCACCCTGTTGGTACAAATTCAATGCAAATCCAGTTTCTTTTTGGGAACCCCTACATATGCATTTGCAGCCCCTCTTTGGGAACCCAGTCCATCTGTCCCTCTTTCTTCCTGATTTGTCCCTCTTTCAGATCTGTTGTACAGATCTTTGTAAATATATGTATTTTTCTACAGAAAATGTGCTTAATTGACTCTAAAAACTTTATTCTTCTTTTAAATCGACATATTTCTTATATTCAAATGTTAATATGAAGGGAAATTAACCAGGGTAGGAAGGACCAGTGTAGTTTGAATTATAAAACAACATATTTTTGGTAAGAAATCTTTATGATATGCATAATTAGGGATGTGGTGGGGGTGTGGTTAGAGGTGTGGCAAGGGTGTGGCTTACCTGTCCCTCTATTTTATCTAAAAAAGTTGAGAGGTATACATATGCATCTTTAAAATAAGGACTTACTGTATTAGTAAAATAATAACTATTAGACTGCACAAACTGTACAATAACATATAGAGTGTACTGAAGTATTACCACTCTTCCAGATTTCTCTACCTGTCCCCTGAGGTATCATTTATAGATGCCCTAAGGGTAATTACGTGCTATATCCTACACCACGTGCCTCAATGCCAGTAGGAGCTCCAGAAAGCACATCTCTGCTAGATAAAAAAAAAAATTGGCGCTGGAACAAAGGAACACGTGCGATCCCACCTCGCTGTGATCTGCATGGGGCGAGCGTCAAGAAGACGTCGATAGGAGAAGATCTATAACTGAGAATTCTATTTACTGTTTCCAATTGCATTATCGTAATGAAATTCCATCCTGCCTGACACTATTAAGTATTCTTTAGGGGCGGTAGAGGTAAGTATGAGGTGGCTCAATAAGCATCTGCCTGAGCTCTGCTGCCACATTAGAGGAGGCTGAGCCTGGTCCTCCCACCTCTCTTCCTTCGCCCCCCTCGCCTCTTCCATCCATCTAATAATTCTGTAAAGTTTCAAATTTTTGGAAAGGCGAGCTCAGCCATGGGAGGGAAAGAGAGAGGAAGGGGGGGGGGGGGGGGGAGAACACGGAGCTCTGGAAGAGGCAGGATGAACTCCTGGCTAAAAGCCATGCATAACATATAGAGGCTGGAGCATGGAGCACTGCTGATTCCTGATTCAACATGAGAAGCAGAGAGTTTGATCAGCTGCTGGTGTGAGAGAGGCTCCGAGGATAGCATGCAGCGGGGAGCAGAACTGGTTTATAAAGCAATATACTCCATCTGGATCCTTGTCAGGAGGACCTGCCTGTTCACTTCCACCGGGAGAAGTCCAGCTTGGGTGGGAGTTGTTGCTCTCTGACTTGAGGACCAGCTGAGAAGAAGACCCTGGGATGCAGTGAGCAGAAGTCTGTATGGGCTGAGCAGATTTGACTCTATTCCCCCACCTCGGCTGTCTAGCGCTGGAGCCGTGCAAGGGAGCTGTCCAACTTTTCAGCACCTTCTGCTGGTGCTGAAGCTGGAGGCTTGTCTCAGCAGGAGCTAGAATGTGGTCAGCTGTCCTTTGGTGAACTTCTGCTAAAGAAAAAAAAAATCCGCTGACGGCAGATCACTGGTGTCTTTGTTTTTTTGGGGGGGTTTGCGGTCTGCAGGGTGAACGATGGATACAGAGGGCAGCAAACTGTCTGCTCTGGTAAACAGCAGCAGCTGCAGCAACGGGAGCAGCCCAGGGAAGCACAAGGCACCAAAACATCTGTGGAGACCAGAGCAACAGCATCGCCAGTACCAGGCTCTGCCTCATCTCCAGCAGGGCTTCCTCCAGCACCAAAGCTTTCTCCAACACCAGTATCAAGACCAGCCTCACCTCCTGCACCCAGCCCTGGCCACCACCCTCCCAGCCACACCTCACACCGTGCTACAGTCTACAGTAGCCCAGCTCCAGCCACCAATCTGCCCCATCCTTCCATCATCACCATCCCCACCTCTGCCTCAGTCCCAGATCTACCCAGGTCTTCAGTCCCAATCCCCTCCCCAAATACACCCTCAGAGTCAAGCCCAAGCTCACCCACTCCTCCAGTTCCAACTCCAGTCCCAGGCTGGGCTACAGTCCCAGCTCCTGTGCCAGCCTGTGCCCTCCCTGCAGGCTCAGACGGCACCCCACTGCCCCCCTGTCTCCTCCCGCAACAGATACTCCAACCTCAGGGTGAGGCACCGGGGGTTCTCAGACACAGAAAGGTACCTGCACTGCCAAGCCATGGACCGCTCCTCATATGCAGTGGATACTGGACACAGACCTGGACTCAAGAAATCCCGGATGTCATGGCCCTCATCCTTCCAAGGATTCAGACGGTAGGCTTCCTTCTCCCCATTCATTCACTTTCAATGGCTGAGAGCAGACCCTGAGACAAGGCTCCCAGGAGCAATTCTCATGGACCGTTCTTAAAGATACAGCAGCAGCAGTAGCATTGCAATACTCCACACTGTATAGATGTCCACCTTACCATCTATAGCCTGTATGCCTAGATGCAGCAATGATGCTTTGTCTTCTAAAGAAATGCATTGTATGAGGTTTTCATCCATCCATTTGGTCAGAGGTAACTGTGGTTTAGCTCCATTGCCCTTCTAATCTAGCAGTCTTCAGCTGAGTGTTATTGCACATCAATGACAGTTCCATAAAGTCATCACTACAGGTGTTAATTGGTGTAATGCCAAATTAAAGACTCAGACATAAAATAGATGTTTCTAAATCAGCCATTTATTTATTTATTTAACCATTAATGTATTCAACTGTTGCTTTGCTGTAAAACTGTTAAATGATTTACCCTATTGCTCTGTGAAAGGCTGTGCGATCATATTGAATGGATATGTGTGTATAGGTGACACTTTTTAGCTGTTGATGAGTTTTGTCTGCAGTAATTATTAGCCTGAATATTCATGTCTGTGAGATATGAGGCACTCAGAGTGTCACATTGTTGTGATAACAAGTAGAGAGATTATTGGGAGAGGTGTTGTTCTCACTGAAATCAGGAGGAAACGTGAATAATATGTGTGATCAGGTAATTTGCTCAATCATGTGTGGTAATTAAACAACTGCCTGACACTTTTAATGCAGCATTAGCAGGTGCTGGAGGAGCAGGGTACCAGCCACCTGGGGTGGTGTCAGATTTTGGCAGCTGACTGTGGCTGAAAATATTTGGTGACCTTTTAACCTTTTTCCTTTCACCTTTTTCAATGTGCAGACTGTTGTTATCCTCAGACCTTCAGTCATGTTGTAATAAGGACTGGAACCCAGTAGGAATCGCTGCATCGCTTTTAAATCGCGCCAGCGCTGTGTGCAGCATTTACTAGGGTGATTGTGATTGCATTTCACTCTGTTTTGAAGCTTCCTATTAGCATTTAGTTTTAGTTTTTTTTTTTTTTTTTCAAAATAAACTTTATTATACTCACCAGGTGTCCCGATGTCATGCTTCTGTCCTTAGCCCCACCCCCTAAAGGAAGAGGTCATAGGTGCGTCTCTAGGGCAAATCAGAGAAGCGCCTGTGACCTCTTTTGCTAGGGGGCGGGGCTATGGACAGGAGCCCGGACACCGGGACAACCAGTAAGTTTAATAAAATGTATTTAAAATTCAAAATGCTCAGCCCCCAAATTGCTGCAAAATTGTTTTTCAAATCGATTTTGCAACGCTTCTATACATTGCATTGAACGCAAACACGCACAAAATGCGGCATGTCCTGCGATTGCGATTAACCCTAATCACAATCGCTCTAGCGGGTTCAACCCCATTTAAATACATTGGCAAAGTGTTTTTGAGATTCACCAGCGATTGTCGGCGATCCAAAAATGCTGCCAAAAATGCCCTAGTAGTTCCAGTCCTTACTGATATTTGTAAGAATGAGTCTGGTTTTCATGCACATTCTACTTAACTCGCTTCCACTGCCCTTTGTGTAAAGGATTGTACCAGGGGGAAATAGATCTGTTTAATTGGTTGTATTTACAGTACTGCTCTTTGTAATACTGTATTGTTATTTTATGGGCCATTGTGTGTGCTCTGCAGTCTATGGTGCAGTTTTCATTGGCTTTGGCAGTAAGACAGCAGGGATCTGCTTTTCTGTAATTCAGTATAATCTTATTCCTTTAATAAATGTATGAGGACCCTCATTGTTGTCTTAAACTGAACATGCAGGCTTTTACAGACTAGATGAAGGAAATGATTTTCCTAGTTCAAACTAATTTGATGATACAAAACTACATTCAGTATGGGTGCGGCCATTGTGAATAATTACTGTATAAGCAATGGCTGGCAATACCTACCAGTGGTAAGCTTGGTAAACATAGGGGCTGCCTTACCCCACAAAGTTAAGTGGAGCAGAAGTGGAGAACTTACTAAAAGCAACCAATCACAATGTTTTGTTAACATAAACATTTGGTAACAAAAACATACAATGTTTTTGTTAAAAACTGCTTGGATGGCTGAGGAGGATCCTGAGGGCATAACTTTTGTGGTTTGCAGAGCAGAAACAACTTAAGGACCCTCTAGGCGCCATCTTCTATGCATTTTGCAGCTCTCAGTCGCTTCTCCGCGTCCGATGCGGGTCAGGTGACCCACCGGGAGCCGTACACAGATGACGCAGAAAAGCCTCTACGGGGGTTAGTGTCAATTTAGCGTTCTAGCAACCAGGCGTCAGGCAATGCAATCCCGCTTGTGACGGTTAACGGATGCCTTACAGTGTGTGTGTGTGTGTATATATATATATATATATATATATATATATATATATATATATATATACACACACACACACACACACATATACACACACACACACACACATATACGCACACACACACACACATATACACACACACACACACACATATACGCACACACACACACACATATATACACACACACACATATACACACACACACACACACACACACACACACACACACAGTATATATGCAATATATATATATATATATATATATATATATATATATATATATATATATGTATATAGGATAAAGGGTCAGAGATTAAAAAGGGAAGCGATGGTGAGAGACATATGGAGGCTGCCATATTTATTTCCTTTTAAACAATACCAGTTGCCTGGCTGTCCTGCTTATCTTTCTGGTTAGTGGTGTCTGAATCGCACACCTGAAACAAGTATGCAGCTAATCTAGTCGGATTTATGTTGGAAACATCTGATCTGCATACTTGTTCAGGGTCTATGCCTGAAAGTATTAGATGCACTGGGTTAGCAGGACAGCCGTGCAATGTGCATTGTTTAAAAGGAAATAAATGTCAGCCTCCACATGAATCCCACCTTGGATTCCCTTTAAATAGAAGATGACAAAACTAATTGAAATCTGGAGGTCCGTTCCTGAATGCTCAGCTGTGCTAGTGAGAAGTAAAAAAGTAAAAGTTATATTTAATCTTTTCTACTCTTCTTTACATAATACCTTAATGGTATGAAGTCAAGGTGATGATACGTATGACTTTGATGCAGTCACTTGCTTATTGTATAGTTCATTGTGTAGTACATAAACAGTTTGTGTAAGTACTCTCCAAATTGTTAAGCCACATATGCAATATGGTTTTACGTACAAGCGCCTTTTATGGCACTGGAGTTTTACACAGGTACAAAAGTTGGCAGCTAAATTAATCAATGGGATGGAATGTCTCACAAATAAAGTTTAGACAAACTGCTTACCAGTATTTCGTTTGTAAAGTAGGTGATTTAAAGTGTTTCTGATGTAACACATGACATAATGAGGTAAACATATACACAGATAGTACTGGCCCTACTATGAAATTATCTGAAGTACCTTTCTGTATTCCGATACAGCAAGAATTAAAAAACAGAGTTGTTATCTATGCAAGCTTGTTAAGCATCTTGCCAAATTCAATCAGGTTTCCTGAAAAGTAAATAGAAGAAGACAAATGCCGGTTTTCTGTCAGGGGGAGGAGAGGTGATAAGGTTTTACAGCAGGAGAGTTCAAAGGGTCATTGCTTCTGCTTCTTTTCCAGATTAAAAGGCACCGTGTGGATTCTAAACAGTAGATGTAACAGTAGCTATCTGATGCAATCTTAGAAATAAATCTGAAAAAAAAATATGAGACTCTTTTCTTTACTACTAATGTTTGTTTATTTCACTATCATTCATACTACACATACGATTCATTATATCATAAGTTTATTTTCACTTCATGTTCACTTTAAGGCTAGTGCTCATGGCAGGGCATTCTTGGCCCTTTGCTGAGAAATTGTTTCCCTCCTTACCCTTGCTGCCATAACACATTCCATTGCACATTGCACCATAGGTCATCCTCCTCCCTCCTCCCTCCATAGCAACAGAATACCTTGCAAGGCTATAGCCTCACAACACATCTGTACGCCACCGTGCAGGCAGCACGGTGGCGTAGTGGTTAGCGCTCTCGCCTTGCAGCGCTAGGTCCCTGGTACGAATCCCAGGCAGGTCAACATCTGCAAGGAGTTTGTATGTTCTCCCGGTGTCTGCGTGGGTTTCCTCCGGGCACTCCGGTTTTCTCCCACATCCCAAAAACATACGGATAGGTTCAGTAATTGGCTCCCCCCTAAATTGGCCCTAGACTGCAACACATACACTACACAATACATACATAGACAATGGTAGGGAATTTGGTTGTGAGCTCCTCTGAGGGACGGTTAGTGACAAGACGATATACTCTGTACAGCGCTGCGGAAGATGCTGGCGCTATATAAATACTAAATAATAATAATAATAATCTGTCATTAGAGCCCAAACTGGGGGATTGATTCCTGATCCCTGTGGGCTACAATCTTTGTGTTTGCGTTCGCACCTTTAGAAGTAGTCCAGTTAACACTAATTAATACATCCACACCGAATATACAATCATAGAAAATTATTGATTGATTGATTGATTGATTGCTAGGTCTGTACAAAGGCCAAGAGGACATGAACTGTGTATGGAGGAAATTAGATTTTATGCTTTTAGAAATGGGTATGTGCAGTAGCAGTGAATACCGAAGAATACTTCATAAATTATATTTGTAGTATATCAGTATTAATTATCATATAGATATTGGGATGTATTTCCCAAGGCGGAGCACTTAGCTTGACGCGTTTTGAAAAGATAAAACTTCACTTGCTCAGAAGATGTTTGGCCCTTGAAGGGGCAATTTCAAATGTTTGCTTCTGATTCAGTTCACCCTTCTTAACATTCAGCTCCAGTTGGATCCTAAGGGCTCAAACCCACTAGCAGCCATTTCTAAGCGCTAGTGATTTGAAAAGCTCTTGCTAATGCAATGCTATGGAGGATTTTTATAAAACCACATCGCTCAAGTGGGATCACACCCCATAGCATTACATTAGCAAGAGCTTTTCAAATAGCAAAGCGCTCAGAAATGACTTAGTAATGTGCTGCTAGTGGGTTCCAGGCCTGCATGATATTTTGATAGTCACTCAAATTCAGATTATGCTGGTGTATACCAGATAAAGAGAAGAGTACAATGGGTACATATCTATCAATTCTCCCATTGACTTGCAGGAATTGGTTCACAAACACGTATATTATAGGCACTCACTCATTCAAGGATACGTTTGGAATGATATTCATGTTCTGAGAGGTCCTGATCTCCTGGAGTAGCAGGGGTGATGGCCGGGAAAGTGGGGTGTACTCAAACACGCAACACCCTGTTTTTAAAAGGGACTTGGATCCTCTCTACACTGAAGGACCTTCACAGGTATAATTACTAGGTGTGTCTGAAGATGCTTTGATCCAGTCTGAGATGAAATGTTACCTTTGTGGCCTTTTCCTTCCTCTGAGAGGCTCAAGAGGTTGAACTTGATAGACAAGGTCTCTTTTTTTCCAACCTAGATTACTATAACTATGTACTTGTTACTGCCTGAGGGAAAGCCTTTATCAGGGTATTTTGCACGCTTGTGTTTTGTAAAGTATCTCACATGTATGTGGTTTTGATCAGATAATGAATTAAAGAATAACATAAGGGAGAACGGGGATGAAATTTAAGTTTGAATAAATATTTGGGAGGTGAATTAGAGGAGGACACTGGGACACCACTAATGGATATAATCCTATTTTCCTTGTATTTCATTACGAATTTCAGTTTCCCAATTGTCACTTCCATCGTACCACTTTTCCGTTTTACTGCACAGTACAATGTTCTTTATGATGTTCAGAGTACTTACTATAATACAAGCAATTTTTGATTGAATGAAAATGTTTTTGCACCTTCATTCAAGCTGAATCATTCCCAAAAAAATGCTACATGCAGCGAGTTTGCGATTCTTAAAAAATCACAAGGCTGCTGTGGGAACACCCTCAGGGCCCTTTTCCACTACACAGCTGAATCGCAAAATTGCAAATCGCTAGTGATTTTTAAATCGCTACTAAATCATAGAAATCATGAGAAGTATTTTCCACTATAATGAATCGATTTGGAAATCGCAAATCGCAATTGCTTTCTGGAGCGATTTTTAGAGTGATAATGCAACGCAAATGAAAAATCGCAATCGCGTAAAAGAATTAATGAAAAATCGCAATTGCAATTGCTGGCGTTTGTGATTGTGATTTTTAGTGGAAAGGGGCCCTCATAGAGCTCTTTTCAACTAGCAATTGCCTATTGCAAACACAAACGCATGCGATTGCGATTTTTCTTCAATTAAATGTACACAACGCATTTATCCTTTAACATTGAAGCACAATCACAGGTAAAATTGCTCCAAAAAAGCGATGGCTATTTACAGAAAATCGAATCGCGATAGTGGATAATACTTTTCACGATTCTAGGGGCGTAACTAGAAGTCCCTGGGCCCCCCTGCAAAAATTTCAGCAGGCCCCCCTCCCCCCTGGGGCCCGCTCATGGCCGTTTTGGGGGGGCAGGAGGGGTCGCAGTATGAGGGGAGAGCTTTACACATCAGCGGGGAGGGGGGACGGTCCCCCCCCTCACCTCGGGTTTTCCCCTCTGCACTCTCCTCCTGCATCTATCTAAGTGGCAGCAGCGGCAGCTATAATTGCCTCCATTCACCACCGGAGATCTCCGATCTGCAAGAGCTTCACATTATTTCCTGTTTTAACAGGAAGTAACGTGAAGCCCTTGCAGATCGGAGACCTCTGTGGTGAATGGAGGTAATTATAGCCGCCGCCGCTGCTGCCGCTCCTTAGACAGATGCAGGAAGGGAGCGCAGAGGGGAGAGCCCGAGGTGAGGGAGGGGGGGTCGTCCCCCCTCCCCGTTGATGTGCAAAGCTCTCCCCTCATGCTGCGACCCCTACTGCCCCCCAAAACGGCTATGAGCGGACCCCATGGGGGGCCCCGGGCCCCTCCGCAGGGGCAGGGGCTGCTTCCCCTATTGTTACGCCAGTGCACGGTTCCCATTTTAAAGTAGCAACCCTAGCGATTAAAAATAGTTATTGTTTTGCGATTTGAAGCAAATCGCTCTCAGTGGAAAAAAGCCCTAAATTGGCATTTACTGTAGGACAGATTTTAAAAGCAGCATTGTGCCTGTGTAGCCTGTGTGACAGAGTGCTTTCAAATAGTGTACCGTGCCCTTAATTTATCAGGCTCTCTCTGAGGCAACCCTCCTAGATTGTATCTAAGTAATATGACTTTATTTATCACGAATGCAGCCAGCCTCCTGGGAGAGAGAAAAAAAATAAAGGATTCCTTGTTGCTGTCGCATTACAGATAGGAGAATCCGTTGTTTAAATGGATGCGTTTTCTATTTTTAGCTTTAATTGACAGCAGTGATGCAACATAGAGATAAAGGCTGTGTATGTGCACAAGGCTGTGCAGCCAGAGTGGTGCGTCAGTGCTATTATGAATCTGCGAGCTAAAGAGAAGAATTCAGTCTAAGGATCTGATCCCACGCCGTGGTGCTAATTATTTACACGTGGCTCCGTGAGCAAAATTAAAAACTGGGATTTTTAATATGCGTTTTAATGAATAGCAATATATGATTTATCCCTGTAATAGTGTGCTGCTGTTTGTCATGAGTCAGCTCTTGAGTGGGATTCTCTTTTTTTTCTAATTTACAACGCTATGCTTGTATTATTGCTACATGCATTCAATTAAAGGACCAGCATCGTAAAAATCTGTAAGATTTAAAAAGACTCTGTAACAAAAATTTCAGCCTTATTTCTTCTATCCTATAAGTTCCTATACCTGTTCCAATGTGGTCTGGCTTACTGCAGCCTTTTCTAGTTGCACTGTCTCTGTATTATATCTAATCTTCTTTCCTTTGTCGAGCCTTGTCAGCCCAGAGAGGAGTGTACTGTGATAGGGAGAAGTTATGCACACCTCCCCCACACCCCCTGCAGGCTCTGTGTGTGTGTGTGTGCTGTGTGTATGAGTCACAGCCCGCGTCTCTGCTCACAGCCAGCCTGTCTGTGACCTTGTGAACCGCTGCGACTGCAGAAAGATCAGTTCAAAGCCCAGACAAGCAGCCAAGGCAACAAGTGGGAGAAATATTCCAGCAGTCTAGTCACGTTTGAGAGGAGCCTTTGCAAACAGGCACCTGCTCTGATGATGTATTTCCTGTTTGGCGGCCATCTTCATTGTTTACAAAAACAATGAATAAAACAGTGATTTTATCACCAAGAAAGCAGCAGGGAGCAGCGAAAATGTCACAGATGGGGCTAGGAGAAGACAACAAACATAGTTACATAGTTTTTGCTGGCCATTTTTGAAATTGCCCTAAAAGCGCTTGTGCAATAATTCCTATGAGAGTGTTCACTTTTGAGGTATAGGGAAATCGTAAAGCGCTTGAAAAAGTGCTTTGTATTGCAATTTTCTGAGCGCTTTTAAGAATTCACAAAACCGTGCTAACGCATAGGTTTACGCGCGTAAAGATTTATGTGTGCGCGTTAACGAAGGTTTTTGCGCGTTAATGCGCGCACTTTGGTGCGTGAGAGTGTGCGCATAAATGTTTATGCGCGTAAACCTTCACACGCGTTACACTGAGCGCGGTCGTGCTGTGCGTTAGCACGGTTTTGTGAATCAAACCCATTGTATGTATTCTTTTCCAGCTCAAAGAGTTCACTTTCGCTCATCAAAAGCGCTTAGAAAATCGCTTACAAAAGCACTTTTCTTAGCTCAAAGAGCAGGAAAAGCGCTTTAGAAAAAAGCTCAATAAATCTCTCAGTGCTTGGGATAGCGCTGGCGATTTATAATGTGAACGAAGCTTTAGTCAAACCAGAATTCTAAATAGTCAAGCTCCATACAGTTTGCATGAACTTTGCATTGCTAAGAACAGGCACAAAAATGAGCAACTAAATGAATCAGAGGGGTGAGAGATGAGAGTGAGGGGATGTGTGGGGGATGCAAGCTAATACAGACAGGTACATATGCCAGAATTCGCTTGTTTTCATGAGCAGACCCTGTATTTTCATACAGAAAATCACAGAGAGTTTTGCTAGGCTGGTCTATGAAAGGGCAGGTTAAATTGTGAACGAGCTGTGTGAAGGAAAGTCATTTCTGGGTTATAACTATTAATGCAGGCCTGAGATCCAGCTATTGTTGTAAATCATTGGAACCCGGGAGGCTTTCAGAGAAGGTTTTCATCATATACTGCAGATAAATCTACAATCTACAACTCTCCTCAAAGGGAAAGTCCAGCACAATAGTGGCCATGAATTGAGCAGCTAAAACTGGAAGGGGATAAATGTAATAAGCCTTGAGCATCGCAGAATAAAGAAATATGCTATACTTCAACCCCTGTTGACATCAAATCTGTATTTAAAGGACCACTATTGCAACAAAAAAAAATGTAAAATGTAAAATATATGAAAAGACATACGTGAAAAATACATGTCTACTTCTTCTAAAATGTACTAGAAAATACTTTTCACCTATTTTGCCTACTTACAGTACTGATATAACTGACAAGTTTCGGATGAACCCATCTCCTCATGGAGGATTCCAAAAGTTTTGTTTATTTTCAACAGTGAATGGCAGTTGCTCAGTTCAACTGTCAGAATAGTGTGCAAACAGGAAGGCCAGGGGGGATTGAAGGTACTGCATTTTGTATAGATTCTTTCCAGTGAGTTTTTTTGTAAAGAATAAATGAAATACTGAGAATCCCCTATGAAGAGATGGACTAGTCAAAAACCTGTCCGTTCTGTCAGATTTCTACTACCTACTGTAAGTGACAGCAACATAGGAGAAAAGTAATTTATGGCTCATTTTACTCTGGAAGAAACACACTTCTTATTTGTATGCGTTTACATGCATTTTCAAGTTTACCCTTTTTCACAATAGTAGTCCTCTAAAGTTTAAAAATAATTTCCATAGGCTTAGACCATTTTTGTTTGTTTATACATCTTTTCTTTGTGGCACATACTGTATACAACATATCAGATGTACACATCAAGACCAATACATTGCTGGCCACATTTTAACAATAAAAAGAAAGTAAATATAGTACGTCAGACAGATGATAAATGGTGTTATCAGCAAATTAAATCAATCTGTGACAGTATCAAACATATGCAGTGCAGTAAAACCTTGGATTGAGAGTAACTTGGTTTAAGAGCGCTTTGCAATACAAGCAAAAATGTTGACTTGATACACAAGCAACAAGATATACAAGCAAAAAAAAAAGACAGTATAAATGTGTCATCACAACTGACACGATAGTTCTTCTCCCTTTGGCGATGCAGGATTCTACTTAATCTGAGTGTAGAGACTGCAAAGTTACATTTACATAAAATCCTCAAAAGTAATGGTCATTGATAAAGCATCTTGTTACAGAGACACTGGAGCTAAAAAAAAATGATGATAATGATTTGTATGTGTAGTACAGCTAAGAAATAAAACATTAGGAGCAGAGACATAAGTCTAATATTGTTTCCAGTACAGGAAGTGTTAAGAAACTCCAGTTGTTATCTATGCAAAAGAGCCATTGAGCTCCACGACTTTCAATGTCGCAGAGAGCTCTGTCTTCTGAAGCTTGTTATCTCAACTGTCAGTCAATGTATTTTCTTTTTCTCTGCAGAGGACAGTTCAATAGTTCACTGGTCTGCTCTGTAAAATCATTTAGAATGCTGAGTAGTGTGTAAACTGCAAATATTAGAGAATGATGCAATGTTATAAAAAACACTTTATAACTGAAAATAAAAACATGAGAATATTTTCTTTGCTACTAATGTTCTAGTAAATATCCGTACTACATAACCAATTCATTAAATCATAATTTTTTTACGCTTCAGTGTCTCTATAAAGCCACACAAAAAATAGAAGGTTGAGACAAGCCAACAGATGGCAATTATTCTGTTAGTTATAGTAAAAGTCTTGTTTACATTTTTATTTTATACTACAGTATTTTACTATAACTGTTTTAGGATTATGGAACGAATCAACTGGGTTTCCATTAATTTTTATGTAAGAGTGCTTTGGATTACAAGCATGTTTGTTTCTGGAACGAATTATGCTCGCAAACCAAGGTTCCACTGTATATGTATCTTAATATGCAAGTCTATAGTGCTACAGGAGATATAACAGTGTTCTATATTTCCTCTAGGTTTATATTTCCTTTTGTAATTTCCTACTTTTCTTTTTCCGACTAGACCTCCTTGTATTTTGAACAGTTGAATGGCTTAGACTACTTTTACAAATAGATTTCCCATGAGGCAAGACCTCATCACAAAACAGCTTTTCCAGTGTAGGGGGGTTTACTGTCCTATGAGGGGCAGGTCTGAATGTTGAATTCGAGTGATTAACAGCTCAGTAAAATGTGACACCAGCACTGCAAGTAAGATTGTGTTGTCTGTGTTTCTCTTGAAATCATGCTTTAAAGAGACTCCGTAACAAAAATTGCATCCTGTTTTTTATCATCCTACAAGTTCCAAAAGCTATTCTAATGTGTTCTGGCTTACTGCAGCACTTTATACTATCACTGTCTCTGTAATAAATCAATGTATCTTTCCCCTGTCAGACTTGTCGGCCTGTGTCTGGAAGGCTGCCAAGTTCTTCAGTGTTGTGGTTCTGCTATGAACTCCCCCTTCCAGGCCCCTCTCTGCACACTGCCTGTGTATTATTTAGATTAGGGCAGCTTCTCTCGACTCTCTTATCTTTTACAAGCTGGATAAATCTTCCTCTGAGCTGGCTGGGCTTTCACATACTGAGGAATTAGACAAGGGCAAAGCTGTTTGCAGGAAGAAACAAGAAGCCTGAAACTTCAGTGCATGAGAACAGGGGGAAAGAAACACACAATGATCTCTTGAGATTCAAACGGAAGGGTGTATACAGCCTGCTTGTGTATGGATGTATTTTCTATGTGTGGACATGCTGTACATCAACCTACTTCCTGTTTTGGTGGCCATTTTGTTCGTTTATAAACAAACTTTTAAAAACTGTTTTTAACCACTTTTAATGCGGCGGGGAGCGGCGAAATTGTGACAGAGGGGAATAGGAGATGTCCCCTAACGCACTGGTATGTTTACTTTTGTGCGATTTTAACAATACAGATTCTCTTTAAACAGACACTGAAGCGGAAAAAAAATGATATAATGAATTGGTTGTGTAGTACGGATAATCACTAGAACATTAGTAGCAAAGAAAATATTCTCATATTTTTATTTTCAGTTATATAGTGTTTATTATAACATCGTATCATTCTCTAATATTTGCAGTTTACATACTACTTAGCATTCTAAATGATTTTACAGAGCAGGAAAGTGAACTATTGACCTGTCCTCTGGAGAGAAAAAGAAAATACAGGTGAGATAACAAGCTTCAGAAGACAGAACTCTCTTTTTTCCGCTTCAGTGTCTCTTTAAAGTGTAGTGGTTCCGATTGTAGTATTTGGATAAGACGTCCTCGAGGTTAAAACCTGCAGTAAATGAGTTACATTTCTGAGCTGACGGTGCTTGCAGGGCGGCGCTTCCAAAGGAAAAAATTGGGTGATTGCCTCAGGGCTCCGAACGCTTTTTCTGTCCCAGGGTCCCTTGCAGAGTTTTCGGCAGCGTAGCGACTAACCTGTCCCAGCCGGTGCGCTCCTCAATCACTCCATGCATTCCCATCTTCATCTCTGCTGACCTCATCTTCTCAGTGACCTGGCAGGATGTTATTACGTAATAACAAGCGCCAGGTCACAGAGGATAGGTGCTCCTGTGAGAATGAAGAGGGAAGCACATGGACTAATGAAGTAGCACACTGGCTGGGACAGGTTAGTTGCTTCGCTTTTGAAAGCTCTGCAGGGGTCTGGTGATCAAAAATAAAGTTGGGAGGGAGACCTCAAGGAGCCCTGCAGCTGACTCAGGGGCCATGGGGTGGAATTTGTCAAGAAATAAAGGACCCCTAATGTTGTTTACTGGAGGGGGGGTTGGTTTTAGGCAGCCCCCTAGGTTAATTTTACCCAGGGGCCCCATTGCAACTAGAACCAGCCCTGGGTGATATATGCAAGAAAAGTCCAAAGCAATATGAAGTATCTCAGCGCTGCAACCCAATAATTTTCGACACCAAGTAGTCAAGCTGTCAACACCGTTATCCACCTAAGGGGTCAATCCAGTGCAGTAACAAATGGACTGGGTCTTCACCTGGATTCTAAGGCCTATTGGCCAATTTATTGCAGTAACACAGTGCAAAGCACAACGTTTCGACCCAAGCGGTCTTTATCAGTATGCAGGAAAAGGTAAAGATTTCTTGTGGGAAAGGGGGTGTCAAATACTGCTTGGAATGAAGGTCAATCCTGGGTTAAAGTTCCTCTTTAAGGTTACCTACAACACCACTCCTTTGAATATGAGTTTTCATAATATGCACAAGGACATGACTTCATTGTAGATAATTTAACTAAACAGAAGTGAAAGGAAGATTAAAATATACAAAAAAGAGTTTAAAAATGGGAAATAGTGGTGGGCTTACCTCCCCAATAAAGACTCGATATGCCAATTTTAGGCAAAAACTTTATTTTACACTCCACAAAATTGTGATGCGTTTGGCAGATATTTCACCTACTTTAGGCAATTAACAACAGGAGCTCTTAGCAGGCAAGGCGCCTCTGTGCACGCTGAAGTTATATTAAATAATTTTTGAAACTACGGCACTTGCAGAAGTTAATGGTCTCTAGCAACATCACTATAAGTCTGTGAGGAAACGCGGAAAAGCCGCCGCGTGTGCCAAGAGCTAGGCGGCTGACTCCGCGTCCTACGCGGCGGTTTGCACGCGTCTGGTTGTGTGGTGGAACGCGGAAAAGCCGCCGCATGTCCTGACAACAAAGCGGCTGTTTGCATGCAGCAGCATGTGCTTGGTGTGGCTGGGTCTGTTAGTGCACCTAGGCAGATGGAGAGCTATGCTCGCGCGGGCCTGAATTCAGGACCTTTATACCTGCAGAGGAAGTGTCAGCTGATCAGGAAGGTCAGCTGATTCCTGCAGGACTCATGATTGGCTGAATGGTTTGGGCGGGGCAGCAGAGTCCAGCAACTATATATTCTGCTGCTTATTCAGTTGCTGGTTGTCTGGCGTTGCAAACACATACGTGGGAGCACTCAGACCTGTAGTCAGATCCTTAAGTGTGCCGGGACCAGCTGGAGCTGTAATCCTACACTTAGCTAGATTCTGTTGATAGCTAAAGTACTAGTTTGATTGTGATTATCTGTTATGACTCTTTGCCTGCCTGACTATCCTCCTGAACTCTGATCTTGTACCATGCCATTCTGATACTCTGTTGCCGAACCCCGGCTCGTCCTTAGACTCTGCTTCTGCCTCCTGATCTTGTACCTCGATATTTCTGATACCCTGTTGCCGAACCCTGCCTGTACCTAGACTCCGCCTCTGCCTTCTGATTCTGTACTTTATCTGTCCGTGTGTTACAACCTGGCTTGTCCGACCTCGAGAACCGACCTTACTATTGGAGGCGGTTCCCCGTCCTGTTAGTGACACTACCTCCTGAGTGTTACTTTCAGACTTACCTTCCTACTGTCAGCCCGACTCCTCCCGCCTTGGAGAGTTCAGGCCTTCGGAAGGAAGCCGTGCAGTACTCCTCACTGCACTGAGGCCAGTCCTCTAAGTGTTACTGTTACACCAAACACTACACTCTACTGAGGTGAACAGAGGTTAGCTGGTATATCGGATTATCGGTGATACTGCAGATCACTTATAATCTGGTATACATCTGTATTCCCAGTGATACTGCAGATCACCGGTAATCAGATCCTCTCTGTGCTTCACCGTTCGTTACAAAGTCTAAATGTTTTCAGGGAAAGAACCCTATCTATTCGCTATAACCTAATGACATTGTTGTGGAACAACCTATGCCCAGCTGAATAGTGAAGGAGCTTCTAATACTTTAATCAATAATGATTAAAATAGAACTAAAGTTTGCTATTCAACTCCCCAGGTAGTCAATCCTTCTTTAGAGCAGAATGTATAAAAATGGGCTTCCTGAACTTCCTGACAGCTTGACTATGAGAAAGAACTTTGGTGCAAACAGAACTGTAGACTATGTAAACAGTGACTACATGTAGATACTGATGGAAAATATCCATTGGGTTTTTTTAGACCATGGGCTAAGACTATGAAAGGGTTATACCAATGAGAGGCAGAGCGAGGTGGAGGAGTGCTCGGCAAGCACTGTAATAGGCATGTTCCATTAACAATAATTAAACAAAAGTACTGGTAGATATCTGAAAGCACCTCTATTAAATGGGGCTTAGAGATTCCATCATGGGTTATACAGGCCTTCCCCCTCCTCCCCATCCCCGGGTCTATTGACATACACAGTACTGCATTTACCATAAGGCACCGTAGGCATGTGCCTACAAGCGCCTGATGATGGAAAGGCGGCTCACTCCCCTCCCCGATTGCCTCCCTCCCTCCTTCACTCTGCAGAGTTCTGATGAGAGTGTAAATGAGGTTACTTACCCAGTTCTTGGCATTCCACTGACCAGATCTCCCTTCAATCAGGAGCACCTCTATATTGAGGGTACTTCTGGCTACTAAACGGCTATTTTAATACTAAAGGGCGCCTGTTGCTACCTATAACGGGCAAGGGAAGTAAGAGAAAAGTGACATCTGGGCTGGCCAGCACACTTACCGTGAGTTTGGCAGGGTTTAAAGGTTTAGGTTGAAGGTGCCAAGACATCTGTGCCTATAGGCTCCTGTGAGGTAAATCTGGGCCTGGACACACATGTTTGTAGATACTTACTCCCACCCCCTGCCACAAGGTGAGGTTTAGCCCAAGGAAGTTGTTGGGGGGAGGGGATGATTTCTGCGTTCTCTTACAGAGCCCTGACATGTCATGGAGCATGCATATTGGTTTTGTTTAGACAACGGAGCCTTAAACCGTATGGTTAAGGCAAACGTCAACCTGCATGGGGGAAAACCCCTTGCGAGAAATCATTTTCTGCAGACACAAGTGTGACACGTCCTTCAAAGTAGGAACTTTGAGGCTTCAAAACCAGGCACAGGATAATGAGCAAGGTGGACTCCTGCCTTAGTAGGGGTACACAGCAATCAGCTTGTACGATGGTCATCCAGAAATTAACAGTCCTTTGCTGTTATCTTCCACAAAATGTATCCTTTCTTTGTAATTTAACTTGCATCTATCAGGTTGACCTTTTCTCTCCCTACACCGCTTGTCACATGACTGCAGAATGCCGGTAACTGTTTGTTCAGCAGCAGTAACATGGAGCCCTCATAGGTGAGGAGTGTGATGCTACTGCAACAAAGAGGTTGAAAACATTGTAACAAAAAAAAAAGGTTTTGATTGGTGCTGCAGGTTCTCTTTAAGTATTTTGTTTAGTAAAACAAGGCTGTATTTTATGGGCTAGTATTTAATCCAGGCACATTAGAATCCTCTTCTCAAGGTAGAGAATATGCTATAACTGAAGCCTTCCTAAGGAAGCCGTTCTCAAGGACATATCGGGAAGTGTCCTAGCTGTCATGTTGGCAGCATACAGAGTGATGTCTCAGTGTGGAGAGCAGAATTCTAAAAATCCTCTTCGCAATATGGCTCTTAGTTATTTCTATTGATTTGCGGCACTCAAGCTGTCTGTCAGATGGAGGCCGTTTTAAGAATGGCACATTGTTGGAGTAAATGCTCTGGGATTTAGGAGGAATATCTTGGATTAAATGTACGTGTAGAGAAAGTCAGGCTAAGGCGTTAACTGTATCATTTGGTCCTACAAAACATTAGAATCTTCATCTTATCTGAAATTCGCTGTGGGGCTATGGCCTTTCATTGCTTTACATTTTATACTTCTGGTGGAATGTAAGGGGATTCATTCTAATTATTGTCATCACGTCTAGTTATTTCTTAGGGAGGTCCTAGCATAAGTAGTGCAGGCACAAAGATCATCATTTGTATTCATTACAGTGACAGCTGCCACACCCCCTAACCAGGGCCGGAGTTATGTAGGGGTCACAGAGGCCATGGCTCGTGGCAGCAGATCTTCAAGGGACGGCACCTGGACACAGTGCATTACTCATTTGTGATGATCATTAAATGGCAAGTGGAGTACAGCAAGTAAGATGCCTAGATTTATTTCTGTTTATAACATTGTTTATTAGTGTGTCTTTGAGTGTGTAAAATGGATACCGGACTCCTTGAGAGGTCTTGTGGAGGAATCAGTGTCTTGATGGGTCAGGATGGTTTTGGTGGGAATATTGGGAAAATGGTTGTAATAATTTGGCTAATCATTGTATGTGGACTTTTTTATCTTCATAACTGAACAGATATGAACTATAACAAAACTAATATTCAAATGTCTTTTCAAGTTCCTTTTGGTTAAAAAAATGTAAGGTATTACCGTATTCGTCAGAAAGAAGGTATTTGTTATAACCATTACCAGTTTCATCTGAAAGTATTTTATTCCACCCCTGAAGGACTGTTTTCATTTATTCAGTGTTTCTTGATGTGAGGTTGTTCCAGGCAGTGACTTAGTCATACTTTCTGATGGGATGTAGATTCCGACTATGGCTTGGTCATACTTCCTGATGGGATGTAATTCCAGGCTAGGACTTGCTCATACTGCAGGATGGGAGGTAGATGCAGGGTATGACATGTTCATACTTCCTGATGGGAGGTAGATCCAGGCTTTGACTTGCTCATACTCCCAGATGGGAGGTAGATGCAGGCTATGACATGTGTATACTTCCTGATGGGAGGTAGATCCAGGCTATGACTTGGTTATACTTCCTGATAACAGGTAGGTCCAGGGTATGACTTGGTCATATTTCCTAATGAGAGGTAGATCCAGGCTATGACTTGCTTATACTTCCTCATGGGAGGTAGATCCCAACTATGACTTGGTAATACTTCCTGATGGGACGTAGATCAAGGCTATGATGACTTGTTTATACTCCCTTATGGGAGGTAGAGCTAGGCTATGACATATTCATACCACCTAATGGGAGTTAGATCCAGGCTATGACTTGGTCATGGTCATACTTCCTGATGGGAGTTAGATCCAGGCAATGACTTGCTCATTAGAGATGTTGCGAACTGTTCGCTCGGCGAACATCTCTGGGGCTTTTACTACTTCCGGGTCGCTCTGACCCGGAGTAGTACGCCTGCGCTGCCCGGCGAAGCGCGTCCTAGATCGCGCTCCTGTTGCCGGGCACTCTGCGCATGTGCGTGACATCGTTCATGACGTCACGCACATGCGCAGAGAGCGCCCGGCAACAGGAGCGCGATCTAGGACGCGCTTCGCCGGGCAGCGCAGGCGTACTACTCCGGGTCAGAGCGACCCGGAAGTAGTAAATGCCCCATGTATTCAGAGATATTCGCCAGCGAACGGTTCGGGAACCATTCGCTACATCTCTATTGCTCATACTTCATGATGGGAGGTAGCTCCAGGCTATGACTTGCTCATACTTTATGATGGGAGGTAGCTCCAGGCTATGACTTGCTCATACTTGCTGATGGGCGGTAGATCCAGGCTATGACTTGGTCATACTTCCTGATGGGCGGTAGATGCAGGCTATGACTTGCTCATACTTCCTGATTGGCAGTAGATCCAGGCTATCACTCATTCATACTTCCTGATAGGCGGTAGATCCAGGCTATGACTTGCTCATACTTCCTAGTGGGCGGTAGATCCAGTCTATGACTTGCTCATACTTCCTGATGGGCGGTAGATGCAGACTATGTCTTGCTCATACTTCCTGATTGGCGGTAGATCCAGGCTATCACTCGTTCATACTTCCTGATGGGCGGTAGATCCAGGCTATGACTTGCTCATACTTCCTGGTGGGCGGTAGATCCAGTCTATGACTTGTTCATACTTCCTGATGGGCGGTAGATGCAGACTATGTCTTGCTCATACTTCCTGATTGGCGGTAGATCCAGGCTATCACTCGTTCATACTTCCTGATGGGCGGTAGATCCAGGCTATGACTTGCTCATACTTCCTGATTGGCGGTAGATCCAGGCTGAGGCTATCACTCGTTCATACTTCCTGATACTTCCTGCTATTACCTGTATTATTGTATCTATGGTCTGTTACCTGTATTGTTCTGTCACCCCTGTTATCATTGTCTGTAATCCTATTTATTGTACAGTGCTGCGTAATATGTTGGCGCTATATAAATCTAATAAATAATAATAATGTGAGGTAGATCCAGGCTATGACTTGCTCATACTTCCTGATTGGCGGTAGATCCAGGCTATGACTTGCTCATACTTCCTGGTGGGCGGTAGATCCAGGCTATGACTTGCTCATACTTCCTGATGGGCGGTAGATCCAGGCTATGACTTGCTCATACTTCCTGGTGGGCGGTAGATCCAGGCTATGACTTGCTCATACTTCCTGATGGGCGGTAGATCCAGGCTATGACTTGCTCATACTTCCTGGTGGGTGGTAGATCCAGGCTATGACTTGCTCATACTTCCTGATGGGCGGTAGATCCAGGCTATGACTTGCTCATACTTCCTGGTGGGCGGTAGATCCAGGCTATGACTTGCTCATACTTCCTGGTGGGCGGTAGATCCAGGCTATGACTTGCTCATACTTCCTGGTGGGCGGTAGATCCAGGCTATGACTTGCTCATACTTCCTGGTGGGCGGTAGATCCAGGCTATGACTTGCTCATACTTCCTGGTGGGCGGTAGATCCAGGCTATGACGTGCTCATACTTCCTGGTGGGCGGTAGATCCAGGCTATGACTTGCTCATACTTCCTGATGGGTGGTAGATCCAGTCTATGACTTGCTCATACTTCCTGATGGGCGGTAGATCCAGACTATGTCTTGCTCATACTTCCTGGTGGGCGGTAGATCCAGGCTATGACTTGCTCATACTTCCTGGTGGGCGGTAGATCCAGGCTATGACTTGCTCATACTTCCTGATGGGCGGTAGATCCAGGCTATGACTTGCTCATACTTCCTGATGGGCGGTAGATCCAGGCTATGACTTGCTAATACTTCCTGATGGGCGGTAGATCCAGGCTATGACTTGCTCATACTTCCTGGTGGGTGGTAGATCCAGGCTATGACTTGCTCATACTTCCTGGTGGGCGGTAGATCCAGACTATGTCTTGCTCATACTTCCTGGTGGGCGGTAGATCCAGGCTATGACTTGCTCATACTTCCTGATGGGCGGTAGATCCAGGCTATGACTTGCTCATACTTCCTGATGGGCGGTAGATCCAGGCTATGACTTGCTCATACTTCCTGGTGGGCGGTAGATCCAGGCTATGACTTGCTCATACTTCCTGGTGGGCGGTAGATCCAGGCTATGACTTGCTCATACTTCCTGGTGGGCGGTAGATCCAGGCTATGACTTGCTCATACTTCCTGATGGGCGGTAGATCCAGGCTATGACTTGCTCATACTTCCTGGTGGGCGGTAGATCCAGTCTATGACGTGCTCATACTTCCTGGTGGGCGGTAGATCCAGGCTATGACTTGCTCATACTTCCTGGTGGGCGGTAGATCCAGGCTATGACTTGCTCATACTTCCTGGTGGGCGGTAGATCCAGTCTATGACTTGCTCATACTTCCTGGTGGGCGGTAGATCCAGGCTATGACTTGCTCATACTTCCTGGTCGGCGGTAGATCCAGTCTATGACTTGCTCATACTTCCTGGTGGGCGGTAGATCCAGGCTATGACTTGCTCATACTTCCTGATGGGCGGTAGATCCAGGCTATGACTTGCTCATACTTCCTGGTGGGCGGTAGATCCAGGCTATCACTCGTTCATACTTCCTCATGGGCGGTAGATCCAGGCTATGACTTGCTCATACTTCCTGATGGGCGGTAGATCCAGGCTATGACTTGCTCATACTTCCTGGTGGGCAGTAGATCCAGGCTATGACTTGCTCATACTTCCTGATGGGCGGTAGATCCAGGCTATGACTTGCTCATACTTCCTGGTGGGCGGTAGATCCAGGCTATGACTTGCTCATACTTCCTGATGGGCGGTAGATCCAGGCTATGACTTGCTCATACTTCCTGCTGGGCGGTAGATCCAGGCTATGACTTGCTCATACTTCCTGATGGGCGGTAGATCCAGTCTATTACTTGCTCATACTTGCTGATGGGCGGTAGATCCAGGCTATGACTTGCTCATACTTCCTGGTGGGCGGTAGAACCAGACTATGACTTGGTCATACTTCCTGGTGGGCGGTAGAACCAGACTATGACTTGGTCATACTAGAAACATACATTTCTCGGTACTTATCCGTTAGCCGGGCGCATCCGGCAGGTGGCGCTGTTGATGTTAATTCCAATCATAATTACTTCACGTCAACCTGTGAATGTAAACCACCAGATGCGCCCGGCTTAAACAGATCAAGTCGCCGGCTTGCTTCGTGAGTGTCTCGCTCTCCTCCCCCTCTTGCCCTCTCTCGTATGAGCCTTGGGGAGGGGACATGCGTGTCCCCCCAGAGTCGTTCGTCGCGGCATTGCGACGAACGACTCTGGGGAGACACGCATGTCCCCTCCCCAGTGTTCTATAGGAGAGAGGGCAAGAGGGGGAGGAGAGCGAGACACTCACGAAGCAAGCGGGCGGCTTGATCTGTTTAAGCCGGGCGCATCCGGCGGTTTACATTCACAAGTTGACGTGAAGTAATTATGATTGGAATTAACATCAACAGCGCCACCTGCCGGATGCGCCCGGCTAACGGATAAGTACCCATTTCTCTTTAATCTCAGCCATTCCTTGGTGGATTTAAGGAAATGTTTAGGGTTATTACTGTCACACTACAGCCCCCCGTTAAAGTGAAATTCCACATTCTATAAATACTTGCTGTATAAATAGGCCTGCTCTGTACAAGTATTTTTGTTACTCTGTGTTATTAAAAATGACCTTTCCATTTCACTCTGCAGCAACTATGGATTTTCAAAACTGACTCAAGCACAAATTGCTTTTCTTTTCACGCCTGAATCCTTTCTGTGTTTGCAGGTCAGACTTCCCAGATATATAATTACCAGCACAGAGAACAGACAGCTGTTACTTATTTTCTATATCTGCTCCAAGTGATTGGCAGCTGCTTTCACACTCCCGATCTGACCATCTCTGTTAGGATTTCTACAGAGCAGCTGTGTGGATTTAATTTTTTGGTTTTTTTGGTGCTGAGAAAACCTGTTAATACTTGGGGGTATAGCAAGTGGGTTTTCCTTCTAGCAAAGTTTCACTTTTGTTATAGCATTTCCATGAATATAAATCAATGCTGTACAAGAAGTTTTGTAATTTAATGTTAATAAAATTATTTAAGAGAAACCAAAACCCAGAATTGAACTTCATCCCAATCAGTAGCTGATAACCCCTTTCCCATGAATAAACACGGGGGGGAGGGGGATGGGGGGGGGGGGGTTGGATCAGCACCCATAAAAGGAGAGAAGCCTGTGCCCAAGCTTGCAGCGTTCCACACCACTGGAGCTGTCACCTCAGAAAATCCACTTGGAGCAGGCACCACCAATATAAATAGTCGTTTCTTTATTAGTCACATCAGTTAAAAGCAGCAATACAACGACAGACCGCTGTTTTGAGCTACCATGCTCTTTATCAAGTTGTCAAATCTGCAATACATGCATTAACCTTCCACCACTCATTATATACAGTGCATAAACCAATCAGTGGTCAGCGTTTGAATTACCCAATAGCAGTGCATCTACAGCGTGGAGGACCTGATGGGGAATTATACAAAGCACAGTAAATCCCACCCCCTAGGTAAAAACCACTCCCACTGTCTGTAAGTATTAAAAATAAAAACACTTTGAGATCTCACCTAGTTTATACAAGTGGTTATATCGGCCATATCCCACCGTAACTGCCACTGTGCACATGAAGAACCTCGGCCCCATAGTCAAAGCCGAAAGAGCAGTAACGTCCATCGCCGCCGTTAGCCAATCAGCTGCCTCAGCCGTCCGCCAATCACACTCTCCGCCTGGCCCAACAGCGACCAATCGGCACCCTTCTATGCCACAGCGAATAGACGGTGCAGAAGTCACGTCGCCTCCGGACGCTGGCCAGTGAGCGGCACGTATATGCCATACCTCCGCTGGCCAATCACACACGCCGCGTCTCAGCGCGGCGACCAATAGCGCTCGGTAAGGGGACCACGCCTCCTCATGCCATCAGCCAATGCTCAACATACACAAGAAGTGTTTTTATTTTTAATACTTACAGACAGTGGGAGTGGTTTTTACCTAGGGGGTGGGATTCACTGTGCTTTGTATAGTTCCTCATCAGGTCCTCCACGCTGTAGATGCACTGCTATTGGGTAATTCAAACGCTGACCACTGATTGGTTTATGCACTGTATATAATGAGTGGTGGAAGGTTAATGCATGTATTGCAGATTTGACAACTTGATAAAGAGCATGGTAGCTCGAAACAGCTGTCTGTCGTTGTATAGCTGCTTTTAACTGATGTGATTAACAAAGAGACGACTATTTATATTGGTGGTGCCTGCTCCAAGTGGATTTTCCCCTTTCCAATGAGAAATATTTTCATTTTCACAAACGGATCATCAGGGGGCTCTGTATGGCTGATATTGTGGTGAAACCCCTCCCACAGTATGATGTCAGGACCATGGTTCTGAATTCACACTGTGGGAGTCTTGTTCCATCGGGAGAAATAACAGCTGTGTCCAACTACCAAAAAAAACAAGCAGCATCTCCTTCCACTGACATCATCTGCCAGCAGTAAAAATGTGAACATGTGATAAATGTCAGAATGTAAATCAGGGAGAGGAAAGATTTTGCAATGGGCAAACACTGGCTCAATCATTTATACATAATTATTGTAAACATTAAGCACTTTTTTTATTACATTATTTTCACTGGCATCTCTCTTTAACATAAATCACAAAACTTCTTGTACAGCATTGATCTACAGTATATTTGTGGAATGATCTTCCCATTTAAAAAGAACCTGAGGTGATCCTTGGGTCAAAAATGAAATACTTACCTAAAGAGAGGGAGTCCTCTGGATTCTCCAGATGCTTCCCACGCCTTCTTCTGGACCTCCACCGACGCGCCGACCCCTGCTGCACATTGCAACTGTTTTCCTCTTTGTGCACAAGCAAGGCCGTGCCTGCACAGGTGGTTTCAGCTTATTGTGTAGGCGTGGCCTGGCTTCTGCAGGCGCAGTACAGCAGCGCTTGTGCTTGAAGAGGAGCAAGAGCCTACAATCCGACAGGAGCTTGTTGGATACCTTTGGTGGTCTACAGTACATTTGGCATGGGTGGACAGGGATCCAGAGGCTTCGAGAGGCTTCCCTCTTCCTAGGTAAGTATTTGACATTTGACCCTCGGGTACACTTTAATTAAAGAATACCCGAGGTCAGGGGCGTAACTAGATATCACTGGGCCCCCCTGCGAAACTTTGGATGGGGCTCCCCCACCCCCCTCGCTTTCTGCACAGGAAAACTGAGGACCAATGTGTTTTCCCCATGCAGATAAAAACACTTAGAACTGAAGAGAGAGGTATATGGAGGCTGCCATGTTTATTTCCTTTTAAGCAATACCAGTTGCCTGGCAGCCCTGCTGATCCTCTGCCTCTAATACTATTAGCCATAGCCCCTGAACAAGCATGCAGCAGATCAGGTGTTTCAGACTTCAAAGTCAGATCTGACAAGACTAGCTGCATGCTTGTTTCTGGTGTTATTCAGACACTACTGCAGAGAAATAGACCAGCAGGGCTGCCAGGCAACTGGTATTGCTTAAAAGGAAATAAACATGACAGTCTCCATATACCTTTCTCTTCAGTTCCCCTTTAAAGGAAATGTCAGGCAATCTATGCTACCCCTAGATCTACTTACCCAGGGCTTCCTCCAGCCCCTTGCAGCTGACAAGTCCCTCCCTGTTCCCAGTACATATATACACACACAGCCTTATTATTTTACTACATGAGAGCACATGCTATATGGAGGAACAACAATGACATGCTGAACATAAGATATAGTATCAATGTAACTTTTGGCAAAACATTCAGAATGTCACTGATTGATACTGTTATTGCGGGATCTTATGAGACAACAAGCTCTCAAGGCGGCAGTGACAGTCAGACATCAATCTCCACTCCATTGTGTTGTAAAAGCATTCAGAGGCCATAAAGTCATTAGCCCATGTGATAAGCATCTAGGAATCCTTTTGCTGAAAGGGAAAGTCTACAAACAAAGGAGTAAATTTTGAAAAGAATTTGTAAAGTCTTTGTCAAGTCTTTAGAACTTTGCAGCAGTGAGAGACAGATGTTTTTTACGAACCCTAGGGAGCAGGGACAGTGTACAAATTCTAAAGTGTGTATGAGTCCTTATCTGTGTGGTGGACACATGCAGTCAATATTACAATGCTGTGAGAGCAGAATACGTTTTTTTTTCTCCATGCTCTTAGCTGTCAGTCTCTCAAACTTTTTCCCCACGGGCCCCCTGTGGCGTTTGGGCCCGCTGCAGAGGCATCCCTTGCAGGGTCTATTGTTACGCCCCTGCCCGAGGTGACATGTGACATAATGAGATAGACATGTGTATGTACAGTGCCAAGTGCACAAATAACTATGCTGTGTTCCTTTTTTTCTTTCTGCCTGGAAGAGTTAAAAATCAGGTATGCAAGTGGCAGTTCCTGTCAGGACTGGTTCAGATTGCAGTGTGACCCTCACTGATATAAAATAAAACTGGGATATCTTAAAAAGTAATTTTTAGGGGAAGGAGGATAGATAAAATTGTTTATTTTCATTATGTTTATTTTCACCTCGGGTGTCCTTTAAATTTCTCAGCCAGCTAAGAATTTCCAACAGTGACAATAATCTCATATTGCACTTCTTTGCAACCTTGTCAAAATAACTCTCTATACTCGGTTTGCAGTGCTGGCACCACCGGAGGGGTAAGGTTAGGAACCCTGGTGGTTTCTAGCCTTTGCCCCCCCCCCCACCCCCCACCGGTGGTGCCTAACCCTTAGACCCCCTGGTGGCACCTAACCCTTAAACCCCCCTGGTGGTGCCTAATTTTAAGACCCCCCCCCCCCCCGGTGGTGCCTAACCCTAAGACCCCCCTGGTGGTGCCTAACCCTATGACCCCCCTGGAGCTGCCTAACCCTAAGACCCCCCCTGGTGGTGCCGAACCCTAAGACCCCCCCCCCCCCCCCGGTGGTGCCTAACCCTTAGACCCCCCTGGTGGTGCCTAATCCTAAAACCCCCCTGGTGGTGCCTAACTCTAAGACCCCCCTGGTGGTGCCTAAACCTAACCACCCTCTGGTGGTGCCTAATCCTAAAACCCCCCTTGTGGTGCCTAACCCTAAATCTCCCCTGGTGGTGCCTAACCCTATCCACCCCCCTGGTGGTGCCTAACTCTAAGACCCCCCTGGTGGCGCCTAACTCTAAAATCCCTCTGGTGGTGCCTAACCTTAATCCCTCATTTTGTTTGTGTAATAAAAAATTATTATATGATTGTGTATGGCTTTATTGACATAGAAAAAAAAAAAAATGATTGAGGCGTCAAAACGTAAATATATATATATATATATATATATATATATATATATATATATATATATATATATATATATATACACAGGATCTTCTCAAAAAATTAGCATATTGTGATAAAGTTCATTATTTTCTGTAATGTACTGATAGACATTAGACTTTCATATATTTTAGATTCAAATACACACAACTGAAGTAGTTCAAGCCTTTTATTGTTTTAATATTGATGATTTTGGCATACAGCTCATGAAAACCCAAAATTCCTATCTTAAAAAATTAGCATATTTCATCCGACTAATAAAAGAAAAGTGTTTTTAAAACAAATAAAGTCAACCTTCAAATAATTATGTTCAGTTATGCACTCAATACTTGGTCGGGAATCCTTTTGCAGAAATGACTGCTTCAATGCGGCATGGCATGGAGGCAATCAGCCTGTGGCACTGCTCAGGTGTTATGGAGGCCCAGGATGCTTCGATAGCGGCCTTAAGCTCATCCAGAGTGTTGGGTCTTGCGTCTCTCAACTTTCTCTTCACAATATCCCACAGATTCTCTAAGGGGTTCAGGTCAGGAGAGTTGGCAGGCCAATTGAGCACAGTAATACCATGGTCAGTAAACCATTTACCAGTGGTTTTGGCACTGTGAGCAGGTGCCAGTTTGTGCTGAAAAATGAAATATTCATCACCATAAAGCTTTTCAGCAGATGGAAGCATGAAGTGCTCCAAAATCTCCTGATAGCTAGCTGCATTGACCCTGCTCTTGATAAAACACAGTGGACCAACACCAGCAGCTGACATGGCACCGCAGACCATCACTGATTGTGAGTACTTGACACTGGACTTCAGGCATTTTGGCATTTCCCTCTCCCCAGTCTTCCTCCAGACTCTGGCACCTTGATTTCCGAATGACATGTAAAAGTTGCTTTCATCCGAAAAAAGTACTTTGGACCACTGAGCAACAGTCCAGTGCTGCTTCTCTGTAGCCCAGGTCAGGCGCTTCTGCCGCTGTTTCTGGTTCAAAAGTGGGTTCATGCTTCCATCTGCTGAAAAGCTTTATGGAGATGAAGATTTCATTTTTCAGCACGACGTGGCACCTGCTCACAGTGCCAAAACCACTGGTAAATGGTTTACTGACCATGGTATTACTGTGCTCAATTGGCCTGCCAACTCTCCTGACCTGAACCCCATAGAGAATCTGTGGGATATTGTGAAGAGAAAGTTGAGATCCACAAGACCCAACACTCTGGATGAGCTTAAGGCCGCTATCGAAGCATCCTGGGCCTCCATAACACCTGAGCAGTGCCACAGGCTGATTGCCTCCATGCCACGCCGCATTGAAGCAGTCATTTCTGCAAAAGGATTCCCGACCAAGTATTGAGTGCATAACTGAACATAATTATTTAAAGGTTTACTTTTTTTGTTTTAAAAACACTTTTCTTTTATTGGTCGGATGAAATATGCTAATTTTTTGAGATAGGAAATTTGGGTTTTCATGAGCTGTATGCCAAAATCATCAATATTAAAACAATAAAAGGCCTGAACTACTTCAGTTGTGTGTATTTGAATCTAAAATATATATACATCTAATGTTTATCAGTACATTACAGAAAATAATGAACTTTATCACAATATGCTAATTTTTTGAGAAGATCCTGTATATATGTTTCAGTAAGTTTGCTGTAAAACAATAATTTGTAACATAGGTGAGAATCGTAGAAGCTGCTTTTTTTTGTGGTGCAAAAAGTTGAAATGTAAACAATTTTCTCCCGTGAATGCATAGGGAGCAGTTTTAGGAACAATTGTTTGTTGAAAAATGCGTTATTTCAATTAATAAATTTGGTACGGAAATGAAAGTTAAAGATAGCTAGCGATAAAGCTGTTTTATATTTACGCGACGCCCTTTGTGTAGCACTTGGCACCAATAGAGGAAAGATTTACATTGATGTGAATGGGGCCCCCTTTTTGATAGGTGCCATTATTACTTTTTCAGTATATAGTGCTCAACAGAAAGCAGTGAATGTTTCTAGTCAAAGGAATTTCCCTCTAATGGCTTCTGACTAGAGCATGCTGAGCCCAGCGATAGGAGAAAGGGTTTCCCTCAGAGCTTCCGTACCTCCCGCCTCAGCCCCATAACCAAGCGCCTTGCATTTGTGTTATAGAACATCGTCTTCCATTCACTGCCAGAACATTGTGACACTCTGAAGAAATGTTTTCATGAGGTAATTATTATGTTTGTGTTGTCAATGGAGAGATGTGCTATACTGTGATAACTGGTCTACTTTACTTGCAGCCTGCTGGCCTCCTAATGCAGGTCTGCAGCGCCCAACGGCAATCCCACCTACACGTCTATGTATTTATGTGTACTTCGCACAGCACAATCACTCCCTACAGAGCTGCGTCAGAGCGGCATGCTGTATTACATGTGGGTAAATGGCATTTTGAGCCCGTCTTATTCCATACATGAAGCATTCGCCTTGCTGGGGATTCACTGAGCTGACAGTGACGGTGGGAAGCCAAAAGCCAATGCTAAGAGTCTGTTAAATGACTGAGTCTTTACGGTTGTCAAGGAGACTGTCAGTGTTCACAATTTGTCGTAACGTCAAGAGCACTTTACACTTTTTTATTTTGCTGAACCGGGGCAGCCTTTTATGTTGTCGGCGGTTATTTATTTGGCATTTATAGGATAAAAATGTTCGGTTGTTTTACAGGTTTTAAAAATATAACTTTAACTCCTGATCCATATTTAATCATGACCAGAGACTACACAGAAAGGGGACACGACCAGCCTGCTTCTGTCATTTCCTGTGCAGAGGTCCTCTGACGCAAATTGGTCTTGCTTTCACACCTTGACTTTCTCAATCACGCTTCAGAAAGTAGTGTGTTTGTGCCTTTGCTCTTACAGTATCATCTGGTCTGTGACTTCACAGCGGGCGAAATTGCCAAGTTGAACAGATAAAAGGAAGGCAACAGCCTGCTTAGACACTTTGGCACATCATCAAATTAAAATGGTATCCGTTTTGCTGCCACTAACAGGTTTTATGTAGAAAAAAAAAGTATACTATGCACGGCGCCCAGATGATATGGACAGAGCCGGATCATCCACAAGGCAACTTAGGCAGTTACCTAGGGCCTGGAGAGAGAGACTAGGGGTCTGGTTGATGCTACTCCCCTCTAAATCTTACCAAAAAAGACAGATGATATGAAGGGTGGCCCCAAAGATTTTACTTGCCTAGGGCCCTATTTCACCTTAATCCGTCTCTGGATATGGACCCAGTGCTCAGTACAATTCTTGGGGCCCCCCAGCCCACTTCCTTCCCCCAGTGTTCACATATTTTCCCTTGCCACCCGTTACAACCTTGGGACCCAAATCACAAGGGTCGTAAAACAAGTGCGGTCATCATGATCTTTACATATAGCCACATGTAGCCACAAAAACACCTGATTTGAAGGATGGTCCCCTGTATCAGAATAATAGGAGGTTAGTAGTTGGGGGCCCCCCACAGCTCTGGGCCACCTGCAATCGCAGGAGCTGCTCCCTTCTAGTTACGCCATTGGCTGTGTCCCGCAGTTACCCGTAATACACCAAGTGGTAAAAACAAATATGCATGGCTTACATTATTTTTATTACCATGAAAACCAGTACAGTGTAACACCTGGGCTGTCGATCTAACGCTGCACTCTCATCTGGTTTACAAACAAAATTCTGTCCAATCCTAAATTTCAATCAGTATTTACCTCAAATCGATCACAATTATGATCGATGCAGCTCGTAGTTCAATAGATTTTCGGCAGATTTGATGGGGGTGATCAAATCTGCTGAGAAAAATGTATGCTTGTGTGGCCTGCTTCGGATACAAAATAGGCACAGGATATAAAAAAAACTGCACCAAGGACACGTTTCGCAGGGCTAACATTGGAAAACAGATACTCCAATATTTTGACTGAGAAAGCGGGTTGTCCCGGCGAGGCGAATCAAGTTTTTTAATGTAAAACTAAAGCTGTTAAAAGCCGTTTAAAGTTTTTTAGATTAGACCCATTGGCCCATATGCAATCCCACTTTTCTCCTGTGTTTTATCCTAGGAGATAATTTTTCATCTTCCATTTAAAATAACTTTCCAGCACTTTTAAACCGAAAAAGTACCGAAAAGTAAGTGCAAAAGTATTATCAAAATTATTTTGAGTATTTTCTTGCTTGCTGGTGGCTTCAAAGGCATTTTATTGACAAATTTAAAAATATCACCTAGGAGAAAACCCAGGTGAAAAAGTGAATTGCATATGTCCTTCTGTGGCTCAGTACTTGAAAGTAAGTACACCTCTACCTCCCTTGAGAATTACTTTTTAGTGTATTTTTTGCTGGCATCTCTGTTTCATTCGTTAGTACCTTGTTGATTATCCACCCTTGGTGTAGAGGTGTTACCTCCTTTTCTCTACACTATAGGGAGTGACTTCTTCACCTGAGTGGGGTCAGGTTTATTCTCCCCACCTGCCTGTACAGTGGTTGCCTTTGTGGTAACCCAGCTTTGTGAGTATTATTCTATTCTAGCAGCTATCAGAAAATTGATCATCATAAGTACATACACACCACATTGGGCTCTCAGGAGGGCCAGATTTGGACATTTTACCACCCAAGGCCCACTGTCGCCAATTCTGCCCACGCCAACTGACCCGTCTTGTGCACCACCCACCCTGTGTGTTCCCCCTGTCCCATTCGTTCCTCTGGTCCTGTGCTCTCATCTTGTGCCCCCCCCCCCCCATCCTGCATATTTTCCTGGTCCTGTGCTCCCCCCATTCTGTGCCGTGCTTGGGAGCACAGCACAGGATAGGGGGAGCACAACACCAGTACTCCACTGCTTGTCCCTGCCAAAGTAGGGTAGTCATGGACTGGGTTTGTGACTGCTGCGGTTTACATGTTTGTAACTGCCTTAATTTTCCAGACCGCTGCCCGCCCCTTGCTTCCTGGTTCCCTAGGCCATGGCCTTTGTGGCCTTGCCTCGAATCCAGCCATGGCTCTCGGTATCCCAATGTTGTCTTTACAAGCAGGATAGAATTGTCCTTAGGACTATAGTTACAATCGTTTATCTCATGAGTTTATTATTTCTTCATGTTCGCTTTAACTGCAATCTTGCCGTGTCATAATAAACTGCAGACTTGCAGTAATAATAGATCACAGAAAATGCTCAAGAAGTTCTCGGTTATTGCTGTAGCTCAACCTTGCACTTATTCTGCTTGATTTACCATCTTTGTAAACCTCTGGATCAACAAAGGCAGGCCTGACAATGTAGAAGGGAAGAGGGGGAGCTTCCTTGGAAGATGTAGAAGCAGAGCCGGTACCGTGTGTTTCATTGTATGGATGTCACTATTATCCTGTGTGGTATTACAGAAAACCTACCAGGAATGTGTTTTTATTTTGCTTTTGCCTTCACCCATTCTTTCTGTGTTCCTAAAGATGTGTGGAGTAGTTACTGCCATACAAGCCTAGCTGACGGCTGCTGAGATGAATAGCGACAAGAGGCGGAAAACAAAGGCAATATAACAGGACTGAAGGACCTGCTACACATAAAACAGAGGCTGCTATCAATCAGAATGATAATTAGGACAGCTCTAAACTGCATATAGAAATAAAAAATACAGTAAATGTATGAAATGTATCAATTTTCTTAAATGGGAACTTCAGCCTAAACAAACATACTGTCATTAAGTTACATTGGTTATGTTAATTAGAATAGATAGGTAATATAATCTATTACCCACCCTGTTTTAAAAGAAAAGGCAAATGTTTGTGATTCATGGGGGCTGCCATCTTTGTCATGGGGGCAGCCATCTTTTTGGTTGAAAGGAGGTGACAGGGAGCAGGAGACACAGTTCCAACTGTCCTGTGTCCTGATTACCCCTCCCAGCTGCACACGCTAGGTTTCAAATGTCAAATTCAAAATGTAAAAAAAAAAATTACACCAAAACAGCAGAACGAGAACAACAAAATCAGAAATCCCGTCATGCTTTGCACAGCATCAGGGGAAACAAGCCAGGCAGTTTTCTTCTGTGCAGCTAAAAATGAAGCTTGTATAGAGAAACAAAGTTCTGATGCTGTGAAACTGTTAAAGAAACACCAAGCCTTTTCAGTTCTGCTGAGTCGGTTTTTAGTCCGGAGGTTCACTTTAATCCTAAATAGAACATTCCTACAATCACATTGTTTAAATTTGTTTTTAAATGCTAAAAATTCAAGTGGTTTTAGCTGCTGACTTTTTTTTTTCTGTCCCTGCACTAAGAGATGTTTCTTTACCATGCAGGAGTTTTACAACATGTAATTAGTTATCAGTGGAAGTCAGGTTACAATCAGAAACTGGATTTTTATCACAACCTAACTCCAAAGATGTGTGCACACATGTAATGACTGTCGCAGTGATCAGGACTTGATCCCTCAGGGTGACTGTCCCATTAGGTGAAGCTATATTCTCAGTGGAGGTGGTCTATCGGACTATCTCTAATGAGCTTAGACTATCTTGTGTACGGGTCTTTAAAGGGGGTCTGAGGTGAAAATGATATGGAGGGAGCCATATTGTTTCCTTTGTTGCATGTGGAAATGGCAGAAGTCATAAGGATGTAACATTAAATGTGTTACTGTACAGCCAATGTGTATGTATAGGGTGGTAATGTGTTAAGAGAGTGTTTAAGTGCATTCCATGTGGAAGTACAGCAGTTGGTTAAGTTAAATGTACATTAAGGGACATCCAAGGTGTAAATAACTGATGAGAAAACAATTGAATCTGTCCTCCTTCTCCTAAAAATTACTTTGTTCGATATCCCACAGTTCTAGTTTATATTTAAGTCTGGTTTTTAAATTTTTACTGTTTCATTGTCTCTGCTCAATGACACCTTTATTGAAGTATGCCAGAGCTCATATCTATGAACTATTGATCCTTTTTATATCTTCCCTGCTCTCAGAAGCCATTTACTGACAGGAAAGTGTTCTATAGCTGTAATTACTTTATCAACGAGGCTCATGCTATAGTCTGGCCCAGTCTGACCCGGACAGAAACTGTCACTTGCATACCTGATGTTTAACTCTTTTCAGGCAGAGAAAGACAAAAAGGAACACAGCCTAGTTATTTGTGTGCTTGGCACTGTACATACACATGTCTATCTCATCATGTCACATGTCATCTCGGTTGAGCTTTAACCACTTGATGACCCACCCTTTACCCCCCTTAAGGACCAGCGCTGGTTTGATTGATCTGTGCTGGGGTGGGCTCTGCAGCCCCAGCACAGATCAGGGTGCAGGCAGGGAGATCAGATTGCCCCCCTTTTTTCCCCCTATGGGGATGATGTGCTGGGGGGGTCTGATCTCTCCTGCCTGCTGTGGGTGGCGGGGGGGGCACCTCAAAGCCCCCCTCCGCGGCGAAATTCCCCCTCCCTCTCCTACCTGCTGCCTCCCCCTGGTGTTCCGGGCTGCACAGGACGCTATCCGTCCTGTGCAGCCAGTGACAGGATGTGGTCTGTCACATGGCGGCGATCCCCGGCCGCTGATTGGCCGGGGATCGCCGATCTGCCTTACGGCGCTGCTGCGCAGCAGCGCCGTACAAATGTAAACAAAGCGGATTATTTCCGCTTGTGTTTACATCTAGCCTGCGAGCCGCCATCGGCGGCCCGCAGGCTATTCACGGAGCCCCCGCCGTGATTTGACAGGAAGCAGCCGCTCGTACGAGCGGCTGCTTCCTGATTAATTAGGCTGCAGCTGGCGACGCAGTACTGCGTCGCTGGTCCTGCAGCTGCCACTTTGCCGACGCACGTTATGAGTGTGCGGTCGGCAAGTGGTTAAAGAGAAACTCCAACCTAGAATTGAACTTTATCCCAATCAGTAGCTGATACCCTGTTTTACATGAGAAATATAATGCTTTTCACAAACAGACCATCAGGGGGCGCTGTATGACTGATTTTGTGCTAAAACCCCTCCCACAAGAAGCTCTGGGACCGCGGTACTTTTGGCAGTTTGTTACAATGTAACAAGGTTCACAGACAGCAAATAGCTGTTTACAGCTGTCTCTAACAGCCAAAACAGCTAGGAGCAGCTACATAACCTGCCCACAGTAAAAATGTCACCATGTAATAAATGTCAGAATGTCAATCGGGGAGAGGAAGATTTTACAATGAGCAAACACTGACTAAATGATTTATGCAATATTATGGTAAAATGAAGCACTTTTTTTACTACATTATTTGACTGGAGTTCCTCTTTAAGTGAAACTAAGGTGCCCAGTTTAACCTACCTGGGGCTTCTTCCAGCCCCGTTAACCTTTAGGTCCCTCGCTGTGGTTCTGCTCTGATCCATTCAGCAGCTGTGCACCTCCAACAGCTAGCCAACTGAGACAGTAGCAGCCAGCTGTGCTTAGACACTAGGCTAGAATGTCATGCAACCTTCTCTCCCAAAGCACTCTGGGAGATCATGAAATCTTCCAGTTCACTTTCACAGAGGGAATTTGAAAAAATATTATAGAGCAATTCACCTTGCCAGCAGTTAAGATGTTGGCATCTCGGATAAATTTAAGAATTTAAAATCAGGGTGAAGTAAAATTTTGAAATGGGCAAGCATTGACTTAATATTTCATAAGTGCATAATGTAAAAATAAGCCGTTTTATTCATTAGGTTATATACAGTAACGATCCTCTTAAGTCCATTGACACTTTATCACTCCCTGTACATAGAGATAAAAAAAAACTGAATTAAAGTTCAAAATGTAAAATTAAAAGAAGGACCATGAACATAGTCTGGCAAATAGTTAATACTGTATACTGAATTGAAGGCATATATTTGCCTTGTTTTTCTCTCATGACCTAAAGCAGTTTGAAGGGAGATTAAAATGATATGGGTAAGCAATGCACGAAAGAGGGTGTAGTCTGAATAAAATGTCACACAGCCATGGGAATATTACTTTTTATATATTACATATTACGAATTTGTAAAGGCATTGTTGTTAAAGCCCTAACTGATACACAGGCACAGATACAGGGTATGGTACAACACAGGCACAGATACAGGATATAGTACAACACAGGCACAGATACAGGGTATGGTACAACACAGGCACAGATACAGGGTATGGTACAACACAGGCACAGATACAGGGTATGGTACAACACAGGCACAGATACAGGGTATGGTACAACACAGGCACAGATACAGAGTATGGTACAACACAGACACAGATACAGGGTATGGTACAACACAGGCACAAATACAGGTATGGTGCAACACAGGCACAGATACAGGGTATGTACAACACATGCACAGATACAGGGTATGGTACAACACAGGCACAGATACAGGGTATGGTACAACACAGACACAGATACAGGGTATGGTACAACACAGGCACAGATACAGGGTATGGTACAACACAGGCACAGATACAGGGTATGGTACAACACAGACACAGATACAGGGTATGGTACAACACAGGCACAGATACAGGGTATGGTGCAACACAGGCACAGATACAAGGGTATGGTACAACACAGGCACAGATACAGGGGTATGGTACAACACATGCACAGATACAGGGGTAACACAGGCACAGATACAGGGTATGGTACAACACAGGCACAGATACAGGGTATGGTACAACACAAGCACAGATACAGGGTATGGTGCAACACAGGCACAGATACAGGTATGGTACATAACAGGCACAGATACAGGGTATGGTACAACACAGACACAGATGCAGGGTATGGTACAACACAGGCACAGATGCAGGGTATGGTACAACACAGGCACAGATACAGGGTATGGTACAACACAGACACAGATACAGGGTATGGTACAACACAGACACAGATAAAGGGTATGGTACAACACAGGCACAGATACAGGGTATGGTGCAACACAGGCACAGATACAGGGTATGGTACAACACAGGCAAAGATACAGGGTATGGTAAAACACAGGCACAGATACAGGGTATGGTACAACACAGGCACAGATACAGGGTATGGTACAACACAGGCACAGATACAGGGTAACACAGGCACAGATACAGGTATGGTGCAACACAGGCACAGATACAGGGTATGGTACAACACAGGCACAGATACAGGGTATGGTACAACACAGGCACAGATCAGGGTATGGTACAACACAGACACAGATACAGGGTATGGTGCAACACAGGCACAGATACAGGGTATGGTACAACACAGACACAGATACAGGGTATGGTACAACACAGGCCCAGATACGGGGTATGGTGCAACACAGGCACAGATACAGGGTATTGGTACAACACAGGCACAGATACAGGGTATGGTACAACACAGGCACAGATACAGGGTATGGTACAACACAGGCACAGATACAGGGTCTGGTCAACACAGGCACAGCTACAGGGTATGGTAACAACAGGGCACAGATACAGGGTATGGTACAACACAGGCCACAGATACAGGGTATGGTACAACACATGCCACAGATACAGGGTAACACAGGCACAAGATACAGGGTTGGTACAACACCAGGCACAGATACAGGGTATAGTACAACACAAGCACAGATCAGGGTATGGTGCAACACAGGCACAGATACAGGGTATGGTACACTAACAGGCACAGATACAGGGTATGTACAACACAGACACAGATGTAGGGTATGGTACAACACAGCACAGATGCAGGGTATGGTACAACACAGGCACAGATAAGGGTATGGTACAACACAGACACAGATACAGGGTATGGTACAACACAGACACAGATAAAGGGTATGTACAACACAGCACAGTACAGGGTATGTGCAAACACAGGCACAGATACAGGGTATGGTACAACACAGGCACAGATACAGGGTATGTATACAACACAGGCACAGATCACAGGGTATATGGTACAAAACAGGCACAGGATACAGGGTATGGTACAACACAGGCACAGATACAGGGTATGGTGCAACACAGGCACAGATACAGGGTATGGTACAACACAGAACACAGATACAGGGTATGGTACAACACAGGCACAGATACAGGGTATGGTACAACACAGGCGCAGATACAGGGTATTGTACAACACAGGCGCAGATACAGGGTATTGTGCAACACAGACGCAGATACAGGGTATGGTGCAACACAGACGCAGATACAGGGTATGGTGCAACACAGACGCAGATACAGGGTATGGTGCAACACAGGCGCAGATACAGGGTATGGTGCAACACAGGCGCAGATACAGGGTATGGTGCAACACAGGCGCAGATACAGGGTATGGTGCAACACAGGCGCAGATACAGGGTTATGGTGCAACACAGGCCACAGATACAGGTATGGTGCAACACAGGCACAGATACAAGGTATGGTGCAACACAGCACAGATACAGGGTAGGTGCAACAGGCACAGATACAGGGTATGGTGCAACACAGGCACAGATACAGGGTATGGTGCAACACAGGCACAGATACAGGGTATGGTACATAACAGGCACAGATACAGGGTATGGTACAACACAGACACAGATGCAGGGTATTGGTACAACACAGGCACAGATGCAGGGTATGGTACAACACAGGCACAGATACAGGGTATGGTACAACACAGACACAGATACAGGGTATGTACAACACAGACACAGATAAAGGGTATGGTACAACACAGGCACAGATACAGGGTATGGTGCAACACAGGCACAGATACAGGGTATGGTACAACACAGGCAAAGATACAGGGTATGGTACAACACAGGCACAGATACAGGGTATGGTACAAAACAGGCACAGATACAGGGTAATGGTACAACACAGGCACAGATACAGGGTATGGTGCAACACAGGCACAGATACAGGGTATGGTACAACACAGACACAGATACAGGGTATGGTACAACACAGGCACAGATACAGGGTATGGTACAACACAGGCGCAGATACAGGGTATTGTACAACACAGGCGCAGATACAGGGTATTGTACAACACAGGCGCAGATACAGGGTATGGTGCAACACAGACAAAGATACAGGGTATGGTGCAACACAGACGCAGATACAGGGTATGGTGCAACACAGGCGCAGATACAGGGTATGGTGCAACACAGGCGCAGATACAGGGTATGGTGCAACACAGGCGCAGATACAGGGTATGGTGCAACACAGGCGCAGATACAGGGTATGGTGCAACACAGGCGCAGATACAGGTTATGGTGCAACACAGGCACAGATACTGGGTATGGTGCAACACAGGCACAGATACAGGGTATGGTGCAACACAGGCACAGATACAGGGTATGGTGCAACACAGGCACAGATACAGGGTATGGTACAACACAGGCACAGATACAGGGTATGGTACAACACAGGCACAGATACAGGGTATGGTACAACACAGGCACAGATACAGGGTATGGTACAACACAGGCACAGATACAGGGTATGGTACAACACAGGCACAGATACAGGGTATGGTACAACACAGACACAGATACAGGGTATGGTACAACACAGGCACAGATACAGGGTATGGTAGAACACAGGCACAGATACAGGGTATGGTACAACACAGGCACAGATACAGGGTATGGTAGAACACAGGCACAGATACAGGGTATGGTACAACACAGGCACAGATACAGGGTATGGTACAACACAGGCACAGATACAGGATATAGTACAACACAGGCACAGATACAGGGTATGGTACAACACAGGCACAGATACAGGGTATGGTACAACACAGGCACAGATACAGGGTATGGTACAACACAGGCACAGATACAGGGTATGGTACAACACAGGCACAGATACAGAGTATGGTACAACACAGACACAGATACAGGGTATGGTACAACACAGGCACAAATACAGGGTATGGTGCAACACAGGCACAGATACAGGGTATGGTACAACACATGCACAGATACAGGGTATGGTACAACACAGGCACAGATACAGGGTATGGTACAACACAGACACAGATACAGGGTATGGTACAACACAGGCACAGATACAGGGTATGGTACAACACAGGCACAGATACAGTGTATGGTACAACACAGACACAGATACAGGGTATGGTACAACACAGGCACAGATACAGGGTATGGTGCAACACAGGCACAGATACAGGGTATGGTACAACACAGGCACAGATACAGGGTATGGTACAACACATGCACAGATACAGGGTAACACAGGCACAGATACAGGGTATGGTACAACACAGGCACAGATACAGGGTATGGTACAACACAAGCACAGATACAGGGTATGGTGCAACACAGGCACAGATACAGGGTATGGTACATAACAGGCACAGATACAGGGTATGGTACAACACAGACACAGATGCAGGGTATGGTACAACACAGGCACAGATGCAGGGTATGGTACAACACAGGCACAGATACAGGGTATGGTACAACACAGACACAGATACAGGGTATGGTACAACACAGACACAGATAAAGGGTATGGTACAACACAGGCACAGATACAGGGTATGGTGCAACACAGGCACAGATACAGGGTATGGTACAACACAGGCAAAGATACAGGGTATGGTACAACACAGGCACAGATACAGGGTATGGTACAACACAGGCACAGATACAGGGTATGGTACAACACAGGCACAGATACAGGGTAACACAGGCACAGATACAGGGTATGGTGCAACACAGGCACAGATACAGGGTATGGTACAACACAGGCACAGATACAGGGTATGGTACAACACAGGCACAGATACAGGGTATGGTACAACACAGACACAGATACAGGGTATGGTGCAACACAGGCACAGATACAGGGTATGGTACAACACAGACACAGATACAGGGTATGGTACAACACAGGCACAGATACGGGGTATGGTGCAACACAGGCACAGATACAGGGTATGGTACAACACAGGCACAGATACAGGGTATGGTACAACACAGGCACAGATACAGGGTATGGTACAACACAGGCACAGATACAGGGTATGGTACAACACAGGCACAGATACAGGGTATGGTAGAACACAGGCACAGATACAGGGTATGGTACAACACAGGCACAGATACAGGGTATGGTACAACACATGCACAGATACAGGGTAACACAGGCACAGATACAGGGTATGGTACAACACAGGCACAGATACAGGGTATGGTACAACACAAGCACAGATACAGGGTATGGTGCAACACAGGCACAGATACAGGGTATGGTACATAACAGGCACAGATACAGGGTATGGTACAACACAGACACAGATGCAGGGTATGGTACAACACAGGCACAGATGCAGGGTATGGTACAACACAGGCACAGATACAGGGTATGGTACAACACAGATACAGGGTATGGTACAACACAGACACAGATAAAGGGTATGGTACAACACAGGCACAGATACAGGGTATGGTGCAACACAGGCACAGATACAGGGTATGGTACAACACAGGCAAAGATACAGGGTATGGTACAACACAGGCACAGATACAGGGTATGGTACAAAACAGGCACAGATACAGGGTATGGTACAACACAGGCACAGATACAGGGTATGGTACAACACAGACACAGATACAGGGTATGGTACAACACAGGCACAGATACAGGGTATGGTACAACACAGGCGCAGATACAGGGTATTGTACAACACAGGCGCAGATACAGGGTATTGTACAACACAGGCGCAGATACAGGGTATGGTGCAACACAGACAAAGATACAGGGTATGGTGCAACACAGACGCAGATACAGGGTATGGTGCAACACAGGCGCAGATACAGGGTATGGTGCAACACAGGCGCAGATACAGGGTATGGTGCAACACAGGCGCAGATACAGGGTATGGTGCAACACAGGCGCAGATACAGGGTATGGTGCAACACAGGCGCAGATACAGGTTATGGTGCAACACAGGCACAGATACTGGGTATGGTGCAACACAGGCACAGATACAGGGTATGGTGCAACACAGGCACAGATACAGGGTATGGTGCAACACAGGCACAGATACAGGGTATGGTGCAACACAGGCACAGATACAGGGTATGGTACATAACAGGCACAGATACAGGGTATGGTACAACACAGACACAGATGCAGGGTATGGTACAACACAGGCACAGATGCAGGGTATGGTACAACACAGGCACAGATACAGGGTATGGTACAACACAGACACAGATACAGGGTATGGTACAACACAGACACAGATAAAGGGTATGGTACAACACAGGCACAGATACAGGGTATGGTGCAACACAGGCACAGATACAGGGTATGGTGCAACACAGGCACAGATACAGGGTATGGTACAACACAGGCAAAGATACAGGGTATGGTACAACACAGGCACAGATACAGGGTATGGTACAAAACAGGCACAGATACAGGGTATGGTACAACACAGGCACAGATACAGGGTATGGTGCAACACAGGCACAGATAAAGGGTATGGTACAACACAGACACAGATACAGGGTATGGTACAACACAGGCACAGATACAGGGTATGGTACAACACAGGCGCAGATACAGGGTATTGTACAACACAGGCGCAGATACAGGGTATTGTACAACACAGGCGCAGATACAGGGTATGGTGCAACACAGACAAAGATACAGGGTATGGTGCAACACAGACGCAGATACAGGGTATGGTGCAACACAGGCGCAGATACAGGGTATGGTGCAACACAGGCGCAGATACAGGGTATGGTGCAACACAGGCGCAGATACAGGGTATGGTGCAACACAGGCGCAGATACAGGGTATGGTGCAACACAGGCGCAGATACAGGTTATGGTGCAACACAGGCACAGATACTGGGTATGGTGCAACACAGGCACAGATACAGGGTATGGTACAACACAGGCACAGATACAGGGTATGGTACAACACAGGCACAGATACAGGGTATGGTACAACACAGGCACAGATACAGGGTATGGTACAACACAGGCACAGATACAGGGTATGGTACAACACAGGCACAGATACAGGGTATGGTACAACACAGACACAGATACAGGGTATGGTACAACACAGGCACAGATACAGGGTATGGTAGAACACAGGCACAGATACAGGGTATGGTACAACACAGGCACAGATACAGGGTATGGTAGAACACAGGCACAGATACAGGGTATGGTACAACACAGGCACAGATACAGGGTATGGTACAACACAGGCACAGATACAGGGTAACACAGGCACAGATACAGGGTATGGTACAACACAGGCACAGATACAGGGTATGGTACAACACAAGCACAGATACAGGGTATGGTGCAACACAGGCACAGATACAGGGTATGGTACATAACAGGCACAGATACCGGGTATGGTACAACACAGACACAGATGCAGGGTATGGTACAACACAGGCACAGATACAGGGTATGGTACAACACAGGCACAGATACAGGGTATGGTGCTACACAGACACAGATACAGGGTATGGTGCAACACAGGCACAGATACAGGGTATGGTGCAACACAGGCACAGATACAGGGTATGGTACAACACAGGCACAGATGCAGGGTATGGTACAACACAGGCACAGATACAGGGTATGGTACAACACAGGCACAGATACAGGGTATGGTGCAACACAGGCACAGATACAGGGTATGGTACAACACAGACACAGATACAGGGTATGGTGCAACACAGGCACAGATACAGGGTATGGTACAACACAGGCACAGATACAGGGTATGGTACAACACAGGCACAGATACAGGGTATGGTGCAACACAGGCACATATATTGGGTATGGTACAACACAGGCACAGATACAGGGTATGGTACAACACAGGCACAGATACAGGGTATGGTACAACACAGGCACAGATACAGGGTATGGTGCAACACAGGCACATATATTGGGTATGGTACAACACAGGCACAGATACAGGGTATGGTACAACACAGGCACAGATACAGGGTATGGTACAACACAGGCACAGATACAGGGTATGGTACAACACAGGCACAGATACAGGGTATGGTGCAACACAGGCACATATATTGGGTATGGTACAACACAGGCACAGATACAGGGTATGGTACAACACAGGCACAGATACAGGGTATGGTGCAACACAGGCACAGATACGGGGTATGGTACAACACAGACACAGATACAGGGTATGGTGCAACACAGGCACAGATACGGGGTATGGTACAACACAGACACAGATACAGGGTATGGTACAACACAGGCACAGATACGGGGTATGGTGCAACACAGGCACAGATACGGGGTATGGTACAACACAGACACAGATACGGGGTATGGTACAACACAGGCACAGATACAGGGTATGGTACAACACAGGCACAGATACAGGGTATGGTACAACACAGGCACAGATACAGGGGATGGTACAACACAGGCACAGATACAGGGGATGGTACAACACAGGCACAGATACAGGGGATGGTACAACACAGGCACAGATACAGGGTATGGTACAACACAGGCACAGATACAGGGTATGGTACAACACAGGCACAGATACAGGGTATGGTACAACACAGACGCAGATACAGGGTATGGTACAACACATGCACAGATACAGGGTAACACAGGCACAGATACAGGGTATGGTACAACACAGGCACAGATACAGGGTATGGTACAACACAGGCACAGATACAGGGTATGGTACAACACAGACACAGATACAGGGCATGGTACAACACAGGCACAGATACAGGGTATGGTGCAACACAGGCACAGATACAGGGTATGGTACAACACAGGCACAGATACAGGGTATGGTACAACACAGGCACAGATACAGGGTATGGTACAACATGGGCACAGATACAGGGTATGGTACAACACAGGCACAGATACAGGGTATTGTACAACACAGGCGCAGATATAGGGTATGGTGCAACACAGGCGCAGATACAGGGTATGGTGCAACACAGGCGTAGATACAGGGATTGGTGCAACACAGGCACAGATACTGGGTATGGTGCAACACAGGCACAGATACAGGGTATGGTGCAACACAGGCACAGATACAGGGTATGGTGCAACACAGGCACAGATACAAGGTATGGTACAACACAGGCACAGATACAGGGTATGGTACAACACAGGCACAGATACAGGGTATGGTACAACACAGGCACAGATACAGGGTATGGTACAACACAGGCACAGATACAGGGTATGGTACAACACAGGCACAGATACAGGGTATGGTGCAACACAGGCACAGATACAGGGTATGGTGCAACACAGGCACAGATACAGGGTATGGTGCAACACAGGCACAGATACAGGGTATGGTACAACACAGGCACAGATACAGGGTATGGTACAACACAGGCACAGATACAGGGTATGGTGCAACACAGGCACAGATACAGGGTATGTTGCAACACAGGCACAGATACAGGGTATGGTGCAACACAGGCACAGATACAGGGTATGGTACAACACAGGCACAGATACAGGGTATGGTACAACACAGGCACAGATACAGGGTATGGTGCAACACAGGCACATATATTGGGTATGGTACAACACAGGCACAGATACAGGGTATGGTACAACACAGGCACAGATACAGGGTATGGTACAACACAGGCACAGATACAGGGTATGGTGCAACACAGGCACATATATTGGGTATGGTACAACACAGGCACAGATACAGGGTATGGTGCAACACAGGCACAGATACAGGGTATGGTACAACACAGGCACAGATACAGGGTATGGTACAACACAGGCACAGATACAGGGTATGGTACAACACAGACACAGATACAGGGTATGGTGCAACACAGGCACATATATTGGGTATGGTACAACACAGGCACAGATACAGGGTATGGTACAACACAGGCACAGATACAGGGTATGGTACAACACAGGCACAGATACAGGGTATGGTGCAACACAGGCACATATATTGGGTATGGTACAACACAGGCACAGATACAGGGTATGGTACAACACAGGCACAGATACAGGGTATGGTGCAACACAGGCACAGATACAGGGTATGGTACAACACAGGCACAGATACAGGGTATGGTTCAACACAGACACAGATACAGGGCATGGTACAACACAGGCACAGATACAGGGTATGGTGCAACACAGGCACAGATACAGGGTATGGTACAACACATGCACAGATACAGGGTAACACAGGCACAGATACAGGGTATGGTACAACACAGGCACAGATACAGGGTATGGTACAACACAGGCACAGATACAGGGCATGGTACAACACAGACACAGATACAGGGCATGGTACAACACAGGCACAGATACAGGGTATGGTGCAACACAGGCACAGATACAGGGTATGGTACAACACAGGCACAGATACAGGGTATGGTACAACACAGGCACAGATACAGGGTATGGTAGAACACAGACACAGATACAGGGTATGGTACAACACAGGCACAGATACAGGGTATGGTACAACACAGGCACAGATACAGGGTATGGTACAACACAGGCACAGATACAGGGTATGGTACAACACAGGCACAGATACAGGGGATGGTACAACACAGGCACAGATACAGGGGATGGTACAACACAGGCACAGATACAGGGTATGGTACAACACAGGCACAGATACAGGGTATGGTACAACACAGGCACAGATACAGGGTATGGTACAACACAGACGCAGATACAGGGTATGGTACAACACATGCACAGATACAGGGTAACACAGGCACAGATACAGGGTATGGTACAACACAGGCACAGATACAGGGTATGGTACAACACAGGCACAGATACAGGGCATGGTACAACACAGACACAGATACAGGGTATGGTGCAACACAGGCACAGATACAGGGTATGGTACAACACAGGCACAGATACAGGGTATGGTACAACACAGGCACAGATACAGGGTATGGTACAACACAGGCACAGATACAGGGTATGGTACAACACAGGCACAGATACAGGGTATGGTACAACACAGGCACAGATACAGGGCATGGTACAACACAGGCACAGATACAGGGCATGGTACAACACAGACACAGATACAGGGTATGGTGCAACACAGACACAGATACAGGGTATGGTGCAACACAGACACAGATACGGGGTATGGTGCAACACAGACACAGATACGGGGTATGGTACAACACAGACACAGATACAGGGTATGGTACAACACAGGCACAGATACGGGGTATGGTGCAACACAGGCACAGATACAGGGTATGGTACAACACAGGCACAGATACAGGGTATGGTACAACACAGGCACAGATACAGGGTATGGTACAACACAGGCACAGATACAGGGTATGGTACAACACAGGCACAGATACAGGGTATGGTGCAACACAGGCACAGATACAGGGTATGGTACAACACAGGCACAGATACAGGGTATGGTACAACACAGGCACAGATACAGGGTATGGTAGAACACAGGCACAGATACAGGGTATGGTACAACACAGGCACAGATACAGGGTATGGTACAACACAGGCACAGATACAGGGTAACACAGGCACAGATACAGGGTATGGTGCAACACAGGCACAGATACAGGGTATGGTACAACACAGGCACAGATACAGGGTATGGTACAACACAGGCACAGATACAGGGTATGGTACAACACAGACACAGATACAGGGTATGGTGCAACACAGGCACAGATACAGGGTATGGTACAACACAGACACAGATACAGGGTATGGTACAACACAGGCACAGATACAGGGTATGGTACAACACAAGCACAGATACAGGGTATGGTGCAACACAGGCACAGATACAGGGTATGGTACATAACAGGCACAGATACAGGGTATGGTACAACACAGACACAGATGCAGGGTATGGTACAACACAGGCACAGATGCAGGGTATGGTACAACACAGGCACAGATACAGGGTATGGTACAACACAGACACAGATACAGGGTATGGTACAACACAGACACAGATAAAGGGTATGGTACAACACAGGCACAGATACAGGGTATGGTGCAACACAGGCACAGATACAGGGTATGGTACAACACAGGCAAAGATACAGGGTATGGTACAACACAGGCACAGATACAGGGTATGGTACAACACAGGCACAGATACAGGGTATGGTACAACACAGGCACAGATACAGGGTATGGTGCAACACAGGCACAGATACAGGGTATGGTACAACACAGACACAGATACAGGGTATGGTACAACATAGGCACAGATACAGGGTATGGTACAACACAGGCGCAGATACAGGGTATTGTACAACACAGGCGCAGATACAGGGTATTGTACAACACAGGCGCAGATACAGGGTATGGTGCAACACAGACAAAGATACAGGGTATGGTGCAACACAGACGCAGATACAGGGTATGGTGCAACACAGGCGCAGATACAGGGTATGGTGCAACACAGGCGCAGATACAGGGTATGGTGCAACACAGGCGCAGATACAGGGTATGGTGCAACACAGGCGCAGATACAGGGTATGGTGCAACACAGGCGCAGATACAGGTTATGGTGCAACACAGGCACAGATACTGGGTATGGTGCAACACAGGCACAGATACAGGGTATGGTGCAACACAGGCACAGATACAGGGTATGGTGCAACACAGGCACAGATACAGGGTATGGTACAACACAGGCACAGATACAGGGTATGGTAC